>NC_079440.1:12619105-12970355 GCF_903798145.1 Danio aesculapii
ATATAATTAGTTGGCAATTGTTGCTGAAATAGTTTTTTTTTTAGGCATTTTTTAAGAGACAGAATCTAGTTATTTCAGTAGAGACCCATGCAAATTAGAATTTCACATAATTTCCAAGCATATTCGAAGTTGGTTGCCAATTTTAACCTTTGTTTGCCGTCTGTTTGACTCAGCATTGCATGTAAAACTTTTCATTTTGTGCAATAAATGTGTTTTTTTTTCTTTAAAGAGATTGTTCACCCAAAAATGAAAAATTGCTGTTAATACTTATTCTCAGGTCATTCAAGATGTAACAGATTTTTTTTTTGTTTCAGGAGAACATTAAAGATGATTTTGAACTATAACTGTGGTACTTGAAGATTCACAATACGCAAGTTAAAGGATTAATTAGTTCATCCAAAACATGTAACTTCTGTTATTACTTACCTTTAGTTCATTCATCTTCTGAACATGAACAAAGTCTGAGAGCTCCCTCATCCTCCATAGACAGCAACAGTCCTGAGGTGTTCAGTGTTCAGAAAAGGATTCAAAAACATTGTCAAAATATTCCATGTGACTTCAGTGGTTTGTCTATCCATCGGTTAAGATAGTAGGAAGCAAAACCATAAAGGTTATTACACACTGCATTCAAAATTTGCGTCCGTAATTTTCGCATGATAAAAAATAAATTTGATCTCACGTTGTGTAAATCATATAGACACACTGCCTCTGAAACTTTCATCCGTCATAAAAAAAATTTGAACCGCGTTTGATTTTTTTTCCGCTTTCTGCATCCGAAAAAGCACTTTGAGAGGTGTTTTGACAGTTTAGAGCCACTGAACAAGTGACCGGCAAAATACAGAATGCCGTCATTTAAGCTACAGATTGAGACATTATAATAGAAGGCATGGTCTGCTTTCGGTCCGTTGTTTTGACGTCAACATGGCCACCATCTATTATAATGTCTATAGGTACTGCCAGTCTCTGTTCAGGATTTGTTTACATTTGTGAATGTGTGAAGTATCACAGACAATGTATCAAAATTCCACTGATTTACTGAAATAAACTTTGCATTTTGGCATAATCGTAGCGCAGTTATTAGATAATGAGCTGAATTCACCTTCCTCAATGCAGCATTGGATGAATACACTATGTAGCCTATTCCTCTTTCTTTTCTACTTTGGAAATGAGAGAGAACAATGAATCACTGCTACAACTGACCGAAATGGTCCGAAATGTTTTTCGTTTTTTTCGTAATGGTTTAATTGATATGCATCAGACTCTGCAAGGTTTTTACGTGACAAAATTTTCGCATGTGAATATGAAAAAAACCGCATACGAAAATTTCAGACTTCAGTGTGCAAAGACCTTAAGTCTGTGTAGGAAACCAAACATTATTTACAACATTATTACCTTTAGATAACAGCAACTGTCACTGGGTAAACTACCCCTGGGCGACACGGTGGCGCAGTGGGTAGCACTATCGCCTTACAGCAAGAAGGTCGCTGGTTCGAGCCCCGGCTGGGTCAGTTGGCATTTCTGTGTGGAGTTTGCATGTTCTCCCCGTGTTGGCGTGGGTTTCCTCCAGGTGCTCTATAAGTGCATCCGCTGTGTAAAACATGGATAAGTTGGCGGTTCATTCCGCTGTGGCAACCCCTCATTAATAAACAGACTAAGCCGAAAAGAAAATGAATGAATGAATAAACTACCCCTTTAAGATAAACTTACTTTTGTTATACATGATGCAAACTATAGAGGACTTCTAGAGATATCCATAATCCTGGACCAGGCCGTATCCTGAGCAGATTCTGTGGCAGTCATGGAGGACTTGAGAGCATGAGATTGATTGCTGAAAGACCCCAGTGACAGATGGGTCACCGCCCATTGATCCCGTGGGCCAGCCTCCATTTGGTGAAGTTTGTTCCTCGCCACTGGCTTACTTGGTTTAGGACTTGTGGAGCTGCGCATCGATGGATTTGCTCTTCACTGTTTGGACTTTCAGCAGTGGAAATTAAACCACACTAAATTGAACTAAACTGAACTTCAACTCTGAAAACTGGACTCACACAGTTTCAATTTACTAGAACTTCTACGTTAAGCTACTTTGACACAATCTACATTGTAATAGTGCTATAGAAATAAAGATGAATTGAATTGAATATCTGGCAGAATATGGAAGCCAGTATACAAAAATGAATGCAGTACGCAGAAGAACATTAGTCAAATTCTGAATACAATTTCATACAGCACAGTCTTACTACAGTAAATCAGATTATTTCAAATTAATCTCTCTCACTTCTCTGAGATTGGACAATTTGTAGATTACAAGGGTGATTTGGCTTTTTTGGCCAACATGAGTCTGTAATGTTGAACATATTACCTGATAAAACATTTTAAAGGCGGCAGCACGGTGGTGCAGTGGGTAGCACAATCAATTGGCATTTCTGTGTGGAGTTTGCATGTTCTCCCTGTATTTGCGTGGGTTTCCTCCGGGTGCTCCGGTTTCCTCCACAGTCCAAAGACATGTGGCATATGGTGAATTGGCTAAGCTAAATTGTCCGTAGTGTATGAGTGTGTATGGATGTTTACCAGTGATGGGTTGCGGCTGGAAGGTCATCCGCTGCATAAAGCATACGCTGGATAAGTTGGCGGTTCATTCCACTGTGATTAGTAAAGGGTGACGCAGTGGCGCAGTAGGTAGTGCTGTCGCCTCACCGCAAGAAGGTCGCTGGTTTGTGCCTTGGCTGGGTCAGTTGGCGTTTTTGTGTGGAGTGTGCATGTACTCCCTGCGTTCGCGTGTGTTTCCTCCGGGTGCTCCGGTTTTCCTCACAGCCCAAAGACATGCGGTATAGGTGAATTGGGTAGGCTAAATTGTCTGTAGTGTATGTGTGTGAATGAGTGTGTACGGATGTTTTTCCAGAGATGGGTTGCAGCTGGAAGGGCATCCGCTGCGTGAAACGTATGCTGGATAAGTTAGCGGTTCATTACGCTGTGGCGACCCCAGGTTAATAAAGGGACTAAGCCGAAAAGAAAATGAATGAATGAACATCTTAAAGGCACAGTAGGTAAGATTTGCTTCATTAAAATATCCAAAAACCACTAGAGTAGTGGTACTACATACATTTCACTGACTTGTGTACTTACTAGGGTTATGCGATTTGGGCAAAGAAACCCATCACGATTTTCTTGAATTATATTGCGATTTCCATTTTTTAATCACGTTGACACACACACACACACACACACAGGTTTTACAGTGGGGATCTGAAACATATTTCCAAAGGAAAACAAATAGATCTTTATCAAAGACCTGTAACAGGTCTCTAAAAAAGACATAAGGCAAAAAAATAGAAATACCCTAGTAAAGATGTAATAAATTGTCCCTAGAACAGACCTATGGCAAAAAAAGGAAATAGACTACTGTGTGTGTGTGTGTGAGCTGTTAAACACAAGGCTCCGATGTTTTGTTTGACCACATGTCAGAAGTAGTTGCGTGTACTTTTGTATGTGTCCAGATTTTTTTTTATTTTGCTATGCATTATAGATCATAGACCACTTTGTGACGCTGCCGTGAAATAGTTTGTTCACATATTGCGTCATTTGCGAGCACAAATTCGTTATTTCCAATGGAGACGCACGGCTTGCATGCATATTTGAAGTGACGCGCGCACGTATTCCATGCAAACTCAGTTGAAAACATATCTACTTTCAGCATGCTGCGAGCGCACAGCAAGTCACGTAACAAGAACTAACCAATCAGCTTCATACTTTTTGTATGGAATATACACATTTCGGTAGACTAATTATCTCCCAAACACTGCAGTGCTTTTTAATTTTTTCCATAAATAAAACTTGTACCGAACCTGCAGCAATATTTTGTTAGTTTGTCATCCCTTGAGAAAACGGATGCTGAAGGAAGCGACGCGCCTCACGCGTTTCAACCGCTTTTAGATGCGATATGTGACTGAGAAGTCTTAGAAATTACCCGATTCTGTGATACAATAGCCTTCCTCTATTCAAAGTAATTCCACAACACAGATGTTGACTTTTTTGGCACCAAGTGCTCGTGTGCTGAACTCATCATCTCTGTGCAGGCTATTTGTCATTAAGCTCAGTCTTCTGTTCTCGCGCTCTGTTTAAGCGAGCTGCGTTATGATTGGTTAAAATAACATACTGCGGGAAAATCATGCTGTAAGGCAATTTAAAAATTGCGCATGTTAAAATCGTGATTTCGATACAATTTTAATTAATCGTACAGCCCTAATACTTACATTACACAATGTTTCGAGGAATGTTCAAATCCAAAGAAATTTTTAGCTAGTGACACGGATTGTATCCTGTGTTGTGCAATGCTAATGATGTCATATAACCTCCAAGATTTGGTTTTATAATAAAGAGAGAAACACCAAAAACAATCTATGTTTGTTGTGAATATGCGCCCTCTAATGGCAAAAATTGCATACTGTGCCTTTAAGTTTGGACAAAATAATTGTAATTTAATGTAATGTGTATTTATAGAGCGCATTTATTGTAAATGGACATGTACCCAAAGGGCCACAATCACTTCCAACAGCAACCTAGTGATCTACCGTCCAAGTACTGATCAGGCTCAGCCCTGCTTAGCTTCAGTGAGTAACCGGTCTTGGACTGCAGAGTGATGAAGAAACTTTGATTTGACTTTAACAAATGAAAGTGTGTAACCAATAATAACACAAATAGCATAAAAAGTGTATATGTTTATTAATTGTACAGTTAGCAGTGTAAAACGAGCCTGTCCATGAGAATTCAGATACAAAATAAAGTGCATGGTCCCAGCATCCCCTTATACTGTATGTGCTATATATATATATATATATATATATATATATATATATATATATATATATATATATATATATATATATATATATATATATATATATATATATATATATATATATATAGATGTCATTTATGTTATATCATAACAATACAAGACAGTTATATTCCAAACCTGCTTCATTCATTCATCCATCAGCAGTACACAATCAAATGGTTCGATATACAGCAATGCAGCACAATCACTCGACATGGCTGTCAAAAATACAAAGTACATATTATTTGTAAAAGTGAAGAGTTGATACTTTTGGCCCGGTGATATTGCAGTAGATACATAATATGCTTGGGTGATTGGGTTGAAGCATAGCCAGGTTGCTTTAAAGTGAAACATAAGTGTGTTAAAGTGAAACATAAGTGTGTAATGAACAAATTATACAATAACTTTAATATCTATTTAATTTAAAGGGCAAAAAAGAAGTGGAAAAATAGTTAATATTTTGATCAAAGCAAGTAAATTAATATAAAAATATATATGTTATAACAATAAAATAAACATTTTCATTAATATTAAAATAAATGTCACCTTAAAGGAAAAAGAAATATGTGCAATGCATGCAAAATGAAGGTTTATGTGTGTTTATACCATCTTTTTTGCATGTTTCTATTGTGACCCAAACAAAAGCAAAATAATGTTCCTATCTAATGTTATAAAACTGAGCTCTACTGCTTTTCAAAGGCTTTGACTACATATAAATATGCATTCTCATCAGTTAATCTATTAACCATTCATTTCAAGAGGGATATAGAGAATAAATGCAGACATTTTGAATAGTAAATACTGCTCTTTCTCATATAATATTATGTACCTTTGCATGTTGATGCTATTAATCTAAAGCAGTTCACAGCGGCCTGGTTTATGAATAATATTTGTAAATATGTAAGGCCCAAATACACCATTTTAAAATCATTACCATTGCAATTAACTTGTACGTCCAGATTTACATATTGCTCTGCATAGTGACATCGGCTTCATGAGGATACAGACTGTTTTTATTAGATTTAGAGGGTTACAAACGCTCTAGAATTGGTTTAATCAACCAAAAATGAGAATTCTGTAATTGTTTACTCGCCTTCATATTGTTCCAAACCCTTAAGACCTTTGTTCATCTTTGGAACACAAAGATACTTTTCATGCAATCTACTAGATATCTGTACCTCCTTCGAAAAAAAAAAATGTATAAGAATTGTGTGGTTCAATCTAGTCTTCTGTACAGACTAATTAAACTTTATTACTAACCTAAAGGAACAGTTAAAATGATAATTAAAATTACCCTATAATTTACTCACCTCTAAGCCATGCTCGGTGTATAACAGATGACTTTCCTCTTTCAGACAAGCACAGTAAGAGTAGTTTTAAATTTTCACCCTGGCTCTTCCATGCTGTATACTGGTGTTGGGTAGAGGCCCTTACAAAGCTTACAAAGGCACTAAATCTATCATAAATGTAACCCACCATACCAGGGGGTTACACATGTTTTATGGAGCAGATTGATGTATTTTTTGTAAAAAAAAAAAGAAAAAAAAGAAAGAAAAATAAATAAATTATAATAATTATAAAGTTAACTTACTGACTTCTTGCGGCTACCAAATGACAATTCTCAGCAACTTCAGAAAGCGCATTTGCAGCATAATTTTTGGTCAGAATAGACAAACAAGGATGATTGAATGCTGGTAACTAATTAAAAGTGGAAAACGAGAAGTTAAATATCTGAGGACTTCACTATAATGCTGGGTTCACAGCAAACATGGGGCACCATCCTCTAGTTTTTCACCAAAAAAAAGTATTTTCCACTAGATTTTAATTATTAGAAATTGTTTCGGCCAAATATGTCAGGCATTCCTGAAAATAACCTATAAATGTGTTTGCACTGACTTTGTATGCACCCCAGCAGCCAAACAATGTCATAAGACGTTAATATTAGGTTACATTTAGGTTGTGATGTCAGGTGACCAAAATTCAATGTCTAACCAGCGTCTAAGAACAATGTTATTTTGGTGTCTAATAACGACGTCAAATGAAATAGATATTTGGTCAATTTTAGGTTGTGTTGGAAAGTGACTAAAATCCAATGTCGAGCCAACATTTTAAACCAACGTCATATTGACGTCAAATACTGACATTTATTCATCAGATCTGGCAACCCAGCCTGATCTCATGAGGAAACCTAACTGTTTTACGTTTTGTCAGTTTAGTAGCTAATTCAGACAAATCCGTATGAGTTCAGTCGTACGAAAATTTAAGATTTTAAAAAGGCGTGGCACCCAACCCTGCCCCTAAACCCAACCGTCTTTGGGGATAAGCAAATTGTACTAAATTGTACGAATGAGGTTGTAGATTTCATAAAAATTAGCCACTAAATAAAAAAAAAGTTACGAATTGCCGTGAAATTGTGTTGAGTAACCAAAATGTAATGTCTGATAGACGTCATAGAAGTGACGTCCACACAGCGTAAAGCTGCAACATCATCAGATATTGATATTTGGTTGATTTTAGGTTAGATATTGACGTTAACCTGATTTTATTTCCAAACAAAATACAACATCCCAACGTGTTGGGGTACAACGTCAATCTGACGTCATGTTGATGTCCTGTGCCTGCTGAGACACTACTTGTACAAACAGTGAATGGGAACATGTCATCGCAGAACTTTGCATTCAGGAAATCTGACATGTATATCCTCCAATAGGCCTATATTTATATATCGATATTTGAAAAAAATTACTGTAAGATACTCTGCTTTTTCTGTTGTGATTTGCATTTGTTTTCATTGTGCTCTCATGAACATGTCATAAAACATGGTGGAACACAATTTGGGGAAGTTTCCCAGTATCTATACTTAGTTTCGCTTTCGGTGTGAAACCAGCATAAGACAACTGCACTGTCTATTCCAAGAATTTCTGCTATGAATATGTCTTAAGTCATACGCTTTCAGAAGTAAAAAAAACAAACAAAAAAAAAAAAACAGCCACTACTCAACACCATCATACATAGAAGAGCAGGATAACATTTGACAAAAGAAAGTCACTGCCACACTGAGGATGTCACACTAAGGATGATTTGAGAGTGAGTAAATTATGGAGTAATTTCATTTTTCTTGGGTGAACCATTCTTTTAAGCCAAACTTAAGGTGAATTCCAATTCCACACAGCTTCTTTTATACCCTTGAAGGGTACATTGGGAATGGAGCACCATTTGTAGGACTTTTAAAATGAAGGAAAACAATCCTCTCTTTATGAAAGCCCACTAGAAGTCTGGTGATGAAAAGAACTTTTGATTGTCATGTCCTATGCCATTCAAAGAACTCACTTCAAGAGGTCTGCTATTTGAAGAGAGTAGGCATAGGGATCCATTTCAGATTCACCTTTAATGTGCACTTGCAGTAATAATTCATCAATCTGCATTCCATGACTATGGATGCATTTTTCATCCTCAGATACATCCATGAACATTTACAATTACCTGTCCACTTTTCATCCACTATGCACCCTTGATGTGCAGTTTAGCCAAGAAGTGGCTTCTGTACAGTCTAAACGCCATGAAAATAGACACTTGTGGAAAGACTATTAGAGTTTAGGGTGCCATCTGTTATTAGTATTGGGCCTACAGCATTTCAATTTGGTGATGGAAGTTCAGCTTGATGTTCAATAAACCATGAGGTTTGTTCTTGTATTGTACAGCATGTGTAGCTACAGAGTAATTACCTAAGAATGAACTGGTTATATGTGGTAACTACATGGGTTACTGTTAGCTTCAAAGATAGGTTTAGAGATTCATCATTTATGTAGCAACTATAATAAAGTGCTACCAATTTGGTTTTAAATTGTCATTGGGAACATTCTGAAGAGTTCAAGCATCTTGGGGTTTTGTTCACGAGAGAGGGAAGGATGGAACGTGTGATGGAAAGATGGAACGGATTGATGCAGCGGCAGCAGTAATGCGGTCAATGTACTGGCCCATTGTGGTAAAAAAAGATCTGAGCCTAAAGGCAAAGCTCTCGATTTACCGTTCCTACTCTCACCTATGGTCATGAGCTTTGGGTCATGACCGAAATAACAAGATCTCGGATACAAGCGCCTGAAATGAGTTTCCTTCGTAGGGTGGCAGGGCGCACCCTTTAGAGAGGGTAAGGAGCTCTGTCACCCATCAGGAGCTCCTCCACATCGAGAGAAGTCAGCTGAAGTGGCTTGGGCATCTGTTTGGGATGCCTCCTGGATGTCTACCTAAGGAGGTGTTCCAGGCATGTCCCACTGGGAGGAGGCCTCGAGGAAGACCCAGGACACGCTGGAGGGACTATGTCTCCCGGCTGGTCTGGGAAAACCTCGAGATCCCCCCGGAGGAGCTGAAGGAAGTGTCTGGGGAGAGGAAAGTCTGGGGTTCTCTCCTAAGACTGCTGCCTCCGCAACCTGGCCCCGGACAAGCGGATGAAAATGAATGAATGAATAAATAAACATTCTGAAGAGGCAGAGACCTCTGCATTTCAAAGATGAACGCATTTCTTATGTGTTTGGAACAACATGTGGAATCATTTTCATTTTGCGGACGAATAAACCCTTTAATACCAATACATAAACAAGTCTTTAGGATCAGACATTGGCTCAGGTTTCAACAACAAATTCCTTAAATATATATTAGCATTTGAGATGCTTTTTATTGGACATATCGTTCCATATTCGTAATATCTCCTCTGGTGAGATCTGATGTACAGTCAACACTTTGCGGTACCGGCAGAGGCTGTAGGTCATCTTCCAATGATTGAATCCATTATTCTGGAAGGGCTGAATGCCTAGTTTGCGCAGGCACAGTCCCACATACACGTCCTCCAGATGAAGGAGTCTTGTATGAAGAGATGTCTTGTAGAGCAACTCCGCCATGTCTCCAGAATACACATATCCGGTGCCCGAGCAGAACGGTGGGTACCTGCTATCAGGGTAAAGCTCTCTGGACATAAACCACTTGCTGTGGACATCACGTATGGGTCCTCCGTTTATCACGTGACCTGTGAAAAAGCGGCGTCTTGGTTTGGCGTTGGGTCTCAGCAGGTTGAACACTAAATTGTCCATATTGACAAATATATCACTGTCGGTTTTCATGACGTACTGCGCATTGGGGCAAAACAAAGACACCCACCGCATTCCCATGAGAGTCTTCAGGGTCAAGTTGTGATAGGAATCCACAAAGTCCTCCACCAGGATGTCGTGAAAGATCTGGCTCTCTTGTTCCACCATTTGATTGAGCACCGGTTCGGTGCTGTAGCCCAGAAGAAACAGCGTCAAAATGTGAACGTTGCTAAAGATGTTTTCATCTCCCCAAGTCTCCCGGATGGCCTGGCGCGCATCGAACTCCTTGTGGTTGGTGCTGATGAGGAGAATGAGGAAGGGTGTTGTGCTTTCACATTTCTTGGGCTCGTTGATGAGGAACTTGAAATTGTGGGGATTCAGAGTGCGTGTGCGGATATTGCTGAAAGTGTCGTTTTTCGAGAACCTCAGGAGTGGCTTTCGGATGAAGGTCATTTGGCCAACGTATGCGGTCGAAGGCCGTGAGCCACTGAGATACCAGAGTGCACTGGCCCAGCAGACCACAGTCAGCAGATAAAGGCATGACACCTTTGATGGCATCTCGTCAGTGGCTGGATCACCCGTCAATCACACGCATTCAGCCCGCAGGCCAATCACGTGCAGTTATTGTGCAAGCATCGCTTTGCTGGGCAGAAACCATCCATCTTTTGGCATCAGTGAACGTTTAGTTTTGAAAAGCCTTTGTACAGGACACACAAACATTAATCTGTGTTTTCATTTTAAATGGTAATCAATTTTTTGCAGTTAGTAATAAAGGATTGAATGAGCTTTCTTTTCATTTTTACAAAAATTTACATTCTAGATCAGAAATTCGAGATCAAAAACATTCTAGATCAGAAATATTCTAGATCAGAAAATCGAGATCAGAAACATTCGAGATCAGAAATATTCTAGATCAGAAATCTGAGATCAAAAATTCGAGATCAGAAACATTCTAGATCAGAAATTTGAGATCAAAAATTTGAGATCTGAAATATTCTAGATCAGAAAAATCGAGATCAAAAACATTCTAGATCAGAATTATTCTAGATCAGAAAATCGAGATAAGAAACATTCGAGATCAGAAATATTCTAGATCAGAAATCTGAGATCAAAAATTCGAGATCAGAAACATTCTAGATCAGAAATTTGAGATCAAAAATTTGAGATCAGAAATATTCTAGATCAGAAAAATCGAGATCAAAAACATTCTAGATCAGAATTATTCTAGATCAGAAAATCGAGATAAGAAACATTCGAGATCAGAAATATTCTAGATCAGAAATCTGAGATCAAAAATATTCTAGATCAGAAATTTGAGATCAGAATTATTCTAGATCAGAAAATCGGGATCTGAAACATTTGAGATCAGAAATATTCTAGATCAGAAAATCGAGATCAGAAACATTTGAGATCAGAAATATTCTAGATCAGAAATCTGAGATCAAAAATTCGAGATCAGAAATATTCTAGATCAGAAAAATCGAGATCAAAAACATTCTAGATCAGAAACATTCTAGATCAGAAATTTGAGATCAGAAACAATCTAGATCAGAAATTTAAGATCAGAAACATTCTAGATCAGACATTTGAGATCAGAAACAATCTAGATCAGAAATTTGAGATGTATGTGAATGTGTTATTATTACTAATACAATTGATATTTACATTATTAATACAATCAATCAATAAATAATATTATAGAAATTATTATATCAGAAATAACGGCAAAAATCTACATGAATAATTTTATCAATAAATTAACCTAACTTTATTAATATTCCTAAAAATCAAGAAATCCTATTTTGCCCTTAATGACTATTACTGGTTGCCGTCAAGGTTTGACATATTTGTAAAAGAAATACTGGCGGAAATATATATGAATACTATTATTAATAAATCTGAATAATCCAAAGGTTTAGTTAAAAATAAACAAAAATAATCATATTTCTTTTTCCCTCAATAACTATTGCTTTCCTCTCATAATTCTAGCAGAAATTAGCAGCCTTTGAACATAATGTATGGACAAAGTTAAGTCTAAATGCTTGAGAAGCACTCTTCTAGAAGTTTCCTGGAGCTTCTGTACTGAGATTTGCATTCACTTTCCTATAATTGCCCTTCTATCACAAAGGGTCATCACTGCATTGCGTCTGTTCCCACATCATTAATAAAGCATACAGGGTGTAGTGGACAGAGACCGAGATGCTGCTTCTTAGTCCAGGTGCTGCAGGATGTGCAGGTCACAGACAGCAAAAATATCCATCTTTGCATATGAAGGGTGTTTTGTTTTCCTCCCAGATCTCACTTTCAGGCCTGCATGGAAATCTAAAAGAGAAAAACAGAGTTGTTAATGCATGTAAATGTTGTATGTACTGTAACACAAGCACACGCATGTAATGGCCTGATAATAACATCACTTGATAATGTTTCTATATTTAGCCCTCTCAGCATCCTGTGTTCTCCAGTTACCCGTTACATACTGCATATGAATTACTAGACAGAAAATAATAAATAGGGAGACGCAGTGCCGCAGTAGGTAGTGCTGTTGCCTTACAGAAAGAAGGTAGCTGGGTTGAACCCCGGCTAGGGTCAGATGGCTTTTCTGTTTGGAGTTTGCATGTTCTCCATGTTCGTGTGGGTTTCCTCCTGGTGCTCCGGTTTCCCCCAAAAACATGCCCTATAGGTGAATTGAATAAGCTAAATTGGCCGTAGTGTATATGTGTGAATGCAAGAGTGTATGGGTGTTTCCCAGTGTTGGGTTGTGGAGGAAAGGGCATCCGCTGCGTAAAACGTGCTGGATAAGTTGGCGGTTCATTACGCTGTGGCGACCCCTGATGAATAAAGGGACTAAGCCGAAAAGAAATGAATGTGTGTGTGTGTAAATATACATATACAGGGGCAATTATAGGATTTTCATTTTAGGGGGGCTCAGCTCCATATGAGATGTGGCTTTTTACAGTATTGGCACTGGTGGGAGGTCTTAGCGTCCCACCAGTGACGATATACAGCCACATTCCACTGCTATGAGTGTGATGTTGCGTTTATACAACAGTTCGAAGACATAATCGCGTGTATAAAAAAAAATCTAACAATAAGAGTCTCAAAAACCCTTTTGTAAGAGGAACTCCTTTCTTCTGCCAGTCCTTCAAATCTGTGGCTGACATCAGAACAGCAGAAACCATTTCAATGATTCTCTAGCGTAATGTCTAAAGTGATGACAAAACCGGTGATTTTGCTGACATTTTAAGATTATGAGGCTGAACTGCATGAAATGCCATCAGTCTACAGAGTTTTTTCCCAGATCACAATATTACTATGGTATAAATACAGTATGGTATAAATGCTACAACATGCAAGAGAGAGAGAGATCGACTTAGAAAGTATGTTTAATAATGATTTGATAAGCTGTAGTTTTAAAATTACGCTGTTTTTTTCTTAGGGCTTATTATGCGTCTCTGTCACCATCTTGTGGATGAACATCGTCAACCATCTTTGCTCAGCGACAGGCTAATAGACGCCGACACGCTGTCTCTCAGAAATTATCAATATTTTAAAATAGGCACTGTCCTTATAAAAAAACGGCATAGTTACAATCTAAACAACTACATTCTCGACTAAAAAGCCTCTAAAGTACATTACGTTGCCCAAAAGCAGCAATATTTGTCAAACTGTAGTGTCCTCTGCTTGTTGCTGTATGTGGGTGGAGTAATACACAAGGGTGAAGGGTTAAAAGGCTGGCAGGTGCTGTTACTGGCAGAATATTGCACACGGCTATCAGCCAATCAGATTCAACAACCAGACAGAACTGTTGTATAAATAAATATATATAGACAAATACAAACTGGAGCTATGTTTTGTGTCATATTTCAGAATACCTTTCAACAAGAAAAACTTCAAAATAGCACAAAAAACAGAAGGTGTTAGAGTTACAGGTGGGACTGTAAACAAAACGACAGAGCAGGTGAAAAGAACTATCTGTCTCTATTATAAAACGGCACTTCAGCAGATTTTTTTTGCACCTGAAGACGCAAAAGACGACAAACAAACAACATCAGCAGCAATGGTCTGGGCAAAATTCCAGCAGCAGAGACAGAGGCCATTTGCAGCCCCTCGACTCTTAAAAGCACACAAGGAAAGAAAAGTGACTCATCTTTTTTTTTGGCCTGTTGGTTGTTTCGAGGAACGTCTGTTAACCTTTGTTAGATCCAAGAGTAACTGGAGCACTTCTGCGCTTTTTGAACAAGTCAGAATAAAGCATCTTCTGAACATACTGTAAGAGATATACTTCAAAAATATAGATATTTATTTATCACGGAGATCAAAATTGGAAAACAACCTACAAATTTCCTAAATTTCAAGGTCATTGCTTTTCCTAGAGTAATTGGAGTAGATTTTAAGCATATTTGAGGAGATTTTATTTTACTAGTTATTTTGCAAGATACAAGTATTCAGCTTAAAGTGCATTTTAAAGGCAAGTTAGAATAATTAGGGAAGTTACTGGACGACAATGGTTTGTTTTTTTAGCCAATTGGGAAAAAATTCTAATGAGTCTAAAAATATTGACCTTAAAATTGTTTTTTTTAAATGAATAGTGGCTTTTATTTTTGCTAAACTAAAAAAAGACATTCCCCAGAAGAAGAAAATAATTAAGAAATATTACGACAATTCCTTTAGTCTGTTAAATATCTTTGGAAATATTCGAAAAAAGAAAATTCAAATGGCTTCACGGTGGCGCAGTGGGTAGAATGATCGCTTCACAGCAAGAAGGTCACTGGTTCGAGCCTCGGTTGGGTCAGTTGGCATTTCTGTGTGGAGTTTGCATGTTCTCCCTGTGTTTGCGTGGGTTACCTTCGGGTGCTCCGGCTTCCCCCACAAGTTCAGAGACATGTAGCATAGGTGCATTGGGTAAGCTAAATTGTCTGTAGTCTGTGTGTGTGAATGAGGGTGTATGGATGTTTCTGGAAGGGCATCCGCTGCATAAAACATATGCTGGATAAGTTGGAAGTTCATTCCGCTGTTGTGACCCCTGATTAATAAAGGGACTAAGCGGAAAAGAAAATGAATTTTCTGCTGTCTACTTTTACCTTTCTGCAATGACCCAAAACACGCATCCAAATCAACAAAAGAATGGTTTCAGCAGAAGAAGGTTTCTGTTTTGAAATGACCCAGATAGACATGAACTCTATAGAAAATCAGCGTGGGACATGAAAATGGCTTCACACGGGGGATGACAGATCTGAAATGATTTATGGGAACATATTCCTAAAGTGTGCCAAGCTGAAGCTGACAGACTACTATCAAAAGAGACTGCTGTAATAAAACAGATCATCGTTAAATAGAATGTAATTCATAATAATACCTAAAAATGTAATACAACAAAGTATTGGTGCACTGTCAAAAAATAGTAGAAGTAATGTACAATTTTGTGGGATACAAAATGGGTATTTGATGTACAATTTCACTCCCAAAATGAGTTATACACTCCAAATTAAAGATACAAAAAGATACTCTTAAGGGTACCGCCACAGTCACGGCCATTTGAAGCTTTGTCAGTTTTTGTACCTTTTTGCTGAAAGTGTTCAAGACCACTGTGTTACTTAAGTTTTTGATTTTTTTTTTTTTTTAATTTCAGTGGAGCTTCATACGATGCAAATCTTTACATTTAAAGGGATAAAATGTACACTTGAAGTCAAAATTATTAGCCCCCCTTTGAATTTTTTTTTCTTTTTAAAAAAAAAATATTTCCCAAATGATGTTTAACAGAGCAAGGAAATTTTCACAGTATGTCTGATAATATTTTGTCTTCTGAAGAAAGTCTTATTTGTTTTATTTCGGCTAGAATAAAAGCAGTTTTTAATTTTTTAAAACCTATTTTAAGATCAAAATTATTAGCCCTTTTAAGCTATTTTTTTTTCCGATAGTCTACAGAACAAACAATCATTATACAATAACTTGCCTAATTACCCTAACCTGCCTAGTTAACCTAATTAACCCAGTTAAGCCTTTAAATGCCACTTTAAGCTGTATAGAAGTGTCTTGAAAAATATCTAGTGAAATATTATTGATTGTCATCATGGCAAAGATAAAATAGAGATGAGTTATTAAAACTATCATGTTTAGAAATGTGCTGAAAAAAATCTTCTCTCCGTTAAACAGAATTTGGGGAAAAAATAAACAGGGGGCTATAATTCAGGGGGGCAAATAATTCTGACTTCAACCGTATATTCCAAATTATCGAAATCATTTAGCTGAGGCTGCACAATAAATCGTTTCAACATCAAAACACACAATGAAAACTACACTGTTATATTACATTTGATTACTCAATTTGTGCACCTGAATACTGCTGGACAACCAGAAAAAAAAAAAAAAAAAAAAATATATATGTTTTTGCTCAACTACATTCCATAAACAAAATCATCCTAATCAATGTAAAATTCAGCAAATTCTTTCTAAATAGAGCTATTAATTACATCTGGTTAAATTATATAAAATATTACAATATGTGTTGCAGAAAATTTAAATATCACAATGTCATTTCTTCCCAATATCATGCAGCCTAACATTTAGCTGAAATTTTTAATTATTAACACTATCAATTACATTAGTTCACCAATGATCTAACATTTAAATTTCACACAAGTCATCTGAAATATTAAAGTAGCCACTTTGCTTTTATCTAATATGCCTTCATTGTATATAAAATCACCCATGTATATTTCTCTGGGTGCTCCAGTTTCCCCAGAAGAGACAAAGACATGCCCTATAGGTGAATTAAATAAGCTAAATTGACCATAGTGTATGTGTGAGAATGCGAGAGTGTATGGGTGTTTCCCAGTGATGGGTTGCGGCTGAAATGACATCCGCTGCGAAAAAACATATGCTGAATGAGTTGGTGGTTCATTCCGCTGTGGTGACCTCTGATAAATAAACGGACTAAGCTGAAGGAAAATGAATGAATGTTTTATTTTGGATTTCATAGGATGCAAACCTTTACATTTAAAGGGATAAAATGTACATCCCAAATCATCAACACCATTTAGCTGTCACAACATCTGTTACATTCATTTACCGATGTTCTGACATTAATATTTCAGGCAACTTTTGTATAAAATAAAAAGCTGACATTTGTATCTAATATACTTTCTATGTATTCGAAATCACCCATATATGATCAAACTCAAGAAGTTCCATTAAGGTGCATAGCAAATTTACAAAAGTGATTTAACTCTGAAATGTCTATAATTTCTTTTCAGGATTTTATTTAATGACTATAATTAAGTTCCACAATGTATTAATAAGTAATAGACCCTTTTCACAGTGACGTCATTCACGTCCCCCTATTGGCATCGCAGTGTATTTTTAGTTCCGGTTTACCTTTGAATGAATGAGAGACTTCTCTGGAAAATGCACAAATAAAAATAATAACATTGCACGATCTGATTTAAGAGTATTGCAGTATTGCGCATGTGTCCAAATGTTTCTCTTTCAATACTGAACTGCTTTCTGAGTTTGTTATTGTTTTATACGTTTTTAAGAACAGGAATAAACTATTGTTTATCAAGGAAAGCATATGTTTGCAACCTTTTGACTTATTAATTTAGTTTATTTCCTCAAAAATGGATTTATTTTTACTTTAATGCTGCTCTGAATAGTAATCTATATTATCTGTTATATGTAAATGTTCCAGAATAAGTAAAATTCTTTGTTAAATTTTCTTATAATACCTCACCTGGTATGTCTATAAATGCAACCAGTTTCTTAATTTACTATTTACTGATCTATTAATGTTTTGTTCAGTTTCTCCATTTGAATGAATGAATTATGTCCTACCGCCAACTTTTGGGTGGGTTTAATTTGATATCTGTACTACCTTTTAATTAAGTTAGTTACAAATAAATTCATAATCTGATAATACTGAATTCAAATACTGTCTTCCTGGTGGTATTTTTGCAATTGTACATTTTTATAATGATTTGGTTTGATTAGTAAGAGCCACACACAACATTGTTAATCCGTTTCATTTAATTTGAATATTAAATAGACATAAATGTTTTATGTTCATGAATAAAATACCTATATAGAAAAAATGTCAGAGAACTGAGAATGTGAATAATATTAATCTATTTGTGAATCAGCTATCCACTGTAAACAACCACAGTAAAACACCTACAGTTTTATTTATTAGTTATTCTTTAGTTCACACACACAAATAAATAAATAAATAAATCATAAAAAAATGTTCAGCACCAGTGTAAACATCTGAAATCTTTATTTGACAAATACTGACAAATACATACTAACTTCAACTTCAGTAAAGACAGCAACACAAAGCAATAGACTCTGTTTAAAGTCCCATTTAACAGCCGTAGTCACAGTCTAACTGCATCTGTAGTAAAGTTGACTGGGTGAGCTCACTATGGGGATTTCTGTGTAGGCAGAAGTAACGATACACTGCGTGGAGTAAACTGGACACAGCGTGACATCATGTGAAAAAGGTCTATAATATTAATAATAATAATATTAAGCAGCATAACTGTTTTCAGTCTTAAAAATGTGAACACAAATTACCTGAATACTGATATTATAAGGATTTCTGAAGGATCATGTGACACTGAAGACTGGACTAACGGCTGAGAACTGAAAACTCAGCTCCACAACACAGAAAAACATATTATCTTTTACTTAAATGAAAAAGCAGCCTTGGTATATACCATACAGTACACTGAAGTGCTCTCTAATAGAAGTTAGAAAGGAGGTTACAGGTAATGTTAACATGTTTATTAATAGGTTTGCCAAAAGCAGGCAAAGAGGACTCTGGGGGAGATAGAAAGGGTAAAACGGGACGGCAGAGAATGGTTAAGGGTTTTTGGTCCTAAAAAAAGACGGTCTCAACTCTACAAACTCAATCTCTTCATCTCCCACTTGTATCCTCAAATCAACACAAGCTTCTCTTTCTGCTTTAAAAAGGTCAAAAACATGCAAACACTGCAAAGGCCACAGAATGTAAGTTAAAGAACGACCTCTGCAGTGATATGCATTATATTGATTTAACAAGTCGGTACATTTTCCCTGAAACAAATGTGTGTGTTTTATACACACTTTCTCTTATTTCAGATTTGTCAGTCACAATCATACGGCACGCATCCTTTATAATGATGTTCCAGTCATTCGTTTAGTAATTCTGTTTTCTGATGGCACCATTTTAAGTTTCTGAGTACAGCAACTGTCTTGGGTTGCCTCAGGGCATCTAGTCAAACAGTTCTGAGATCAGTGACTAATCTTCAGTGTCGTACTTGGACAAAACTAGGTAGAGCGTCACCTCGATGTGTGCGTCTCAGAGTGCATTTGCATATGCATGAAATGTTTCTGGGTCATTAACAATTTCATGAGTATATTTATATATATCCTTGTGGAAAAGCAATGTGGTTCATTGTATTGAAAGTGCACTTGTAATGTACTTCAAACCTTAAAATGTACATTTAAAACTACTTGTAGGTAATAAAATATTAATTAAATAAATGGCAACTTAAGCAGGGTATCCCTTCGTGTCTGTTTTAAAAAAAAATCTAATAAAAATAGTATATCTTAAAGGATTATGTTTTAATAATATAATATAATGGTGCTTGTTTAAAGGAATAGTTCACCCCAAAAATAAAAATACATGTTACAAATATTTTTAAAAAATTATTTGTGGGTCGATACTTTTTGTTAATTTATCAATAAGGTTACATTTATTGTCATAAAATGTTCGTAAAACATATTTATCTTTCGGGGGCTGATTTTTGTTAAATATTTTGTCAAATATGTACAGCTATTTATGAGGCACATCAAAAATGCAATTCAATTCAATTCACCTTTATTTGTATAGCGCTTTTACAATGTAGACTGTGTCAAAGCAGCTTCACATAAAAGGTCATAGTAAATAGGAACAGTGTAGTTCAGTTTGTAGTGTTTAAGTTCAGTTCAGTTTAGCTCAGTTCAGTGTGGTTTAATAATCACTACTGAGAGTCCAAATACTGAAGAGCAAATCCAACGATGCGCAGCTCTATAGATCCTGAACCATGCAAGCCAGTGGCGACAGCGGAGAGGGAAAAAAACTTCACTAAAGGCGGAAGTGAAGAAAAAAAAACCTTGAGAGAAACCAGGCTCAGTTGGGCACGACCATTTTAATTTCTCCGCTGGCCAAACGTCTTGTGCAGAGCTGCAGTCTCAGTGGAGTCAAAAATGTATCACTTTATTCATCAACTACAATGCAAATACATATTTATTTTGATTGAAAACCTTTACAGCAATATTTATGTTTTTAATGTTATGTTGTGAAGTGTTTGATTTATAATTTTTACTATAAAGTTCATATGATGCTAAATTGCAAAAGACTAGAGTTATTATAATGAAATGACATATGCAGTCGTAATTACAGATCTACAGCAAAAAAAATGAACAAACTTTGACTGTAAGACATATTCTATTCAATTATGTGTCTATAAACTGTAAAATATATTCAATAAAATATATATTGCTTCTGTAATAAGTATGTTTTCACATAAATATACTCAAATGTTTCCAGAAAACTATCCAGAAATCGTTTATGGTACAAGCAACAAAATATACAGTTCCTCTATCCTCTGTTAATTTCTCTTTGCTTAACCTTTAAAACAAATCATTCCTATATTTTTATTTTATTATTAACCCACCATTATGTCATTCCAAACATGTTATGATGCCTGAAAACTACTAATATTTTAAATAATAATAACTGATTATTAGACAGAACATTTTTCAAAAAATCTTTACTTTGGCAGAAATGTTCAAAAAGGCATGATGGCATGAGAGAGTAAATACATTTTCTTTTTTTGGAGAGAACTCTAAGAGTATATGACAGCTAAATAGAGTAATATACACTACCGGTCAAAAGTTTGGGGTCAGTGGGATTTTTAAATGTTTTAAAATAAGCTGATCCTGCTTAACAAGGCTGCATTTATTTAATCAAAAATATACTTCAAATTGTAAAATGTTAGTGCACTATAAAATAACTGTTCAAAAGTAATTTATCATTTAATTTAATCATTTGTTCCTGTGATTTTAAAGATGAATTTTCAGCTTCATTACTTCAGTCTTCAGTCACATGATCCATCAGAAATCACTCTAATATTAATTATTATTATTCATATTCATATTATTATTATGTAATAGTAATAAAAACAATAATGACTGGAGAAATAACTTCATTTGAATCTACATACAATAAGAAAGCAGTTATTCTAAATGTTAATAAATATTTAACAATGTAACAATCTTTTTACATTTAATAAATTCTGCCTTGATGAACAGAATAATTTTCTTTAAAAAAAAAAAACATGAAAAAAAAAAAATGACCCCAAACTTTTGACTGGTAGTGTATATTTCTGTGGTCTTACATATTTATATTTTGGCTATATATTTTGTGATCTTAGCATAACCGACTGTCGCTAACTATATAAACTGGACATTTATATTCTCACACACTTTCTTCTAAAGGCAAGCAGCTGAACACTGATGCACAGAGAGTGTTTTAGACTGATGTACATGTAATTTAATTTATTTCCCATCAGGCAGTCAGAGAGAGTGTGAAAATGTGGAATATAGCCTATATTACATAGCTTTCAATGACCATTACTGCAAAGTGCAAACGTATGACACATTTAGCTGTTCTAAATGCACTTCAACATACACAGTTGAAGTCAGAATTATTCGCCCTCCTGTGATTTGATGATGTTTAACAGAGGGCAACGCAGTGGCGCAGTAGGTAGTGCCGTCGCCTCACAGCAAGGTCTCTGGTTTGAGCCTTGGCTGGGTCAGTTGGTGTTTCTGTGTGGAGTTTGCATGTTCTCCCCACGTTCGCGTGGGTTTCTCCCGGGTGCTCAGGTTTCCCCCACAGTCCAATGACATGAGGTACAGGTGAATTGGGTAGGCTAAATTGTCCATAGTGTATGTGTGTGAATGAGTGTGTATGGATGTTTCCCAGAGATGGGTTGCAGCTGGAAGGGTCTCTTCTGCGTAAAACGTGTGCTGGATAAGTTGGCGGTTCATTCCGCTGTGGCGACCCCGGATTAATAAAGGGACTAAGCCGAAAAGAAAATGAATGAATGAATGTTTAACAGAGCAAGAAATTTTTCACAGTATTCCCTATAATATTTTATCTTCTGGAGTAGGGCTGTACAATATGGGGAAAATATGTAATTGCATTTTTTTAACAGATACTGTGATTTGGATTTGATTTGCGATTTAATTTTGTAGTCAAGTGTGCTTGTTGTTGTATTTCCTCGTGCTGGCAACAATTCTTCGACATCTCTTGACCTGACCTGTTATTATTCGGTGACTATGAAACCAAAATATTTCCATATTACTAATATGCTGTCTTTCTTAGATTTTAATTAGTCTATTAATGCTTCTGAAGTGACAGACGCAATCATCCCGCTCATCCGCACTTTCCTTTTTCTGTTCCGCATAGTTCGGTCGCGCAATTCTGATTGGGCAGAACAAAAGTGTGTGTAATATATATAAATATATATATACACACACACATATGTGTATATATATATATATATATATATATATATATATATATATATATATATATATATATATACACACACACATACATATATACATATATATATATACATATATATATATACTGTATATATGTATATATATATATATATGTATATATATATATATATATATATGTATATATATATATATATATATATACACATATGTGTGTGTGTATATATATATTTATATATATTACACACACTTTTGTTCTGCCCAATCAGAATTGCGCGACCGAACTATGCGGAACAGAAAAAGGAAAGTGCGGATGAGCGGGATGATTGCGTCTGTCACTTCAGAAGCATTAATAGACTAATTAAAATCTAAGAAAGACAGCATATTAGTAATATGGAAATATTTTGGTTTCATAGTCACCGAATAATAACAGGTCAGGTCAAGAGATGTCGAAGAATTGTATTATTATTTTTATAATTATAAAAATAATTATATTATAATTATATATGTGTGTGTATGTATATGTGTGTGTGTGTGTGTGTGTGTGTGTGTGTGTGTGTGTGTGTGTGTGTGTGTGTGTGTGTGTGTGTGTGTGTGTGTGTGTGTGTATATATATATATATATATATATATATATATATATATATATATATATATATGTATATGTATATAGTCATAGTCTTATTCATTTTATTTTGGCTAGAATAAAAGCTGTTTTAAATTCTTTGTAAAACATTTTAAGATCAATATTATTAGCCCTCTTAAGCAATATTTTTCAGAACAAACCACTGATATACAATAACTCTCCTAATACCCCTAACTGCCTAATCTAATTAACCCAGTTAAGCCTTTAAATGTCACTTTAAGGTGTATAGAAGTGTCTTAAAAATATCTAGTAAAATATTATGTACTGTCTTCCTGGCAAAGATAAAAGAAATCAGCTATTAGATGAGTTATTAAAACTATTATGTTTAGAAATGTGTTGAAAATAATCTTTATTAGCTTAAACAAAAAGTGTGGAAAAAATAAACAGGGGGGCTGATAATTCTGACTTTAACTGTATGTCTGAATATATGTGCTGTTATTTGTTGTAAATATTCTTTCATACTATATTCTTAACACAAATATAATACACAAGAAGCTAAACCCCATAAAATGTGAATTGTTTTCAGAGAGTTTATCTTGAGTGGTCACGGCTCTCTTCTCCATCTCCGTCTGACTGATTCAATCTTGTATGAATAAAAGTAAATAACGTCTGCCAGAGTCTATTTCTCGGTTCAATGGCTGCATATTTGTCATGGGCATAATTGTGTTTACTAATGTAAGGCTTTCTGTGATTTACTGATCAATAAACAGATGGCTGGCATTGCTTTTTTTTGTAAAGATAAATCTTGAAGCTGTGTGTGTGTGCGTGTGTGTGTGTGCGTGTGAGAGAGAATGTATGATCCTTTCTAGCACTTGCTTCAATAGCAATGGTTGTCATGCTTTTTTATATTGTCTATATTGTTGACTTAAATCAAATAAATAAATATACAGTTTAAGTCAGATTTGCTAGCTATCCTGTACACCGTTTCCTCCAATTTCTGTTTAATGGATATACTTTTTTAACATTTCTAAACATAATAGTTTTAATAAATAATTTTTAATTTCTAACTGATTCTTTTATCTTTGCCATAATGACAGTACATAATATTTGACTAGATATTTTTCAAGATACTAGTATTCAGCTTAAAGTGACATTTAAAGGCTTAACTAGGTTATTTCGTTAGCTAGCTAAGTCATTGTATAACAGTGGTTTGTTCTGTAGACAATCAAAAAAAAATGCTTAAGGTGGCTAATAATACTGACCTTAAAATAGTTTAAAAAATTTAAAACAGTTTTTTTTTCTAGCAGAAACAAAGCAAAAAATAAGACTTTCTCTAGAAGAAAAAATATTATAGGAAATACTGTGAAAAATTCCTTGCTCTATTGACCTTATTCTTTAATGCGGAAGTGCGCTCATTTTTGCCATTGTTTTACAACTTCTGATTCAGTTGTCTATGGGAGAAATGACTAGGAATAATAAACGGCAGAAAACGGTCAAACTACTTACTCTACAAACAACTGTTTGCAGGACAATACAGACAAAGTAGTATAATATAAAACGCAAATATCAGTTTGCAACATCGAGCAGCAAAATGAGCTGTTTTTAACGTCTAAAAAATGAATGGAAGCGAATGAGACCGGAAGTCTCGAGCCAAAATGATTTAAATGGCTGCGCCCACTCATACACAGAGAATAAGGTGAATTAAACATGATTTGGGAAATATTTGAAAAAGAAGGAAAAAGGGGCAAAATATTTCGACGTCAGCTGTCTCTGTAAAATTCTTTTCATTAAATTATATTATATATAATTTATCTAAACCCTTCTATAAAGCTGCAAAATGCTTCAAATGAGAAAGGCATTCTTTCTAGGATTATTGACTTTAGCTCAGCAGTTGGATTGTGGCCACGAGCCACAGGATGTTTAATTGTAATAAAGCTTGACTCTCATGACATCAATTTTTTTGGCCAAACCTGGAAGGTTATTTCACCATGGAAACAACCTCAGGAATTTCCTCTGGAATTTTAGAATGGGTGTTTTCCATTTACATAAGTGAAATCAGGTTTGAGGTTACCAAAATAGGCTTTCTGCTTTACAACATACAGATGAAGTCAAATGTTTTAGCCCCCCTGTAAAATGCCTATTATTTTTCAAATATTCCCCAAGTAATGTTTAACAGAGACGTATTCCTTTTAGTTTGCCTGGAATAAAAGCATTTACATTTTAAACAATAATAATTTTAAAGGTGGCGGTTCATTCTGCTGTGGCGACACCTGATTAATAAAAGGACTAAACCGAAAAGAAAATAGACGAATGAATGAATAATTTTAAAGGTCAATGTTATTAGCCACCTTAGGAAATTCATTCATTCATTTTCCTTCAGCTTAGTCCCTTTATTCATCAGGGGACGCCACAGCGGAATGAACCGCCAACTTATCCAGCATCTGTTTTACACAGCGGATGCCCTTCCAGCTGCAACCCAGTACTGGGAAACACACAAACACTCTTGCATTCACACTCATACACTACAGCCAATTTGGTTTATTCAGTTCACCTATACCGCATGTCTTTGGGCTGTGGGGGAAACCCACACCAACACAAGGAGAACATGCAAACTCTACACAGAAATGCCAACTCAGGCTGGACTCAAGCCGGCAACCTTCTTGCTGTGAGGTGACAATGCTAACTACTGAGCTACTGTCACCCCCCACCCCTAGAAAATTATTTAGTTTATTTGGGTAAAGAACAAACCTCTATTGTCTAATGACTTGCCTAATTAACCTTATTAAGCCTTTAAATTGCACTGAATATGAATACTAGAAAAATAACTATAATATTGTGCACTGTCATCATGGCAAAGACAAAATAAATTAGTTGTTAAAACTATTATATTTAAAAATGTCTTGGAAAAAACTAATTTCACAGAAGAGCCAACAATTCTCGATTTAACTGTAAATTACAGTCAAAAACGTGACTTGAACACTGCTTCATGAGTATCATAAGCTTTTTAAAGACTCCTACATATTGTGTTCCTCAGTTTGAAAGAATTATGTATAATAAAATTTTCCATAAATGAGATCTGATTATAAACGCCATCTAAATACCATCTTTTATTAAATAAAATCTTTTGGGAGGAGTAAAAACTTGCACATGAGGTTTCAACAGCTAGATGCATGTAGACCCCTCCAGTAACGCGACCCAGACCATCTCTATTGGAATTATACTTGCCTTGAATGCATTTCAGAGGCCATTTACACCTGCCCATTTCACAAACAGATAGCGGTCAAATCAGAACAAAATGCATGACGTGAGCGTGAAGGTGTAAACAACCCCTAACAAGCTGAAATAAATACAAACTCCGTCAAAAGCACATTAACATGCTCACAAGTAGACACCAGAATTAAAAGCTGTCGTCTTTGTCTCGATACTGATTAATGTGTTTTAAGTTCACAGCCTGCTGGGCTCTGTCTAATAACTGCATTGAAATACATCAGGACTGCTTCAACTACACTTCAGAAAAAAAAGATACTCTCCACTTTAAATATTTATGTGGATAAGCAATCCTTAAACAAGAAAATGTGATTGGTATGCAAGTGGGTTTGTTCTCCCTCAGCTCAGAGGAAAGCTGCTCTACTTATACTGAAACACAAACACACACACACACAACATTATATCAACAGTGCTGTGGTTAACTCGTCCCTCAGAATGAAAAATTCTGTGTAAACCAACACAGGCTGTCAGGCTCATTGGGAATATGTGCTTCAGCTTTTAACAGTCTTAAACATAAGTTTAACTGCAGTTTCTATGTAAAATTAAATCCATGTCGCAGTGTGACACCAAAAGCATTTGTTCCTTTTCACACTAATGATATTTACCAGGACGTTATCAATGAATGTTTGTCTTCAAAACAACTTAGCGGTGTCTATGAATTAGGGCTGTGCGATTAATCGAAATCGAATCGCAATTTGAAACGTCTCGATTAGCTAAATCCCAAGAGGCTGTGAAATGAAATAAATACAGTTGAGGTCAGAATTGTTAGCCCCCCTGAATTATTAGCCTCCCTGTTTATTTTTTTCCCAATTTCTGTTTTAGAGAGAAGACTTTAAACACATTTCTTTTTTTTAATAATTTTTTTAGGGGGTTTCACCTTTATTGTATAGGACAGTAGAGAGTATTGACAGGAAAGCATAGGGAGCAGAGAGAGGAGAAGGATCGGCATAGGACCACGAGGCGGGAATCGAACTCGGGTCGCCGTGAGCACCGGAGTGCATGTGTCGACACACTAACCACTACACCACTGGCGCCGACTTAAACACATTTCTAAACATAATTGTTTTTTTTTTGTTTTTTTTAACTTTAAAATTACAGTAAATAATATTTGACTAGATATTTTTCAAGACTTCTATACAGATCCAAGTGACATTTAAAGGCTTAACTAGGTTAATTAGGCAGGATAAGGTAATTAGGCAAGTTACTGTATAACAATGGTTTGTTCTGTAGACTATCGAAATAAAATATAGCTGAAAGGATCTATATAAATAATTATATATAATTATAATATTATAGAACATTTAATATTATAATTTTGACCTTAAAATGGTTTTTAAAAATTTAAAAACTGCTTTTATTCTTGCCAAAATAAAACAAAAAGACTTTCTCCAGAAGAAAAAATATTATCAGACATACCGTGAAAATTTCCTTGCTCTGTTAAACATCATCTGGAAAATATTTTAAAAAGAAATAAAAATAAAAAAATCAGTGGGGGACTAATAATTCTGACTTCAACTGTATGAATTATTTAATTTTCCCCACCCCGAGCAAATCCGTGACTGCCGTCTGTCTGTTCTAGCAAACTGACTGACCACACTTTCGTTCTGCCCAATCAGAATTGCACAACCGAACTATGCGGAATGCCCACAATAAAAAACAAAAAACAAACAGAAAAGCGCAGACAATTTGGATAATGGCGTCTGCCGCTTCAGAAGCATTAATAGACAAATAATATCAAAGAAACACAGGATATCGGTAATATGCGAATATTTTGTTTTCAAAATCACAGACACTGAAAAAAAACAGGTCATTTTTAAAAGCTGACGCAGAATTGTTGCCACGACTTACAGATTACTGACCTGAAGCTTGACTACAAAATTAAATCGCAAATCAAATCGCATTATCTGTCAGAAAAAATAAAAATAAAATTAAAATTAGATATTTTCCCCAAATCACACAGCCCTACTATGAACTATAATTAAATACATCTGCCTCCCCTTTCTATCTCCATAGACAACTTTTTCATGTTTGTTTGATAGTTCACTTTGTATGGGGTTGTACTTTGGTTTGAGTCTGGTTCCACAAAAGAGATGCAATGTAAGATAAAGGTAAAACTATGTGCACACAGCGCACTTTTCTTTCATGTTTGCCATTGAAAACACTATTGATTCACATGGTGATCTGTAAGACAAGCCCCGCCTTCTCATTGACCTGTACAAAAAGCCAGTTTATCTGAAACTTACGACAAAATGTACCCATTGACGCATTTCAGATTTGCAAAAATGTAGACAGCGCCCCCCTAGTGGATTTGTCATCTGAAACGTGCAACTAAAACATACATTAACAGAGCAATGTATTTTATATTTATATTTCACAAAAATGTAGGCTGAGGCACATATTTCCACTGAGTCTGGCATGGTACAAAGTGCAAACAGCGGTTAGCTTTGTCACCTCACAGCAAGAAGATCGCTGGTTTGAGTCCCTGCTGGCTCAGTTGGCATTTCTGTGTGGAGTTTGCATGTTCTCTCTGTGTTCGCGTGGGTTTCCTCCGGGTGCTCAGGTTTCCCCCACAATCCAAGGACATGCGCTATAGGTGAATTGAATAAACTAAATTGGCTGTAGTGTATGTGTGTGCATGCATTCCCAGTATCGGGCTGCAGCTGGAAGGGCATCTGCTGTGTACAACATATGCTGGATAAGTTGGCAGTTCATTCAACTATGGCGACCCCTGATGAATAAAGGGACTAAGCCAAAGGAAAATGAATGAATGAATGAATGACTGAAAGTATCACTTTAAAGTTGCCATTAACTAAAGAGAAAGTTTCACTAATTAAAGGGACACGAAGATCGGCTGGTTTGTCTATGAGTTGACATACGAACAATTCACTGATGAATTGACTGATTTTCGCGGCTTTAAAGGGCACCTAGGTTACCCCTTTTTCCTGATTTAAGATAAGTCTTTTGTGTCCCCAGAATGTGTCTGTAAAGTTTCAGCTCAAAACACCCATCAGATTATTTGTTATAGCTGTCTGAAGTTTCTGTTTTATAACTGGTAAAACCTGGTTGCTGTTTTTTTGTACTGTGCCTTTAAGGCTAGTCCTCCGCGTCCACCGTTTCCATGTGCCTGTCAGAAGCATGCCTCAATCGCCGCCCTCGGCTGCCTCAGGAAGCAGATCTCACGTAACGTTTGTGAGAAATACTACAGTAAGAACTTTACCACTGAGTATTTGATGCATTTTTTTGTGTAGTTGCAACCATGAGTCACACACAATGTCGTTACAAAGTTCACGCACACACACAGCGAGGACACATGCACACAGTGCAGACAGGCACACACATAGCGAAGACACAGACACACACACACACAGACAGAGTGCGCGTTTAGCTTTGCACTCTTTTTGCACGCATATGTGACAGGATACAGGTTAATCTCCACTGCTGTATGACTATCTGTTATGTTAATGTACAAAATAAACCTGATTTAATGTCCACAAAGCAGGATTGAAGCGTCTTTTATAATTATTCTGACATGCGGTTGTGCTGATAACGTAAAGCTGAGGTAAATCGCTGTAATTCATTACATGCTCTGTTTTAAAACATTTTAAACTTGTAAAACTTACTCTTGACCATGTTTGATGATGATTGATGATCCTAGCAAACTGAACAGGCCTTTCTTTCCTTTCATTCCCGGTTGCTTTGCGCACGTCCAGTCTTGTTGATATGATTATATGCGTTACTACGAAGACATGTTAACGCATGCCTGTCAATCAATATTGGTGGGCGGGGGGACCGCACTCCTATGTCAAGTTGCGGTTGATCTGAAAACTGCTCTAATTGGTCCACCATTTTTATGTTGCTAAATTTGAGAAAAGAAAAAAAAGGACTGGATGTGTTTATATCACCCCAATATGACTGTCTATACACTATACCTACACACATGTATGTCCAAACAGCTTTAAAAGTAGATTTTTCACCATAGGTGCCCTTTAAAATGCTCTAGTGTCCATTTATCTGTATTTGCACTTTGTAGACAGTGGTGAAGACTGATGAACTGACAAAGAAAACCTTCACGACCAATCACAGTCATTACAACAAAAGTGTTCGAAATCACCTGTTTTCATACGATAGTGCGCTAAAAACAGTATACGAGTTGAGGTGTATGTCTGAATTCATAGAATTCGAAATACAGCATGCCAAAAGTACCCGATGGCCGATAGCCATCTTGATGCTGAGCCCGCATCACGATCCTCCGCCCCGCCCCCGTCGCAGCAGCAACCCACTCGCGAAAAATACACACGTAGACCCCATTTACACTAACACATCTTAGCTTTAAAATGGCATTTTAGAACGAAACCGATCCACATTTCTGAAAAGCCCTCCTTCAATGCACATCACATGACCACACACACAGAAAGACTATGTCATGCGCTGCAGCGTCTGAGCTCCAGCAGTCACCCCAGAGAGCAGTGCACGTCGGACAGTTTATCAAGGATGTACCACTGGATCGCATCTCACTATAGTTGTTAAATGTGATATTTAATTAATCTTGTCTCTATATAACGACTCTTCGATCTTTGAATCTAACAGGTAACGTGTCACAGCATCAGTACACTGCTTCAATCTTTTGCTTTCACGCTTGTACTAAGTAATTTTAGCAAAAACCTCAGATACTATTGGTTGGTTCCTGTTGGTTGTGCACCTTTTTTACCAACCAAGATCACTCATATTCATGCCAGAGTCCTGCGGAATAAGTGATTGACAGGTGGTAATTTGTGAGTGACTTATCTTTATTTGTATATGATTTGGTTACGGGCAAAACAAAGACCATGTGGGTCAGGTAGTCGAAACGGTAGGCTACAAATAATTAATTCGTTATAAATTAAATACTTATCCATAAATGATTCATTCACGGCCGCCTACGATGACGATGCCATCATCCATCACAATGTTTCACATGAGACATCGTACGATGCCAAATTGGTCGACATCACCCAACCCTAATCGCAATATATATCACATCAAAACAAAATATTGCAATGTCATATTTTTTCAATATTGTGCTTCCCTAGTTATCTGTTTAGTGTGAACGGGCCTTTATACTTAAATCAATCCTAATTGCTAACATTGCATAAGAAGTGGACCTCAGAGAATTTAATTTAATTTAACATGCTCAATAAAGAATGCATAACATCATCGTTTTAGAAATGTGCAATCAAACAAGACCTAAGGAGCTCAAAAAGCCAGATGTGGTATATCAGGGCCTTGGGGTGAGGGTCGTGTGCCATTAAGAGTTATAAATATTTAACGAAAAAATCAAGTTTAGGACATGCCCTAAGATACCTTATGAGATATGATGCCATGCACTGGATCGCAAGAAACTGCTTAACATCGCTACAGAACAACTTTAAAGTGACCTGAAAGTTTCCCGATTACGCAAGAGGCTGTAATTGCTATTTCAGCAGAATTAATCCCCAAAAGCCTATAATCAAAAGCATGTCAACCATCCAAATCATGGCAAATATATAGCTGACTGTATTAGCAATGTGCCAACAGTCTCATGAATAAATAATCGCTCTCCACTGAATAAAAAATATCAGACTGAGAGAGGTCAGAGCTGTAGGACGGATTCGAACATGATGTATAGCAGTACTCCGTATTCAGCTCTACATCAAGTTTGTAGCGTTTTCACACAAAAACTGTAACTGCATTTCCTTCACAGTCTGAAAACATGGCCTAGAGGCAGGGGTGTAGATCTCTTCTGAACACAAAACTGTCTTTACAATATTGATTATATTATTGACAATTTGGCACTTTCCCACACTAGGGAGGATGATGGTGCGGTCCTCACCATAGGATAGACAATCCTTAAAGGCACAGATCACCCAAAAGATTTTAATAATTTTTATGGGGGGAGGGGGTGAAATACATTTTTAAAATGTCAATAATTACTGAGGAAAAAAAATGTCATGATGTTAAATGGTATCCTCAATTTGAGGGAATATGTGTTTATAACAACGCTCTATAATAAAACGTTAACATTTTAGGGGAAAATTTTCAGATAAAGTGGTTTACGGTAGTTATGAAGACTTCATTGCATGTGCGCAGGAAGATTCTCAAAATGTTCAAAGATGTAGAATGAGTAATTTGACTTAATTACTGTAGGTAGTTACTGTAAATAACTTTAAAATGGCAAATAGGGGAACTATTAGCACTTTTTGGACATTCAAGACCAGTCTACAACACTATTTTTATTGCTTGTGCAAGCTTGTGCAAATGCAAGCTTGATGTCAGAGAACCAATAATGTTTGTTGTCATGCATCAAGCACACACAGTTTCAGCTATAATTTTACCATTAGATCCAAGGAATACTGAGGCATAGTGGTGCAGCTAAATTGCTTCTTCACCCCAATTGTTCATAATTTTAGTCTGTTTTGATGTTAGCTTTCTATGTACTACAAATATGTACAGTGCATTCTGAATGTATTCATAGCGCTTCACTTTTTCCACATTTTTTATGTTACAGCCTGATTCCAAAATGAATTAAATTAATTTATTTCTTCAAAATTCTACACACAATACCCATAATGAAAATGTGAAAAAAGATTTTTTTTTAAATTGTTGCAAAATTATTAAAAATAAAAAAGCTGAAAAAAAAAAAATCACATGTACAGAAGTATTCACAGCCTTTGTCGCGAAGCTCTAAATTGAGCTCAGGTACATTCTGTTTCCACTGATCATTCTTGAAATGTTTCAGAAGCTTAACTGGAGTTCACCTGTGGTAAATTCAGTTGATTGGACGATTTGAAAAGGCATACACCTGTCTATATAAGGTCCCAGGGTTGACACTGCATATTAAAGCACAAACCAAGCATGCAGACAAAGGAATTGTCTGTAGACCTCAGAGACAGGATTGTCTCGAGACACAAGACTGAGAGTTCCAATGAGCACAGTGGCCTCCATCATCTGTAAGTGAAAGATGTTTGGAACCACCAGGACTCTTCCTAGAGCTGGCCGGCCATCTGAGCTGAGTGATCAGTGGAGAAGTGCCTTAGTAAGGGAGGTGATCAATAACCCGATGGTCACTCTGTCTGAGTTCCAGTGTTCTACTGTGAACAGAGGAGAACCTTACAGAAGGACAACCATCTGTGCAGCAATCCACCAATCAGACCTGTATGGTAGAGTGGCCAGACGGAAGTCCCTCCTTAGTAAAGGCCACATAGCAGCCCACCTGGAATTTGCCAAAAGGCATCTGAAACACTCTCAGACCATAAAAAACAAAATTTTCTGGTCTGATGAGACTAAAATGTAACTCTTTGGAGTGAATGCCAGGAATTACATTCGGAGAAAACCAGGCACCGCTCATTACCAGGCTAATACCATCCCTACAGTGAAGCATGGTGGTGGCAGCATCATGCTGTGGGGATGTTTTTCAGCAGCAGGAACTGGAGGACTAGTCAGGATAGAGGGAAAAATGAATGCAGCAATGTACAGATACATACTGAATGAAAACCTGCTTCAGAGTGCTCTTGACCTCAGACTGGGGCGATGGTTCATCTTCCAGCAGGACAATGACCCAAAGCACACCGCCAAAATATCAATGGAGTGGCTTCACAACAACTCGGTGAATGTCCTTGAGTGGCCCAGCCAGAGCCTAGACCTAAATCCTATTGAACATCTCTGAAGATATCTAAAAATGGCTGTACACCGTCGCTTCCCATCCAACCTGATAGAGCTTGAGAGGTACTGCACAGAGGAATGAGCAAAAATTTCCAAAGACAGGTGTGCCAAGCTTGTGGCTTCATATTTAAAAAGACTTGAGGCTGTAAATGCTACCAAAGGTTCACCAACAAAGGATTGAGCAAAGGCTGTAAATACTTCAGTACATGTGACTTTTCAGCTTTTTTAATTTGAATAAATTTGCAATAATTTCAACAAATCTTTTTTCACATTGTCATTATGGGGTATTGTGTGGAGAATTTTGAGGAAATAAATGAATTTAATTCATTTTGGAATAAGGCTATAACATAAAAAATGTGGAAAAAGTGAAACGCTATGAATACTTTCTGGATGCACTGTAGTACACTGGCTACAGATTAAGCTATCAATTAATTAAGCTATCAGTTAATTAAGCTATCAATTAATATATTGAAAAAATATTCAAAGATAATTGCTTGGATTTACTAAATTTTAAGGTAGGTGGTTGTAAATGATTTATTTGGGCTGAATTTAAACAAACAAATTAAGTTGAACAGTACTTAATGTAATTTGTTTGTTTAAATTCAACCCATATTAATTGTTTGCAACAAATTTGCAGAAGTCCTTTTTTCAGTGTTGACAGCCTTGATTGTTTTGATTTATTAAATGTTAGAAATTACAAAGTTACTCAAAGAAGTATCACCCGATAGGTACACTCTAAACAATAGTTCAGTCACTGAATCTCACAAAAAAACAAACAAAAAAAGTAGTATTTTCTTAATAAACTCTTAGCATTTAGGCAATTATTTGAGTTGGTCTTCACAAAACTATTGAGTAAAACTGTGGAGTAACAACCCCACAATTTATTTTAACGAAGGTTTACTGTACTACTTGAGTATTTAACTAACAAATTATATTTTTCGTATGTGCTTAATGTTTTTTTTGTAAAATAAATATAATCAAATAATATAATTATATAATTAAAATACTTATTCAATTTTATTTTACAGTGTAGTATTATAATTAATAATTGTGGTAGGCAATTAATTATATTCTACTCTAAATAATTACAGAAGTTTCTCATGAATTAATCAAAACTGTTTACATATAGTTGCATATTTTATATTATTATTATTACTTTTAAGTATTGTATATATTTGTCAGATTAACTAAATGATGACAAAATGAAAAAAAAACACATACTCTGAGGTAAACTATGTGGTAAACTTTAACACACTGGTATTGGTGCATTTAAAAATCCTATTAGGTTTTGGTAAGGGGAACCAGACTTTTGAGACGAGCAGCCTAAATGATTTAAGGATATATGATAATTCATTAGTGTAATTTTAACAGGAATCAATCAATGAATTTAGAGATTTTAATTTGATTTTAATTTTAAAGTGTTTGGCTGTTTACACGGTAATGAATAAATGTAATATAAGCACATAGATTTTAATATATAGGCCAAATTAGGGCTGCACAATATATCGTTTGAGCATTGATATCACAATGTGTGTATTTGCAATAGTCAAATTGCACGATAAGATTTATTTATTATAGATAAAAAATGAAGCTATTATTATTAAAAAATATTCTATACAATTACAAATGTACTTTTACGTTTGATTGTTCAATTTCTATACCTGGATACTGTTAGTCTCTGCAGAAAACCATACAGTGCTGTTTATTTCTGTTATCTTTGCTCTGTTGTATTTATATATGTTTGTAATTTTTTATAATTTATACAGATGCACTGCACTGAAAAAGACTTGATCATTCCAATCTATCTACATAAATGAACTATTTGAAATATGAAATTATATTCATATATATATATATATATATATATATATATATATATATATATATATATATATATATATATATATATATATATATATATATATATATATATATAAGAAAAACAAAATATTGCAATGTCAGATTTTTCTAATATCGTGCAGCCCTAGGCCTAATGGATTTTCTTTAGATGCCAATGTCATTGGTACCTCATATATGTGACAAACTTTGGCCATTACTTATAAAAAATATTTAACTGGTCAAAATTCAATTAATTCTAGCTAGAGATTAAGAAGGCTATAATTAGCTGATCAATAAGAACTTGTAAAAGTGAAAAAGGCACTATTAATTATTCATATTATAGTTAGCTACAGTAGCTACTGGTTGGATGTGGACAGTTTAAAATCAAAGGTGACTTTGGCAGACATTTGAACCGTTACTTGACTAGCACTTGAATAGCAGAAAGGTTTAAGTAAGCTAGTATGTAATCAATATTGGAAGGACTAGGTAGCTACTAGCAGAAAACCAACCACGCTTTTTCCAATTACAAACAAATACTACATAAATAACAACAATATAGACCAGCTGTTTTTAAGTAAATGCGAAAATTGGCATAGCTGAACTTTTAACATGCATGTATTATATTATTTCTAATCAATTTTTAATACTTACGTATGCATACCTGGTGCTATATCTCTCAATATACGCAGAGAAAGCTGTATGCATACACCTTTTCCTCACAAACCCCGAAAATAACGTCACATGACTCTTTGTAGCGGTTCTCCTCTCACCTTAAAGAATAGGACGCTCTTTACATGCGGATGCTCGACGTGCTCGGTGAAATAAAACCAGGCAATTCATTTCAAACATACCTTTTCGGTGATATTGCGTGCTTTAGTGATATCCAGGCAGTTTTCTGCAGAGCACAGGGCGCGCGGTCGGTGTAACGTGAACGAGCTGTGGAAGGGGTTGCGAGGTGGTGCGGCGCAGCGGGTTATGGAGCTCCGTCCAATCAGCAGCCGCAGGAGGAGAATCAGTGCCAGGCTGCCCCCACTGCTCATCTGAACAACCTACACTCTCTCAGATTCATACTGCAACCTCTGCTACAAACCAGTGCTGCTTTTAAACAGGAAAGTCTGGTAAATACTTTCATTTTATTGAAGTATTAAAGGCACAGTTCAACTAAAACCAAAAATTTTGTCCATCATTTACCTATAATTCACTTGCTCCAAAACCCATTTGACTTTCTTCTGTTTACCACAGGAAGATATTTTGTAGTTGGAAACCAGTAACAATTAACTTCCATAGTATTTTTTTTGTTTCTACTATGGATGTCAAATGGTTGCAGCTTCCTTGAAAATAATTTACTGTGGACAATGTTGTATTTTGATAGTCTGTGGCTGCTAATATGACTTCCCTATTTAGATTTTGCAAATAATACTTTTCTGAAAATATAATATTATGGAGAAAATCTGAATGTGCGAATATAAAACCAACTTTACCCCAATCTAATGGGAACGTAATTAGTGAGTAATGAGTAATTAAGTTTGATAATGCTTAAGATATTAGTTTCTTTATACAATGTTTTTTTATAAGTGTTGTTACAATTCTAAATATTGGACTGTAGCTCTTTGTAAAACCTTATTTTTTTCTGTGAATATGTGAAATGTCTGCACTGTAGGGAAATAACATGAAGAATATGAAGAGCAATCAGTTTTCAGTTGCACTGATGTTCTTACTTCTCTCAAGTCCTGATGGTACCATTTCAACATTTTTACAACATTACTGCCTAATGTCACACCTCTAAAATGGACTAAAGCTTTTATACTAATACTACACCTGACAAAATCTTGTCATCTATCCAAGTTTTAGGATCAACAAATTATAACTTCTACTTGATCATTTGGTATCAGAAGTGGCTTATATGAAAGGCAAAAGTTCCAGATTATGCTTACTTTAGCAAAATAAAATATGATCATGCCTTGATTTGTAATTATTTAATTATGAGAGTAAGGTCTGACTTTGCTTGGAGAAAAGTCTTGTCACTTAACAGAAATAATGTACAGTATAGAATATAAAGTCATGGTGCTGTGGAAAAATAACTCAAATAGCTTATTAATTAAGTCATGTAGAATGGCAAAGAAAGCGTTCTTGCAGGACTCCCAGAGTTCATCAAGATTCTTTGGATTCATCTTCAATGCCTCCTCCATCTCAACCTAGACATGCTCAATAAGGTTCATGTCTGGTTACTGGGCTGGCCAATCCTGCAGCACCTTGACCTTCTTTGCTTTCAGGAACTTTGATGTGGAGGCTGAATTATAATATGGTGCACTCTCCTGCTGAAGAATCTGCCTTTTCTGTGGTTTGTAATGTAACAGGCAGCACAAATGTCTTGATACCTCAGGCTGTTGATGTTCCCATCTACTCTGCAGATCTCTCGCAAGTCCCCATACTGAATGTAACCCCAAGCCATGATTTTTCCTTCACCAAATTTGACTGATTTTTATGAGAATCTTGGGTGCAGGTTCCAATAGGTCTTCTGCAGTATTTGTGATGATAAGGATGCAGTTCAACAGATGATTCATCCGAAAAATCTACCTTCAGCCACTTTTCCAATTGATCAACTAGTTTCAGACTTCTATGAGTTTCTTTTTTACCTGCTGAACTTACACTTTTTTATAGAACAACATTGACTTCCATATAATTAAAAACAAATACTATGGATGGCAATGGCTACCAGTGTCCAACATTTTTCAAAATATCTAATTTTGTGTTCATCAAAAGAATAAAACGAAGAACAACAAAAAATTCTGGAACAAGTGGGATAGAGTAAATGAATTTTCATTTTTGTGTGAACTATCCCTTTAAGTACAAACTGTGTTTAACTATTTTACAAATTAACTTAAACTCATCTTTGACAACACATAAATCATAATTCATATGAGAAATACAGAACATGATAAATCACATTAGACAACACTAATATCTCCAATGAACATGTTTTTATTTTTCTTTGTCAATGCATTAGCAGAATAACAGAAACGATTCATTTTAACCATCTTATGACAGAAAATCTGTCAAGAATTCCATTAAACAAAAGCAGAAATCATAACCCCCTATGGATGCTCTAAAAAGATAAAAGTATCTGCAAACTTGCAGGCATGAGAAACAGGCACAGGCAAAGATACATGAATTTTGAATAAAATGTTTACAGCAAAAAAACATATAAGTATCACTATTATCATATTTCCCCAAATTTTCTTGCACACCAGGTGCTTTAAATAAAGATTCAGAATGTAGTTACATGTGCTGTCTGCTGCGAGCGGAGTATAAAATACAATAAAAGCATGCTGACATTCATCTCTCCATGAACAGAGCTTTGAAACTGCTCTAAAGGATGCTAACAGAAGTGTATAAATGATGGTATGGCAGATTAAACAGTGTTAATTCTTTTGTTTTGTTTCATCAGTCATCATCATAATATCGGTTCTGTTTAATTTGTTCCTCTACGGACAAGAAGTCATTTTCATCCTGCCAGAGGCTGCCGGCTTCACTCAGCAGTCCAGCATCTTTGGTGTCATTTTTATCGAGCGGATTCTTCCTCATTTCCGCCTCAGTGTGTTGGCCCGTCTCCCCTTTTGATTCTATTCCAAAACCCAGAAGGTCATCCAGCTGAGATGAAGCTGATTCCTTGCTATAAATGTCATCCTTAAATCCAGGAAGCAAACTGGAGCTGTCATCAAAACCGGCAAATATGTCATCTAGAAAACGTGAGGCACTAAACTTTGCGTTGTCATCTGTCTCCTTGCAAGCCAATGTTTTGGCAGCGGGTTGCTCTTGTTCTGCCTCTTTCATGTCTTGTGAGTATTTGGCACATGCAGAGACAGAGCTGCCCTCCTGAAGTCTAGAAGCCATCATATCTTTGCTGATCTCTTCTTTAAAGGATGTCTGAGAAGTAAGTGGCCCTGAGGAGGACAAATCCAGCAGCTATGCTTCTTCTTTTGTGTCATGAATTCCTGCCAAACTGCCCTTGTCCAATAATAGGGTTCTGTTATTATTATTATTGTTGTTTGCATTGCCGTTGGCTGTTTGGCCATTTGGTATTTCCCCATCAATCACTGTCACTTTTACATCTTCTCCCTCATTTACTTCACTCTGTACTTTCTTTTCACTTTCCTTAACGTCATTTTCATCAGTGGTTTTCGCACTCTCGCGCTCCTCGTTTGTATTTACATTCTTAGTTCTTTCTGCATCTCCATTCTCCAACTTGTCCTCTTTTTGACCGTTTATCTCCCTTTCTTCTTTTGCCTCCGTTGCTTGAGTTGTCTCATTATCTTTCTGCTCTATAGATTGCTGGCTTTCTGTGGACGGCTCAGTGGCATTACCTGTTTCACTGGCATCCTTTGCCCTCTCAGTTTCAAGGTTTGGTGTTGACTCCTCAATCACTTGAGTTAATTTAGCATCTGTAGATGACTTTTCTGGCTTATTTATAAGATCTCCACTATTTTCCTTGGGTCCATTTTCTGTACTTGGGATAGTAGTTTGCCTCTTACCTTCAAGTTCGTTATTCTCTTTACCTGAGAGTTCTGATTCGACTTGAGGAGGCCAGACCGGTTTCACTATCTTTATTTCATCCTCTACGGCAAATGACTTCTTTGGGGAATCAGTAAGGGGTGGCCACACGACTGCAATTTTATTTGCTGCCTTTTTAACATCATCATCAAAGTTTATCTTTTCTTCCGTAATATTCTCCGTAGCATTGGTGTCATTTTCTTTGGGGCTGTGAGTTACTTTTAAACTGACACGGGGATTGCTTTTCGTGTTAGGTGTTTCTGATATGTTGTTTTGATCCTTTGTACTCCAATGTTCTTTGTGGGGTCTTTCTCCAAACCCTTCATCATAGTTGCCTTTAGACTTGAAAAGTTGTTTATAGTGTGGCTTACAGTACATTCGTCCATGGAGAGAAGCATAGGTTCCAAGACTAAAGCAAAGAGGTACACAAACACAATTTGAATCTGATAGGAATTACTGCACTGTAAATGGCTCTATATTGTATTCTGACAACAAGAACAACTCGCATATCTTACCTTCCCACAACAGGAATTAAACATTCTCATTCAAATTGTATGATGCAGACCGCCAAACTTCTAAACTTCACGTTACATTAGCTTAGATTACAATGAACTAAATCCTAAATCGGACTTTTCATATTTCACTGTGATTCTGAATGTAATTTATATAAATATTATATTATGTATATATATATATATATATATATATATATATATATATATATATATATATATATATATATATATATATATATATATATATATATATATATATATATATTATAATATATTATGTAATGTAATAAAAATTATTTGACCAATCATTTATTTTTTTTTTCTATTCTTGTTCGCACGATTTATGGGAAAAGGAATGTTTACCTGAGCTGGCTGTTGCAGTGAGCACATCTAAAACAGGTTTTATGGAAGTTTTGCTTGTCTGCTATGAGAGACTCCATGGGATACACCCTCTTCCGACATACCTGACACAGTTCGGACTCTGGCACCCGTACTTTCTGTTAGTGAAAGAGAGAGAGACTGGCATTAGAAAATGGCTCCTTTCAGTTCATTTAGTACACACATTCACAGATTCACAAAGACAACAGTTCTATCATGACAACTCTCTGTGAGATTTAGTATAGTAATAAATATGGCAGTGTTAATGTGTTTGGCCTTGAGCTGCTATGCTACTGCTGCTTTGATTATTGGTGCAGAGCAAGTACTTGCTACAATCCACAAATATGCTGTCTGAGAATATAACACGTTGCATCTGTAAACAAAACATACATATAACGTCCACAGCAGATCTATCACATCAAGAAATTGTGTTAAATAGACATCTGATAGATGCCTAAACATAGATTTCTTGCCTAAAACAAGGCTAAATTTGGGTTGACAATAAACATCTAATAGACATCTAAGAATATCCCAAAACTAGACTAGTCATCAAATACACCGACTATTCTTAGACATTCCAGCAGACACACAACATCATAAGATGTTAATATTTGGTTAGATTTAAGTTGTGATGTCGGGTGACCAAAATTTAGTGTTGTGTTGGAAAGTTTCCAAAATCTAACATTGAGCCAACATCTTCATATTGTTGAACAACGTCCTATTGATGTCAAACACTCACATTTATTTAACCAAAATCTAACGTCTGATAGACATCATAGTGGTAGCATCCACACAACGTCAAGCTGTAACATCACTAGATGTTGATATTTGGTTATTTGTAGGTTGCCTTGCCTGTCCGACGTTGGACATTGATGCCGTTCTGACGTTGGGTTCCGACATCAACATGATTTTCATTTGAACCCAAAATGCAACGCCCCACGACGTTAGGGTACAATGTCAATCTGACGTCATGTTGACGTCCTATGCCTGCAGGGATCAATTAGACACGTTTTAAACACAAAAAAAGTAGTCGGGGTTAAGGAGGGTATCTGCAACCATACTGCAGAATACTAACACACAGCTCTAAGGTATTTAAATTCTGAGGGCAAACTCATTGGCTGATAAAGTGACAGCAACTAATCACTTGCGCCATGAGTTGATGATGAGCGTAGAAGCAGATTAGATGGGACCTATCTGCCTCAATAGAGTTTCATGATAGAACTTTGCACCACACAGTTTTATTGTATTTTTTACAAGTAGAGAGTGAGATGTGAACTAAAAATATATTAAAAGAAACAAAATGCTTAGTTAGTATAGTTGTTGGAATTCAATGACTACATGCTTTTAGAGAGGTGAAATACAAATGCAAACATTCCATATGGATCTGAACATAAACTTTAAATCTAAAAATTGTTCAGTCAGTAATCACTAAATAATCCACTTTAGAAGCACTCGATTATGAACTCAAACTGAAAGATCAAAATAATAGCACAGGCACAAGTAAAGCAACCATACAGGATTTGTCAAGTGTAAACACACCATCACTGATTTAGTCATCACTCAGTTTTCTTGTTAATTATTCCATGCTCATCACACAGGTTTACCGGTGACAACAGACTGGTGCTGGTGTGAAACAGTCTGTGATCTGTGTTGTTCAGACACTGTGAAGCCCAGGTTTTTAAAGACATTTTCACTCTCTGCCCATGTCTGCTGGAAGCTCTTTAGTAGCTCTTCAGCAGAGGCCTCTGGTGGAACGTCTAGGACAGGAACAGCCCCTTTTACTACATCTGCGTAAGTAGGTGGATCACCACGGGTTGTCACAGTCTGAGAGTGGGAGGTTATTTGATTCATTGAGCCAGTTACACTGTTCCCAAATTCATCTACAGAGGAGAAGTGCTCAGTTACACTCTGTGTCTCAGAGAATCCTTCAGGTGCTTCCTCTTGTTTTTCAAGGTTTTTCCTCTCTTCCCTTAGATACTGATGGGCTTGCTCACCCATTTCAAAGACATTCTTGAGCGCCTTAATATCAAAGCTTGGCATATCCTCCACCAAGGATGCCTTCTTCTCAGTTTCACCATCTTCTGTGTCACTTCCAAGTCTCTCTGTAATCACAATGGGGTCCTTCCGAATGTAAACTTTTGGCTGGGGGGACTCAAATTTGTTCACAAGCTTTGACAGATCAACCCTGGGCAAGTCCTCTAACATTCTCTCATGTGCATCTATGGATCTCGGGGCCTCTGGCTCATTATCATCTGCATCTGGTCCAAGACGCTCTGGGATGTCAATTGGATCCTTGCGTAAATAGGTACGACAAACGTCTGCTTTCTGAGCCTCTTCAAAGAATTCACGCTTGTCTTTCACAGTCATCATGGAGTCTCCATGGATATCTGTGACATCTATGAGGGATGATTCCATCATTTGACTCTCTAGGGTTATCTCTGAACAGCTTGATGAGCGCGACCCCTCCAAATCAGTCTGGACCTTTATCATGTACTCTGGCAAAGGCATGGGTGGTGGGGTCATGCCTTGTGAGAGTTTGGCCGTGGTATCTCTTAGTTTAGCTAGCTTCTCAGAGCGACTCATTGTAGGGGAGGGTGTGGATAGGTTCATTCGTGTTGGTGTTTCAGACCACCGAGGTGGAGGTGTTGGTGTAGCACCTGACCTGTGGGAGGGAGGGGGTGATGGAGTTACTCTAAGAGGGGAGTCAGTCCTCTTGGCAGACTCAATGCATATAAATGTAGGTGATGGTGTCCTCATTCTTAGCTCGGGTGGCATTTTGAGCTCTGCTATTCTTGATTCACTCTGACATTCTGTTTTTTTCTCCTCCACTACTTTCTTCTGAGTCTCAATTTTTGCTGAGCCAATAGTTATCTTAGATATTTTCTGTGTAGCTCCACCTACTATTTTCTTTTCTGGTGTTGACTCACTTTTTGCAGTCTCTGAAACAGAGAAATTTCCCTCTAAAAAAGTCAGTTTAGCAATGGCAAGGTTCTTTACATAGGTCATGACTTCTGTCATTTTCTGCTTGTTGTACTGAACATGGCTTAAATCTTCCTTCTCTTCAGAGGTAACTAGCCAGTCAGGAATGATACTCAGTATTGCCTTTAATGATTTTGGATTCATTTTTGCAGGGGCTCCTTCAAACTCTTTGATATAACTCAGCAATTTTTGAATCTCTTCACATTTTTGTGCATACAAAACTTCAGTTGTAATTGATACACTCTCTGATTTGGTCTGATCTTCTTTCTGTATTGACTGTTTTATGGCCTCCTCTCTGCTTGGCGGACGCTGTGGAGGTTTTATCTGCTTCTTGATCTGGAATTTATTTTTTTGTTGGGTGCTCTGTTGTTGAACCGTGCTCTGAGTTACCTTCCTTTCTTCATGGACCTGGACATGCTCCTCTTTCACTGCTTGATGTGACTGAATGACAGTTGTCTGACCTTGTCCTTGATGCACCTCTATAGATATTGCTGGTTGTATTTGATGTATCTCAACTGATGGTCTGGGTGCAACAGGTGGTGGCTGCTTAACTGCAGCTTGTTTTTGCTTCTTCAGATGGACTTCCATTTTGGCATCTTTCTTGGTTTGTGTAAATCCCTCAATTTTTTCAACTTTCACTTCAGATTTCTCCATAGCACTGCTGGATTTTTGGAGGCTCTCATGAGCTGTATCCATTTGAGAGACATGTTTTCCTGTTTCTGTAACTGTTTGCTCTGTCCTGGCTGTTTGAGCTATGTCTTTTTTCTCTTTGTCTTTCTCCATGTTCTCTACCTTAGGTACCTTAAATGTTTTAACCTTGAAGCTAGGGGTCACTTTTGGGATCTTTGTGGTTTGAGAGGGAACCTTCCTGACTTCCTGAGCCACATATGCCTCTATGCTTTTGATTTCCTCTACTTGAGAAGAAGTAGTGATCTGATTTTGAACACTTTTTGTGGACTGGATGCTCTCTTCTTTTACAGCGTAAGCTTTTGTACTTTCAGCTTGCTCTGCAACAGGGAGTGGTTGGAGTGCAGAGGCTGTACAACTTTTCTTTTCCATAGCAGCAGTAGTAGATGCCTGCCTTTTATCGGATATATTACAAGAGGATTCTGTGGCTGGTTTTTTAGCAACTTTGGGAACTGAAGGTTTGCTTATCTGAAAATTTGCAGGTGGTTTTTGCTTTGAAGGAATCTGTGGACTTTTTGGTGGGGCAGGTTTTTCTGACATTTCTTTGGGTAGCATGGCTGACTTTGGTTTTGTCTCTAGTTCTTTACGTGTTTCTTGCTGTGTCTCAATAGTAACTTGGGTCTGTTCAGGTTTCTGTGTGATTGATTCTGCTCCAGTCTTTATTTCACTCTCATTAAATAGTTTAGTAGGTGGGGGTGAGGTGGGAGTACTTTCTCCCTGGTTTTTTTCAGTCTCTTCTCTTTGTTTGCGATATCTCTCCTCTGCAAGCATGAGTGGGGTTTTGAATTTACTTGCATAAGGCCTTGGTTTTGGAGCAGCAGGGTCAGGAGGAGGTGGGAGCTTAATTGGTGAAACAAATGCCTTTTTAGGGCGTGGTGGTTCCTCAGCTGCAGCTTGAAGCACAGGTATTGCTGATGATGTTTTATTATTAAAGGGAGCTGGAGGCTCTGTTTTTTTAAACATTCCCTTTTGCTTGCTGATGTTCTCTGTAGTTTCAGTAAATGTGGTCGTACCTGATGCAACTGTTTCACTCTGCTCAGCAACTGATGGAGAAGGAGGTGGTGGTGGAGCAGGTGATGTTTGTTTTTTCTGCCATTTGAATGTTTTGGGCATTGGCTGCTTGGGAGGCTCAGGTGTGGGCACCTTGAACAGAGCTCTGCCTTTTGGCTTACCAGGTTGGGCAACTGAGCTGAGTTCCTGTTGAGATGGAGGAGGAGGGAGGAAGTCTTGGGGTGGAGGAGGTGGTGGGAAGAATTCTGTGTCTGTCTCCATGATAGGAGGTGGGGGAGGTGGAGGAGGAAGGTCACTGTCCTGTCTCATAGCCAGAGGAGGCCGTGGTAAGAGGGGTGGCTGGACCTCACTTTCTGCCACTGGTGAGGGAGGAGGAGGTAGAGAGAGCTCTGATTCAGAGGGGGGTGGAGGGGAACTTGGAGGTGGTGGAAAGTGAATCTCTGGCTGTGGTTTTGTCTTTTTTATCATTCCTTTAGGATTTAGATTACGATTAAGGCTCTTAACATTTTTCTCTGATTTTAAATTCTTGATGTTTTGCTTCTGGCTTATGGTAGTGCGCTCTGATGTCACAGTCGTCTGAACTTGTGTGACTGTCTTTGTCTCTTCAGTTTTTTTCATGCTAATATTAGTTTGTGATGTCTCAACTGATGCACTTGTTGCTAAAGACATAGCTGCAATTTCAGATTTCTTCTCACTTGTTTGACCTCCAACAGTCTTCTTTTTTATTAGCACTGGACTAGGAGTGTTCTGCTTTTGTTTAATATGTTGCTCTTTTACATTCATCTTTTGCGAGCTTTGAGAAGACACTTGTGAATTAGCAGCAGTGCTCATCTGCTTGGTAGTAGAACTATACACCTCAGAAGTCTGACTTTCTGAAGAATTGATGTCTGATGTCTTTTGTGTGCTGCTCTGCTGCATGTTTTTTACTGGTGGTGGATTTGTTGGCTTTTCCTCAGCTTTAGGTCCAACTGGGCACTCACGGCATGCTTGTTGAGAGGGGACTGGATTCTTAATTGTAACTTTAGCTTTCTTATGAGGGTTCATTTTTGATTTGTAGCTTGATTGCTCTTTTTTCTTCATCAAGGATTTAATAGTTCCCTGAACATCTCCCTTAATTACCTCCTCTTTCTCAACTTCTACTTGCTCCTGCTCATACAGGGATTTAATAGAGGATTTCACATCACCCTCTGTGCTTGGCCTTCTGTGCATACGGGGGGATGAGGTTGGCTCCAGTAAGAGCTGAATTGTACCTTTCACATCACCCTGTTCACTTACTTGGTGCTGAAAAACCTTCTTTTCAGTTGAAGCTTCTTGAAGACAAAGTAGAGCAGTCTGAATATCACCTTTAACTATTTTCTCCTTCTCAACCTCTTTCACTGCCTGCTTTGCCTCCTCCAGGGATTTCAGAGTACCTTTAATATCCCCTGGCACCAAGTCTTCAATAATTACCTCAGTCTTTGCAGATGTAGATTTTTCAAGAGATTCTAATGCACCCCTAATGTCACCAGGCACAATCTCTGGTTTTTCAATTCCTTTAGACTGGTTTTGAGCCTCCTCGAGAGACCTAAGTGTTGTGTTGATATCTCCTTTGATTATGTCCTCTTTTTCAATGACAACACATTGGTTTACAGCTTGTGTGAGAGAGTCAAGAGCTGCTCTCAAATCTCCCTTTACTATCTCCTCTTTCTGCAAGTTATGCAGGGAGAGTACAGGTTCCATCATAAACACCTGTACTGTGTTATTTACATCACCTGGTAGAATATCATCTTCAGCAACAGTTCGTCCTATTATTTGCTGGCTCTTTCTTAGAATCTGTTTTGTATGTTCTACATCCCCTCCAATAATCTTTTCTTTCACTTTTTCCTCAACCATTTCATCAGCCCCCACCTGAAGTTGCTTGAGGTAGTCCATTGCCCCAGACTCAATACAGGTAGAATAAAAACTGACATTTCCTCTCTCCGCTTCTGCCACAGTTATCTTAGTAGATGGGTCCTTTGCATCAGCATTACCTAGTAGCCTATGCATTGTTCCACGAATATTTCCACTAATTATATCCTCTTTCTCAACACTGCTCTCTGTTTCTTTATTAAGAAGTGAGTATATTGTCATTCTCACATCTCCTTTCTCATCTTCTTGAATCAGGATGCCCCGTTTGGAAGACCCTTCTTGCTTAAGCAAGCTATTAATTGCCTCTTGGATATCTCCTCTGATAATTTCCTCTTTCTCAACATTACCACTCTTGTCCTGACTAAATAGCTGTTGAACGGTTGAGTTGATATTTCCTCTTTCCTCCCTATCTATAGTGATTCCTCTCTCTGTTGTCTCACGTCTGTTGAGCAGGTTCATCATAATATTGTTGAGGTCACCATGTATTACCTCCTCTCTTTGGATTTCTGGAGTGTCCTGGTTTAGAAGTTTGTATTTAGCCATTCTTACATCTCCAATCTCATCTGCCTCAATTAGGATACCTTGTGAATCAACCATTTTCCGCGAAAACAGCTCTTCTAGGGTTGTCTTGATGCTCTTGCCAACAATCTCTGTTCTCTCCATGCTGCTCTCATTAAACTCTGTTAGAGGGGTGGTTTCAAACAACCATGTTGTTGTCTTCACATCAGCTTTTGGGATTTCCTCACGGGAAATTACAGTCTCTGTGTCATCGACATCCTTGATACGATCAAGTGGTTCTTTTTCAAAGAGCCACACAGACTGCTTAACATCACCTTTTACCACTTCTTCCCGCATCACCTTTTCCATTCCTTCATACTCAGAACCTTCAGCATGGATCTTGTCAATGGTGCGAGTTTCAAACATCCATGTGGAGCTTCTCACATTACCTCTTTGAATCTCACTGACACTAACAGTTCTCACACATTTCTCTGATAGGTCATCAGTTTCAAAACGCTGTTTGTTTGTTTTCACATCTCCCCCCTGGATGTCTGCTACAGTTTTAACAGCAACTTTCATGTCTTCTGCAATCTCATCTAAAGGTTGAGTTTCAAACCTCCACCTAGCTGTGCTGACATCACCTTTTTGGATATCTTCTTGAGTAACAGCTTTGATAACATAAACCTCATCTGTGTCTTTTATGGAGTCAATAGGCTTTGTCTCAAACAGCCACCTTGCCCCGACCACATCTCCCCGCAGAATTTCTTCCTTCGTGACGGTAGTAACCTCATGGTAGTGTCCTTCTTTGTCCTTGATAGCATACAGGGGTTGGGTCTCAAACATCATGGTGTAATTTTTTACATCCCCCTTTTCAATCTCCTTGTGTATGATACTTTGAAGTTTACTGATCTCAGTTTCAGATGACTCCTCCTGAATCTTATCTAATGAGTATGTCTCAAAAATGAAGCGACCTTTATCAACATTACCTCCCTGAATATCTGTTACTGTGCGTGACTCTTTGAAATCTTCAGAATTTGCCCTGATTGAATCAATGGATTGGTTTTCGAACATCCAGGTACAGTTCACAACATTTCCTTTCTGAATGTCCTCTGTTTGATGGCATTTAAGTTTCTGCATGGTCTCTTCTGATGTAGAAGTCATGATATCAGATGTCTGATTCTCAAAGATGTACTTCATCCTTGACACATCTCCAGAGTTAATGTCAATCTCAGTTATTCGCTTAAAGCCACTGTGATCCTCATCGTCTGTGATGTTTTCCAGGTTTTCGGTCTCAAATAGGAAGCGTACTAGACGTACATCCTTACCTTGCACATCATCTTGCTTTACTGTAGAAGTTTTCAAGATGGTCTCAGACTCATCCTTTATACTGTCAAGAGTCTGAGTTTCAAAAAGCCATGTGCAGGTTTTAACATCTCCTTTCTGGATGTCTGTGGTGTCTTCTGTCTTTGTTTCTACTTTCTCATACAAGACATCCATTGGCTGTGTTTCAAACAACCATCTGCAAGTTTTAACATCACCTCTTTGAATCTCAATGCTCTCATTTTTTCTGTTGTCTTCTTCCTCTAAGTTGAAATATTTAATGCCATCAAGAGGCTGAGTTTCAAACAGCCATTTGGCTGTTTTGACATCACCTGATTGAATTTCTTCTTTAGATATTCCCTTTATTATTTGAAACTTAGTGATGCTCTCATCAAACTGATCAATAGGACGGGTTTCAAACATCCACTTGCAGCTTCTCACATCTCCTTTCACAACCTCCTCTCTACGTACAGTTTTGACCTCATGGTAGTGCCCCAAGCTGTCTTGCACCGCATACAAGGGTTTTGACTCAAAAAACACTTTATTTGATTTCACTGATCCGCTGGTGACACCCTCTATGTGTATTCTTTGTGTATCCATACACTTGCTCAGGTCCATGGTCTCAAATCTTTCCTTGTAATTTGTAACATCACCCTTTTCAAGGTCCTCTAAATTAACAGTCCTTGTGATCTCTTTGCTCTCCTCTCTGATATGTTCAAGAGGTTTGCTTTCAAATACCCACTTCTGGTGTCTTACGTCACCTTTCTCTTCTTCTGAAGCTACCACCTTTTGTAGCTTGCCAACTTCAGGTAACTCTTTCAGATCCTCCATTGGAACCGTTTCAAACAAATGCCTAGCAGAAGTAACATCACCACCCATGATATTCTCTGGCTCCAGTGGTCTTGCATTTGTATCATCTTTAAGTTTATCCATTGGCTGTGTCTCAAAGATCATGCAATGTCTTCTCACATCTGCACCTAGGATCTCTTCCTTTTGAGTTTTTGTGCTTTCCCATTCCTCTTCTTTGATTTGATCAAGTGTCTTTGTCTCAAAGAGCCATCTTCCTCTGTTCACACCACCCTGGGAGTTTTCCTCCATTGAGACCCCACAGATTAATTTCACCTTGCTTGGATCTTTGCTGATCAGGTCCAGAGGTTGAGTTTCAAAGAGCCAGCGTGACGTTCTGACATCACCTTTCTCAGTTTCTTCACGTCGCACCTTGGTAATCTCCAGCATCTCACCAGAGTCACCACGAATGACACACATGGGCTGTGTCTCAAACATCTTGGTTGTCCTCTTTACCTCACCCTTGACTTCTTCAAGCTCAGACTTCAACTGCAGGAAGTGACTTTCGTCAATAGTCTCAGTGTGTCCAAGTGCATCCAGGTGCTGTGTTTCAAACAAGTACCTAGCAGTTTTCACATCACCCCCAGCAATGTCTTTAGTATACAAGACCTGTGTCTCTTGCTCATCCTCTTGGTAAATTCTGTTAAGCGAGTCCAGCGGTTGTGTCTCAAACAGCCACGTTGCAGTCTGGACATCTCCCCTTGCAAGCTCGTGTTTTCCACCGTGCTCTGGTAAGTCAGATTTTTCTGTACCAAGAGCATCAATGGGCTGTGTTTCAAACATCCACATAGTGTATTTCACATCTTTTCCAGCAATGATTTCTTGTTGGGCTATGTTCTTCCCCTCGTCCTCATCTGGTGTAACATCCTTAATGGAATCCAGGGGCTTGTTCTCAAACATCCAGCGCATTGACTGCACCTCACCTTTTAGGATTTCATCCCATTCCATATACTCTCTCTCTGGGCTGATGCACTTGCCAGGGCTGGTACTTCCACTGTTTTCAAAAACATAACGTGCTTGCTGAATATCTCTGCTTACCTCCTCATCACTGTCCACATAGGTTTGCTCTGTGTCTGTCACATCAGTAAAGAAGTCACGTTCCAAATTTTTACGCACTTCAGGATGAATGTGCTTGTAGAGACGCTTGAGTTCATAGAGGTTCCTCTGCTTAGAGTACTGTTCTTTATTCACTGCGTATTTGGATGAAGTAGATGCATCTGTTGGCTTAGGGGAAGGACAACGTTCTGGGACTTGGGAAGTTTCTTGAAACTGTTGTGTGGCAGATATTGGGTGGGAGAAGTGCTCAACAGCCTCATATTGTGAGGAAGCCATAGAGGATGTACAGGCTTCTTGCATTGTTTTGGTGACAGACATGGTCTCATAGCTACCTGTGGCAGTAGCCTTAGAGGAAGCATTTACTGGGGCCCAGGGAAACTGGTTGTAATCAAGATCAATCTTTGTTGTAATAAAAGAAGAGATAGAAAGACAAGCATAATATTTTATCAGTGCGTAATCATACTTTTTGATTATATATTTTATGTACTATACCTGTATGTAAAGAAAAGAACAGCATATATAGAACATTTGTTCTTGAAATGATTTGTGTATGTAACAAATAGTAGATGTTTCTTTAAATGTAGGTGCTTTTACCTGCAGATTTTTAATAAACTCTCTTGAAATATTTTAAGCTCCTATTATTTTGTTTGTATACATGAATTGCAGAAGAGTTGTTATTTTTTACTTTTTTATTTTACAACAAAATATTTTGTCTATTACATCTAAAATGACTAATTGTGTTGAATTTTGGTAAGAGATTTGTAACGTAAATGCAATTTCTAGCATTTTATCATTACATATTACATATAATTGAATAGTACTGGGTTGCGGCTGGAAGGGCTCCCACTGTGTAAAACATATGCCAGAGTAGTTGATGGTTCAATCCGCTGTGGAGACCCCTGGACTAATCTGAATCAGGGCGACCCCTGGGACTAAGCTGAATCAGGCACTAAACTGAAGAAAAATGAATGAAATAATTAAATAGCATTTTTTTGCATAGTTTGACGAATATTTTGTAAATTATAATATTTATTTTTGTGTGTAACAATAGCTTAAGTTCCATAATATGTCTGATAGGAAATATGCCTCATTTCATATATAAATAATGTTTTTTTTTGTTAAACAAATAATTTCCCCACATTTCATATATAAGTTTTTGACATAAAAGTGCCTGAAATTAAAGAAACACCTACACACTTAAACTACTTTTCAACCCCTGAAAGTAAAATATTTTCTGGCATTCATTAGTGTACTTTATTTTTACCTTAATATGTTTGGGTGGAGTGGCGTCCTCAATACTTTTTTCATGCTGCTGTTTCAGGGCTTGTGTAGAAACTTTTGGCAAATTCTCTCCTCCAATAACCATCACTGTTAAAGGTAAAAGACAGAATGAGGAAGAAACAATTATTGTGTTATAAGATACCCAAAATATATTAAAAAACACAATCTGCATATGAACTCTACCTTTCTCATCATAATGATCCCCAAAACTGGAGGCCACACTCTGTTGAACATTCTGGTCCAGAGAAACCTAACATAAAAAGCACCGCCACTTAAACATGTCTTTAGATGTAATACTGTTAATATGTCTAAACACATTGAATTTAACCAGCACAAGGTAGGAAAAGGAGGACTTTTTAGTCCATTTTAATTTTGGGGCATTAAACAACTGGGATCCTTTCTGACGTGGGTATACCTGAGTATTTGAGGTACTGCTTTCTTTAACACTGCTTTGTACTGTCACCTCTGATGAGCTCACCACCTGCTTTAAAGACAGACAACACCTGTTATTAAACAAACATAAGCAATATGCAACTCACTGACACTGTCTTTTTACACCAACACAGGCCCATTGGAAATTTGCGCTTCAGCCTACAGTACATTAGTAAAGCTGCCAAAACATACTTAAACATATGTTTTACAATACTATACTACACTACCTGACAAAAGTCTTCTCGCCTATCTAAGTTTTATAAACAAGAAATATTAACTTGACTTTTAGTGGATCATTTGGTATCAGAAGTGGCTTATATGAAAGGCAAAGGCCTCTAGATTATGCTTATTTTACCATAATAAAATATGATCACGCCTTGATTTTTAATTATCTAATTAGGACAGTAAGGTCTGACTTTGTTTAGACACAAGTCATGTCACTTAACAGAAATAATGTACAGTATAGAATATAAAGTCATGGTGCAGTGGAAAAAGAATGAATATTGTGTATGACTCCTATGAGCTTGGAGGACTGCATCCATACATCTCTGCAATGACTCAAATAACTTATTACTAAAGTCATCTGGAATGGCAAAGAAAGTGTTCTTGCAGGACTCCCGGAGTTTATCAAGCTTCTTTGGATTCATCTTCAATGCCTCGTCCTTCATCTTACCCTAGACATGTTCATGTCTGGTGACTGGGCTGGCCAATCCTGGAGCACCTTGGCCTTCTTTGCTTTCAGGAACATTGATGTTGAGGCTGAAGCATGAGGAGCGCTATCCTGCTGAAGAGTTTGCCCTCTCCTGTGGTTTGTAATGTAATGGGCAGCACAAATGTCTTGATAACTCAGGCTGTTGCTGTTGCCATCCACTCTGCAGATCACATGTCCCCATACTGAATGTAACCCCAAATCATGATTTTTCCTTCACCAAACTTGACTGATTTCTGTGTGAATCTTAGGTCCATGTGGGTTCCAATAAGTCTTCTGCAGTATTTGTGATGATTGGGATGCAGTTCAACAGATGATTCATCTGAAAAATCTACCTTCAGCCACTTTTCCAAATGAACAACCAGAAGTCAAGTTATTATTTGTTGCTCTTACAAATGGGATCGAGGACAGGACTTCTGTCATTTATGTTTTAAAATTAACACTAGTGGTCAGTATGACGCCAACAGTTTTTGTTCCTTTTCACACTTATGATATTTAAAGGGACATATTATCGATTAATAAATAATTATTTATATGCAGTGCACAACACCAAATAAATACCCCAAAACAGCTTAACAATGTCAATGATTTGTAATTTAATATGCATGACCTTTCTATTTGCATTTAGACAACTTTTCAGACGAGGTCAGTTCACTCGGGTTCGAGTCTAGTGAACAACGATTCAATAAAAGTGGTAAAAGCAATGTAAAATCAAGGTAAAACTACATGGTTGCAGTAAACATTTCTGTTTGGTTTGCTATTGGTTGAGTTTAGGGAAGGGTTTAAGTCAGTGGTTCACTAGGTGATCAATGCGACAAGCCCCACCTATTCATGGAAATGTACAAGAAGGCAAAACATATCCCAAGGAATGTATTTTAGATTCGAAATTATATAGGCAGCGCCCTCTAGTGGATATGTAATTTAAAACAAGCAACAGAACGCACTTTAAACAACATATTTTACATTAAAAAAAAGCTGAGGCATATTTTTCCAATGAACACAGGCGTTTTATTCCATAGTAGCACTGTTCAGTGTTTTGCGACATTGTGGAATCAGCCAAGCGCTTACTACATACACAAGTATTACTTTTCAAATTTAGCAGCATACTGTATTTATCATCAGTGCTTAGAAATGCATTTTGTGTATTTGAGTGAGTGCTGTGGATGATTGTACCTGTCTCTGCTGGTAGTGGTACTGTGTAACAGTGCTTTGGGATGCAGAAGAGGAGCTTAACTCTTGGCTTTCAAACTGTTTCTTCACGCTGGCCAGTCCACCTGGCAGAGAGCACGGCTCAGAGCTGTCCATGACCTTAGGACACATATTAAAAATCATAAATGAACATATACTGTACATGTATGAGCTTACATAATAAAAAAGATCTGAGATATATTATTCTCCTCTAGAGGGCAATGTTGAAACAGAAGACGTGTCCTAAATGATGCACTTAGATGATATGTATTTGTTTCTAATCCAAATATAAAAAAATTGTTAAATCAAGTAGCATTTTCTAAGCACACAGAACACATTGTCTTGTTTTTATTTAAAACAAGCAAAGTAATCTTCCAATGCAGTAGGCAAAATAATATCATTTCAGATTATTGAGCTTGTTTAAGGAAAATTTCACTTAAGTTTGGCATATTATTTGATAAAGCAAGATACTGTAGTATGTTTGCTTGCCTATAAAATGCTTCTTGATTTGAGAATTTGGAGATATTTAGACTAGAAACCAGAAAAAAAGTAAGAAAAGCATTTTTTTTGCATGAAGTGTCCAATATTATTATACCCGTCAACCCTCCCGTTTTTCTTGGGATGCTCCTGTATTTTACAATTGTATCCCGCTATCATCCCGTAAAGGTATTGTCCTGTATTTCTTCTGTGTTTTCAATTTTTTTATGAAGGGTGGCAACAATAAACATAAAGAGCCGATCCTCCCTGTCTAAACATGTCAATCTGGGTGGGTTTTATTTTGAACACAACAAATGTTGTCTTGTCGAATGCTTTCATTTTAGATCTGAGCATTTTTAAAGTGACACCTCTGTTATTTATTTAATCAAATGAAAAATCTAATTGAGAGATTCGTTCGCTGCTCTTTTATCAGAATGTTTAAATTAGTGAAGAAAGGGTTAATGTGATTTTGATAACTTGATTCAATTTCTTTATAATAGCTAGTAGTTTTAATAGACTAAACTGTTTGCTAATTTATTTGGAGCTTTTTCTCATGTATGCTATTTATTCTATCCTTTTGTAAATAATAATGATAATAAAAAAACATATTACTGATTGTTTCAACTTTTTGTTAACAATAAAACAGCTCCAGATGGCCATATTTATTAATTTTGGGACTTTTTATTTTCACTTCCCAATGTTGATATGTATTAAACAAATGTAGAACCAAAACATAAACATGCATATTGTTCTTTACTGTACAAATCCTACACAATGTTATTTAGTAATCAGCAATCTCTCCACAATAATAGTGAATTTAAAGGAGATTTTCTAGACTTTAACTCTTTTAAAATAAATCACATATTTGTTACAACTTCCATAAGGACACCGTGTGCTAATTCTCCATCTCTGCCTTCTGCCTTTATTTAATGCAACCCAAATTCCCAAACGGGATCAATAAAGTTCAAATCAATTTAATGTTGGTTTCATCTATTATGTATTACAAAACCATTAAGAGCTGCATGCTCAAAGACTGAAAGGAGATATCATAGAATTGTAAATATTAAACAGCAACAGCAAGTCCCTAAATAATAATAATATAGAAAATATACAATCTTTGCCTAAATTCAGTGGATTAGTCAGTGGACTAGCATATGTATGTGTGTGTGTGTGTGTGTGCGTGTGCGTGTGCGTGTGTGTGTGTGTGTGTGTGTGTACTCATGCTGGTAAATACCACAGATGGGCTTCTCTCCTCTTTGGTAGCGGCAGCTTGATATAAGGCCAGTCTCTGTTTGAGAGGAACAGTCTCTCCGTCAGCGTGTGTTTCTCCTGCGCCGCCCGCAGCTGAAACGCACACACATATCATACACTGTTAATGCAAGACACCCCGTTTTGGGCTTTTTTGAGGCTTTTTTGAGGCTTTTTTAGTCTAAAGAAAACATCCATTAAAAAAAATTAAAGCATTTTTTTTTTCATTTGATGTCAATTACAATACATATTTATTTTCTCAAAATTCTTTTATTTCCTGAACTGAGCCACAAATCTTTACATCTGCAAAACTTGCATACACCAAACTTCAAAGTTTTTTTATTAAATTTTTTTATTATTATTATAACATTTTAACAGGACAAAAAATATACATGCCAGGGGGTAAGTATAAAACAAATACAAATATACAGAATATACATATGTAATAATCAATTAAATACATCGTAGAATTCACACATTTTTAAAGTGCGTAGGGCTTTCTTATTTAGAGAGTCTCTGATACACTACTATTTAAGCATAATTCGGTCATCAATACCTTAACATTCAGTTTCTTATTAGTAAATTTACATTTATGAATGTAAAATTTTGTTAGCAAAATAAGTAAATTAATGAAATAAAAACAATTTTCCTCTTGACTAGGGTACATATTAAAGCCAAAAAGTACATTTCCACAACAATGAGAGTTAGAACACTGAAATTTGTTATTTATAAATTTTTGCACCTCACCCCATAAGTGGACTGATTATGATGCACAGTATGTGTAAAGCAGTCTCCTCATATTCATTACAAAAAAATACAATTTACATCAATCCCACTTTTCATTTTTTGTAAATAATGTTTTGCTGTAGAAAATCTGTGGAGAAGTTTATAGGATATTTCTTTATTTTTATTTCTAACATGATATTTCTGTGGTAACAGCCACAGTTTTTCTTTAATAAAGGCATTCAATAAGATTGAATATAAGGTACAGTATTGATTTCTCTTTGGAAAAGGGTACACTTTATTATTACTACTGTATTATATTATTATTACTCTATTATTACTCTTGGTATTTATTGTAAAACAAGTTTTGCCAACATAAGATTCTTTACAGTTTTATTTGTGTCTGTATTCTGATGAAGTGATGAAAAGAGATACCCAATAAAGCTGTGACTTTAGTTTAAAAAAAAAGAAAAAGAAAGGGGTAGCCCAGACACCTCACAGCAAGAAGGTCACTGGTTCAAGCCTCGGCTGGGCCAGTTGGCATTTCTGTGTGGAGTTTGCATGTTCTCCCTTTGTTCGCATGGGTTTCCTCCGGGTGCTCCGGTTTCCCCCACAGTCCAAAGACATGCGCTATAGGTCAATTGGGTAGGCTAAATTGTCCATAGTGTATGTGGGTGAATGAGTGTGTGGATGTTTCCTAGTGATGGGTTACAGCTGGAAGGGCCTCCGCTGCGTAAAACATATACTGGATAAGTTGGCAGTTCATTCTGCTGTGGCGACCCCTGATTAATAAAGGGACTAAGCCGAAAAGAAAATGAATGAATGAAGATAAAGAGAAAAAAGAAATGTTTGTCACATAAATGTTCGCAAATTAGTGCATATTTAATTAAATAATGCCTCATTTGTAACTGGCAATCTTTTTGAAACTGAGATTTATACATCACCTGAAAGCTGTATAAATAAGCTTTTCATTAAAGGGATAGTTCACCCAAAAATGTATATTCTGTCATAATTTACTCACCTTTTTTACTTGTTTCAGACCTTTAGGAGTTCAAAGAAGATATTTTGAAGAAAACTGAAAACCTGTAACCATTGACTTCCATAGCATTTGTTTTTCCTGAAATGGATGTTTCAGGTTACAGATATTAAGCTTTCTTCAAAAATCATCTTTAAAGTGTTCAACAGAAAAAGTAACTCATAAGGGTTTGGAACCACTTGAGGATGAGTAAGTAGTGAGTGCATTTTCATTTAGAGAGGGACTATCCCTTTAATGTATGGACAATATTTGGCAACAGTTTGAAAATCTGCAATCCATAGGTTAAAAAAACCTAAATAATTAGAAACTTGGCCTTTAAAATGTCCAAATTTCAGTCTAAGCAATGCATGTTACTAATGAAAATAAGTTTTTATATTTATATTTATTTGTATATGTGTATTTTATTTGTATATTTGTATTTATATTTTATATTTATATATATTTTTAATTTTTTTAATGTATTTACGATAGAAAATGGACAAAAAGTCTTCATGGACGGTGATCTTTGCTTAATATTCTAATGATTTTCGGCATAAAAAAAAATCTATAGTTTTATATTGGCTATTGTTATTGTTAATAGCTAATATTGGCTTTGTTGTCCCTAGGTCACATATTTAAATATAACATTTTATAAAACTTGTAATTTAAATGCTTGCAATGCGTAATGCGGTCAGTCCACTGAGTAAAATCCTTGATAGCTACTGTATTAGTTAAACTTTACTCTGTTTACCTGCAGTGCAACAAACCTGAAAGCGTAACTGAAATAAATGCATTTCTTCACCCTGACTCACAGCTCATGACTGCTTCAGTGTTAGATTAGAGATTTCATCATCTGTCATTCTTTCAAGAGTAAATTTAGCCAGACAAAGTCCTCTTGACAACAGGGATGCATTGTGACATGTAATGCTGACTCTCTGTCTGTCTGTCTGTCTCTCGTCGATTGATGGCTCTTGTGACAAGTTGAGAAATGATGTCATAAAGTAAGCACACTGCTCTCATCAATCATTGTTTTCAAAGTTGGATCATCCAAGCATCATCACCAGCAGCTCTTACGCTTTTACACATTTAGTTATGACCACATACAACATAATGCAAGATTTTAAGCAGTAATCATTTATAATAGGTTGCTTTTATATTATTTATTGATTGATTGATTTTCATTTAAATTCATTCATTCATTAATTTTCCTTCAGCTTGGTCCCTTTATTTATCAGGGGTCGCCACAGCAAAATGAACCGCCAATTTATCCAGCATATGTTTTACACAGCGGATACCCTATCAGCTACAACCCATCACTGGGAAACCCCCATCATTCACACACATATAATACGGCCAATTTAGTTTATTCAATTGACCTATACTGCATGTGTTTGGACTGTGGAGGAAACCGGAGCACCCAGAGGAAACCCACACTAACACGGAGAGAACATGCAAACTCCACACAGAAATGCCAACTGACCCGGTCGAGGCTTGAACCAGCGACCTTCTTGTGAGGCGACAGTGCTTAATTTAAATGATTTATTATTAATTTAACAATATTGTTGAATTAAATCTTTAGAATATGTATATATGTAGCTTTCCCCCCACAATATTATGTTTATCATTATCATTTATCATATCTTTCAGCAAAATTATTATTTTTTATTGTTTTTAATCAATAACAGTTATTTATCTATGAATTAGAGATCATTTTTATTTATTAACACTAAATGAAATACTCAGCAGAACATAAAATTGAAATCTTTCTTTCAGAATTTATATTTTATAAACATATTTTAAAGAATTTATTCATTAAATAATTTCCTTTTAGCTTTTGTTTTGTACATTATATTATATTATATTATATTATATTATATTATATTATATTATATTATATTATATTATATCATATTATTCATTCATTTTTTCAGCTTAGTCCCTTTAATAATCTGGGGTCGCCACAGCAGAATGAACCGCTAACTTTTCCAGCATATGTTTTATGCAGCAGATGCCCTTCCAGCTGCAACCCATCACTGGGAGACATCCATACACGAGGAGGAACATGCAAGCCAACTGACCCAGCCGAGGCTCGAAGCAGCGACCTTCTTGGTGTGAAGTGAACATGTTACCCACTGCGCCACTGTGATGCCTATATTATATTATATTATATTATATTATATTATATTATATTATATTATATTATATTATATTATATTATATTATATTATATTATATTATATTATATTTTCTGTCAGTGACAGTATTAGAGTTTCTTTTGTAAACTTATATTTATTATTAAAATGCATATTTATCTGGATATCTGTTTTTAATTTAGCCAAAATTTTAATAACACTACTTTTATACTTTATTATAATAATAAAAATATCTATTTTAAGGTTAATTTGCAGTATTTGCATGTTTTAAATTCCATTTAAATATTTAAAAAATAGCTTTTAATTACCTCTTTAAATAATATCTAGCTTATCAGTATCAATCAGATTTATAATATTGATAATAATTAATATTAGCGGTTGACACAAGGCTGCGTTGTATCATGTTGTTTATATTAGCTCACAATACTGTAGCATGTATTATAAAAAATTAATTAGGAATAAAAATTCTAACTTAACACTATTATTATTATTATCATTATTATTGTTAGTACTATTAATATTATTATTATATCATGATGATTTAAAAAGTAATCTAAGTAACACTAGGTCACAATTCACAGTATTAACAAACCATTAACTAACACTACTAACTTAATAAACTACTAATTGGCTGTTTATTAATAATTAGTAAGATACTAGCATTGGATTAGAGATGCAGAATAAGATAACTTTTTAACTACTAATGAACCGTTAATATCTTATTAATAGGCAGGTAATAAGATAGTAGTTCATTGCTAGAATTTTAAGAGTTACCAAAATCTCCAGACATTCTAGGCAGACACATACTACTCTAGCTCTATCAATGGTTGTGCATTTAATATCCTTCGCTGACTGAATATTTCTAATCATATCTCGAGATATAAAGATACGAGCCATCAGAGGATGCGCTGCTGATTTCAGCCAGATCTTTACACCCACGCTGCCTTTCTTGCATCAGTAAAGCATGACCGTATCACCATGTGACCAAGACATGTTCCCTGAACCGTTAATTTTAGCAGAGCAGTTATTCAGAGCACGCCGGTGTAAAACAAGCCCAGCAGAGGGAGAGAAAGAGAGAGAGAGAGAAAGACAGATACAGAGAGAGAAAACAGGCTTTAGTTGAACAGAAACTCTACACCTGAGGCTATCTGACACTTTTCAAACACACTACAGACCCCGGGATGTGGAGACAGAGGGATCACGCATGCGTTTGTCATGCTGGTAGAGAAAGATGATGTTCGACATTCCCTAACACCGCAGGGGGTGTAGACTTTTGCACATTACCGTGGCGTGAAGTAGGACACAGTACTGAGAGCGATTAAAGAAGACTTATTTTAAACCAAGGCCCGTTAGGTTCAGATTTCAGAGATAGAAAAGCGGTAGAGGCTAGAGAGACTTCCTAAAATGCAAAGCTGTGGGACGCCGTCTGTCACTTGTCTCCAATTTGTTAAGACGTGCCAATAAAAATGATTGCAAAGTGAATTGGGTTTTCATTAAGCAAGTGTCATGCGATGAAAACCAACGTTATCTTACAGCAATTCATAACTTTTTGATTTATTGGCTAATATGAAATGGTACGATCTTATTCATACAATATAGTACGATTTGCTTATCTCCCAATAATGGTTGGGTTTTGGGGTGGGGTTTGGTGCCACACAAAAATTCGCACATTTTTGCACGACTGAACTCGAATTTGTGTGAGTTAGTCACTAAACTGACAAAATGTCAAATTATTTTGTTTCCTCGTGAGATCAGGCTGTCTAAAACTCATCCTTCCAAGAGAAGTCTTTTTAAAAGGTTCCTTATACACAAAAATATATATATTTTTACTGTTTATTTAAACTACTTGTTTAAAATGAGCTGAATCAACACAATTCTTCAGTTTTTTGGGGACAACTTAAATATTGTATGTTCAATCCACTTAAATTTGTAAAAACCCGCAAGTTTACTTGATCAATTTGTGTTGGGACAAGATGAAGTATTTGTGTGGGACCCAGCATCTTTTTACAATGCATATTCCTAGCAAAATTGTACAAGGAAACATACTGAACTCTCTCAAAAATACAAGCTGTCACTGAGCTGTCACATTTGTGTCTAACGGGTCCATGTTGATATATCAACTGTATTAATTAATACCTAAAAAGTACAAAAGTGTACCAGTAATATGTACTTGTGAGGAAACAATTTGGACCCTAGTTACATGAAAAAGTACCACCCCAGGGACAGCTCTCGTACCTTTTTTCTGAGAGTGTACACTCAAAAAATATAACGTGTTTTTTGTTTAAACAACTTATTTACATTGAGCTAAAACAACACAATTCTTGAGTTTTGTTTTGGGACAACTTAAATATTTTTTGTTCAATCAGCTTAAATTTGTAATAACTAATAAGTTAACTTAATTGCTTCATATTGTCCCAACTCAAATCGATTGTGTGGAACCTAGCATTTTTTACAGTGCACAGTTAAAGTCACAATTATTTTTTTTTTATTTTTCCCAAACGATGATTAACAGAGCAAGGGATTTTTTACAGTATGTCCTATAATGTTTTTTTCTTCTGGATAAAGTCTTATTCGTTTTATTTGGGCTACAATCAAAGCAGTTTTTAATTATTTTCAATATTATTAGCTCCCTTAAGCATTTTTTCCCCATTGCCTACAGATAAAACCATCATTAAACAATGACTTGCCTAATTACTCTAGCTTGCCTAATTAACCCAATTAACCTAGTTAAGCCTTAATTCATTCATTCATTTTCTTTTCAGCTTAGTCCCTTTATTAATCTGGGGTCGCCACAGCGGAATGATCCACCAACTTATCCAGCATATGTTTTTACGCAGCGGATGCCCTTCCAGCTGCAACCCATCACTGGGAAACATCCATACACACTCATACTCTACAAACAATTTTTTAGCTTACCCAATTCACCTGTACCGCATGTTTTTGGACTTGTGGGGGAAACCAGAGCACCCGGAGAAAATCACGTCAACACAGGGAGAACATGCAAACTCCACACAGAAATGCCAACTCACCCAGCCGAGGCTCGAACCAGTGACCTTCTCGCTGTGAAGCGATTGTGCTACCCACTGCGCACATCTAATTAACCTATTAAGCTTTTAAATGTATCTTGAAAAAAGATCTTGTAAAATATTATGTACTGTCATCATGGCAAAGATAAAAATAAATTAGTTATTCGAGATGAGTAATTAAAACTATTATGTTTAGAAATGTGTTGAAAAATTATTCTTTCGTTAAACAGAAATTGGGGAAAAATGTACAGGGGGTAATAATTCAGGAGAGCTAATAATTCTGACTTCAACTTCAAGTGCATCAGGCAGGCAATAATGGTGAAGCTAGTCTCCTATATAGTACTTGGAAGCTGCTACTAAATCATAGTGATTTCAAAATTTTCAGATGAACATACATTGTATCAACTTTTTTTGTGTTTGTAATGCAGTAGGGACTATTGCTGCATCATCATGACCAAATGCCAAGCTTGTACAAATGAATACTTATCCAAATATATTTAGATAATGATCATGAGACATTTACATGCGCCAGGAGACCTGTAATGAGGGAAAAAATCCCATTGCAGTTTGGCAAAATATCATCAGTGTAAAACTTTTTTGGTGAAATGTTTTCTCTCAAAGCGGACATGTTTTTATTAGACATATTTTCAATTAGCAATTTCAGTTTGCACAGTTGTGGTTGACTTCATTTTTCAAGTTGAATCAAATTAACCTTTTACAATGAATTACCAAATAGTTTTACCTTACATTTTAAGCTTCTACGCTAACTCTTGCTCTCCCACGTGCTCCAAAATCTACTTTGGGCTCAAGAGCTTTTGGTTATGAGGCTCACTATTCATGGAATACACTTCTTATGAAAGTTTACAATAGTTCAAGTCTTCGGGTTCATGCAGATGTTTAAGTAACTTGTTACAATGTCTGTTGTTGTGTTGATTTTATTGTACTGTCACTGTTTTATGACCAAGGTGTCAAAGAGTCCCATGAAAGATGCCTATAAATAAAGTGTATAATAATAATAATATAATATTAATATTAATAATAATAAGAAGAATAGTAATTTAACATAACATATGATCAATAAGTTCATATAATTTATTTACTGTGCTGTGTATAAAATTAACTTCTGTCAACTAATAGAAATGCACATTAGTGAAATTAGACTACTTTTTGTTATCGTGATGTCTTCCCAGATGGCACAGGACATCAATATGATGTCTAATTGGCGATGTACGTTGATGTCATGGGATGTTCCATTTTTTTGGAAATGAAAATCGAGTTGACTTCAGAATCCAACGGCGGGCTGATGTTAACGTCCATAGTAGGACAAATGTTGCACTTTGGTCCCTTTCCAATGCAATCTAAAATCAACCAAATATCAACGTCTAATGATGTTAGAACTTGACTTTGTTTGGATATGACGTCTATCACAAGTTGGATGTTGGTTGCCATACTTGATGAATAAATGTCAGTATTTGACAATATGATGTTGGTTTAAGATGTTGGCTTGAAATATTTTGGTCTCTTTTCAACACAAAACCTAAAATCAACCAAATATCAACGTAATTAGATGTCAAAATAACATTGTCCTTAGACATTTGCACCTAAATCTAACCTAATATTAACATCTTATGATGTTGTGTGTCTGCTGGGTTACTGCACTGGTTTCGGTTCACTATCAGTATACTTTCAGTGATCTGTGTGTTAATGACAGCTGAATATATGATTGATCTGTATGAGTGTGTGTGTGAGCATTATGTCAGTAGGCCTGTAATATTCTAGACTGTGCTCTATGGAATGCAGCAGTAGCTTACAGGCTAAATTCAGAAAGTCGTTCTTTAGGACTCTATTCTGAGACGCTCATGAAGAGAGACGATATATATATGCATATGACAGGAACTGCCTGACATCAGCCACAATGCATGTTAAGATAAAATTATTATTATATTTATTAATCTAAATCTAAATTATTTTTAATTCCGTTCAGTGGCAAGAAATTGTTCATATTTACAAATTGCTCAGAAATCATTCACAACTTATTAAAAATGAGCTAAAACAACACAATTCTTTAGTTTCTTGAGACAAATTAATTGTTTTATATTCAATCCACTTTAATTTATTGTTTGCAAGAAATTGTCCATATTCACAAATTGCTCAGAAATCATTAACAATTTGTTGAAAATGAGCTACAACAATTTATTAAATAAATAAAAATAAATATATATATAGAAATGAACATACAAAAGCAAAGTAAGTAAATGCAATGATTAAAACTGAAAATCCAGTTCAAACAATGAATCTAAACTGCAATAAAACACTGGCTGAAATCCAAAAGTCAAGAGTTCTTAAGAAATACCCAGCAAATAAACAGGAAAGTGTGTTTGTTTTATAGATAACAAAAGAACCCTTTTGTTACTTTCGGTCCTCATTAATATTCATTTTGTCCAACTCCATTATGATGTAACAGTACGCCATGTCTCTTCCTCATGCATTCTTAATGAAACGATGCATTCATTCTCTTTAAACCGGAAAATGTGTTACACTCACTAGTTTCAACTCAACCCAGTTTAACTTTTTCAGAGTCAACAAGTCATGGCAACATGTTTGTATGGTAATTTAGCATCAAAACAAGTTAACTGTGTTTTAACTTAATTATATAAGCCAGTTTAAAGTCATTTTAAGTAAGAATGATGTATAAAGTTAATTTGATTCAATATATAAAAAATCGGAGGGAACCCTTAATTTAGTTTTCATGAAACTGTTTTCACAACAATTTAACCATGTTTCAGCTTATTTTTTCAGTCATGCAAGCTGATTAAGTCAGTTTATTGTTATTTAAATTAGAATAACTTATAAAGTTAATTTGATTCAACTTAAAAATATTAAAGCCAACCATTAATTTTGAAGTCAATAACAATGTTTGAACATATTTTCAGCATGCAAGCTGATTAAGTCAGCTTTATGTTTAATTATTTAAGTTAGAATGATTTAGAAAGTTAATTTGATTCACTTGGCACCCATTTTTTACAGTGATATTAACCATGTTCCAGCTTTTTTATTAGTCATGCAAGTGAATAAGTCACTTTAATGTAATTTAAGTTAACTTTTTGACATTTTTACAACTATAAAATATTTTATCTTTTCTCAAAAACCAAACTTAGTCTCATCTTTGGTTGAATTTTCAGTAATGCATCTTTCAAATCAATCTCTACACTGTAAAAAAATCCTGGTTGCCTTAAAATATTAAGCTGAATCAAATTATTATAATGAGTCCATTGAACTTATATTATGTTAAACTGACTTAAAACAGCTAGCGTAACTTATAAAATTAAGTTAGAACATGATTAACTTAGTTTATCAAGTTACAATAAACTGAAAACATATGCTGTCATGAGTAATTGATCATATAATTTTTTAACAGTGTAGTTTCTAGTCTAGGCTATACGTTCTGTTGCAGTTCTGTTGAAGCGCACTCACCTACAGAGGCCCGACGTTTCCTCTACGCACCCTGAATTTACTCTAGCCTCCCCTGGACAATCCCGAGAGCCCTAGAAAGTGTGTGTTTTGGAGACCAGCTCCAGTCTAATGTGTGCTCGAGCTGTGAGTGATGGAGGGCAGGAACAGCTGCTTGTATTTCAGAGGCTCCAACCATCACCCTCCTCCTGATGGCCAGTCTGAGGCCTTTTTTTAGATGAGCTACTCAACATGCCCTTAACCTGAAGTCACTGAGAGACAGACAGACAGACAGACAGACAGACAGACAGGCTGAGGGGAAGAGACTCTCTGTCCCACAGATTTTAGGATCCATTCATACTTGGCTTTAATGAAATGATGGCAATAAACAGACCATAATTGTGTTTAAAGATATAAAATGGGTTATTTTGGTATTTATTCGCCCTCATGTCAGTCTTTTTTATACAGTGGCGGACTGTTAAATACAGTTGAAGTCAGAATTATTAGCCCCCCTGTTTATTTTTTCCCCCAATTTTCCCCAAAGATTTTTTTCAGCACATTTATAAACATAATAGTTTTAATAACTCATTTCTAATAACGGATTTATTTTATCTTTGCCATGATGACAGTAAATAATATTTGACTAGATATTTTTCAAGACACTTCTACACAGCTTAAAGTGACATTTAAAGGCTTAACTAGGTTAATTAGGTTAACTAGGCAGGCTAGGGTAATTAGCCAGGTTATTGTCTAACGATAGTTTGTTCTGTAGACAATCGAAAAAAAATAGCTCAAAGGGGCTAATAATTTTGACCTTAAAATGTTTTTTAAAAAATTTAAAACTGCTTTTATTCTAGCCGAAATAAAACAAATGACTTTCTCCAGAAGAAAAAATATTATTAAACATACTGTGAAAATTTTCTTGCTTTGTTAAACATAATTTGGGAAATGTATATATATATTTTTTTCTCTTTCAGAGGATATGTTTGTTTATAATTCTTACATTTAATTTATTTTATTTTGAGGGGATAGAGGGAAAATAAGAAAAATAAGACAATCTGTAATTTTTCCTATGTTGTATTGTATACAATGATGTATTTGTCTTGTTAAACACCAATTAAAAAAAAACATTTGGAAAAATATTAATAAAATTTATATTTAATATGAAATATTTAAAAAAGAAAAAAATTCGAAGGGGGGCCTAATAATTCTGACTTTAACTGTAGTTGGATAAATAACAGTTCATTTTATTATCATTGTGATACTAGTTTTATATGCCATTCAAATTGGAGTTAAAGCTTTTTGTTGTTTTTAATAATTTTTTTTTTAAGTAAAGTACATAGAAATTTTTTATGTTAAGTACGTTTTAAGCACATTTTAGACTTAGTAATTTATGGTATCATTTTGATAAATTTATTTTAGTTTATTGAACCAATTTCTTTTATTTATACCTTATGTTTTTGTTTTCATTTTGCCAGCCTTTTAGTAATTTATTTTTTGCCATTTTTTAACGTTCTTACATAAATTTACTTTTATTAATAACAATCATGGTATAATTATACATTTATTAAGTTACTTTTTATTATTATTCCCCATGTAAGAATCTTAATGATATTGTAGATGTATTTTAATTAAGTTATTTTAATATATCTTCTATTTCAGATTTTAGTCATTAATTTTCATTGCATTTCTTTAAATTATCAAACATTTAAAGGTAAATTGATTGAAGTTTTTGTGATTTTAGTTTGGCATATAAGGGCTGCTGTGGGCCTAAAGGCCTTAAAGAGGCAGTTCACCCAAAAATAAAAATTCTGTCATCATTTTATCATCCACTTGTTTAAGTCTTTTTTTAATGAACACAAAACAAGAATGTTTAGAAAAACAAACAGCTATTGAATTACACATATTTTTGTTCCAACTCTGGATGTCTATGTTGGTTTCCATCATTCTACAGAATATCTTTTGCTTTGTGTTCAACAGAAGAAAGAAATTCATAAGATTATAACCATTGCAGTGAGTTATTGATGAAAAAATGTTCAATTGTGGGTGAACTATTTGAAAGTGTAATAAATCATGGCATCAAGCAAATCAAACAAGTTGCGTAAACTGCAAAAAAAAATCTTTAAAACATCTTTAAAAATTAAAGTTGTCCATACACAGTGTTTTTGCTATATTATAGTCTTAATATAAACAAGTAGAATGTTTTTTTTGTGTGTGTCAGCAATAAACATCCACTGATAATCTCAATTAATGTGAACAACTGTGATCAGTTTAGGAGGGAAATATTCAGCAAATTATTATTTAAATATTGGCCTGTTCCTTACAAAAAACTATAGTATGATTTGAGAGAACTTAAAGCGCGTATTTCATATGAATAAGTTATATGAGACAGCTCTGAGCCAACAGGATTTCATGTTCAACAGATGGAAACGCATGGATATTTTGAACTGTTGTGTGGAAAATTCTTCAAAAATGCCTCTTTTGTGCTTTGTGGAAAAAAGAAAAGTTCGGAACAACACGAGAGTGAATAAATTATGACCAATAATAAACTTTCTCCATGGAAGTGGCTCACAGCAGGTGGCAGCTGTGATTAATGCAACACATTTCCAGAAAGATCTAGAGTCTGTGTTTGTATGTATGTGTTAGTGTCAGGGGCAGAGACTAGTCAGGTCACTCAAAACCACAGAAATGAAAACACTCAAAACAGCTTCAAAATAAAATACAGCAACATAAATGTTTCATACGCAGGGACAAAACAATTATTTTAAATACATTTATAAATAAATAAATTATTAGATTTACATATTTAAAGTTGAATATCAACATGTACATTAACTATATAGCATAAATATTAAAGTATTAAAATATTATATATTTCAAATAACATCATGTTATGAATAACAGTTTATTATGTTATAAATATAGTTGCACATCTATTGTTTAAATCCTAATCCAAGGATTAAATAATTCTAATCCTAGTGCATTTTATAGCTATTATATTTACATTAATATTAACATATTAAAACATTTTATATTTCAAATAACATAGTTTTATATTTTCAATAACTTCAGTTGCACATGTCTTGTTTTATTCCTAATCTAGTGAATAAATAATCCTAATGCTAAATTGGCAGCACTTTATTTTACTGTACAGTTTTGTCTATACATAGGCTATAATAATTACATTGACTAAGTAATTAAAGGAGCCTGAACCCAGCCGTAAATTTATTAACACATTACTAGCATATTTCTAACATTATTAGGACACTGCTATCAATTTAGCATATTGTTAGCCTGTTTAGCATAATTTAGTAAACTGCTTACATGATTTAGCATGTTTGTAGCAAGTTTCTGACATGATTTTATCAAGTAATCATGTTTTTAACACAATGCTAGCGTGTTTCTTGCATGATATAACACACTGTAGCATGCTTAGCACATTGCTAACATGTTTCTGGCACACTGCAAGCATGTTTTACAAATGATAGAATGATTTATCACATTGTTAGATGCATCTAACATAATGTATTACTTTTGTGGCATGATTAACATGCTCTAATGGCCTACCACACAGTTAACACAACTGTAAAAACAGCAGGTTAGGTACAGTAGGTTTTAATATAAAGCTGCTGGTTTAAGATGGTTTTTGCTGGTCATAAGATGGTTCATTGCTGGTCATATGAATGCCTTAAGATGGTCTTGACCAGCAAGAACCAACTTAAACCAGAAGTCAAGTGACCAGAACATTTAGATTTTTTTGCAGCAGCAGGGTTAACGCTTTGTTAACAGGTGTCTAATACGATAGTGCTAAGAGGTTTTGGCACATTGTTATCAAGTTTCTAGCATGATTAACCATGCTAGCATAGTTTAGCCGCTGTACCCATGTACTTTATTTTATTCATTTTCTTTTCGGCTTAGTCCCTTTATTAATGTGGGGTCGCCACAGCAGAATAAATCACCAACTTATCCAGCATATGTTTGACGCAACGGATGCTCTTCCAGCTGAAACCCATCACTGGAAAACAGCCATACACACTCATACACTACGGACAATTTAGCTTACCCAATTTACTTATTGTCTTTGTCTTGTACAGTCTTTGGACTGTGGGGGAAACCCACATGAACACAGGGAGAACATGGAAACTCCACACAGAAATGCCATCTGACCCAGCCGGGGCTCGAACCAGCGACCTTCTTGCTGTGAGGCGATTGTGCTACCCACTGCGAAACCATTCTGCCGACTTTATTTTATAGTTCTTCAAAAAGTACACTGTAAGTTATTATTTATTTATTTATTTCAGACTACTAAAGGACTTCTGCAAAATGAACAAACTTGTTTTTAGAGACATACATTTTATGATGTAACATTTTGCTATATTTATACTTTTGTCTTTAAAAAAGTCTTTAAAAATAATACATGTATTGTAGTTTTTATTAGTTGTGTTTTTTGTAATGCATTTGATTCAATATAATTAGAAGTAATAGATTTCTTTATGTAAATGTCATGATTTACAGCTTTTTCAGTGTAAAATTATTACAACAACATCTTGGCTTTTGGAGTATTTACAAGATTTTATTGCCAACTTGAGTTGAATCCTGTAATGTTTTGGAATTACAAAAAAGTACTGTAATGTAAAACAAGTAAATTTTGTATTGTTGTAACAAAATTATTAGCTGTAAATTGCTTTACAACATTATAGTGTAATCCATTTTAGAGCATTTTACAACATTTCATTGGCAAGTAATTCCTTTAAAGTCTACAGGAATTTTCTTACAGCGTGCGCATACTGTAATATAAAGTGCAGCTAAGTTCATAGTAAGTGTGTGTGGCTAATTAAGAAAATTACTCCTTAATTAAATGCACAGTTAAGCTACAGCAAGGACAACATAAATAATTCAAGTTGAACCAAAATGGTGAATGGACTGCTTATGGAAAATATTCTCTCCATAAATAAAAATAATAAATAATAATAAATAAAATAATAAGTAAGAGGGTGACACGATGGCTCAGTGGCTCACTGTCACCTCACAGCAAGAAGGTCACTGGTTTGAGTCCCGGCTGGGTCAGTTGGCATTTCTGTGTGGAGTTTGCATGTTCTCCCTGTGTTCACATGGGTTTCCTCTGGGTGGAGCCCTGCACGGGCCTTAAATCTAAGCCCTAGCCCGGCCCTGGCCCGAGACGCACAGGCCCTTGTCTGACAGCTTATCAAAATGTAGCCTTTGACAGCAAGCATCAGTGTTTTTTGAGATTAAAATAAGGATAAGGGATGATGAGGCAGGGCGATGCTATATGTGTGTAACTATATAAAATCCTGCAGCCCTCTTGGACTTACAAGTTGTCCATTGTGCATTTTTTGCTCTTTATGTTCTCCATTGCACGTGGCTGAAAATCTCTATGCGCATTCATCACTGCACGCATTAGATCTCATAAAAACATTTTGTAAGTTTTTTCTAATGCAGGCCTGAAGCCCAAAATGCGTGCTAGCTATGATGTGAAAATTGTCCCAAAACCCGGCCCTATAAGAGCATAAAAAATACTATGTGATTTGAATAAACTAAATTGGCCGAAGTGTATATGTGTGAATGAGTGTCTATGGATGTCTCCCAGTGCTGGGTTGCAGCTGTGGTGACCCCTGATGAATAAAGGGACTAAGTCGAAGGAAAATGAATGAATAAATAATTGAATAAGTAATAAATAAATCAGGTAGTTAGTCTCAGGTGGTAATTTTTGGCCTTAATAATTATCATAATAATAGTAATAAGACATTGGGAGATTATGAATAAAACATTTTAATCTATTCCACAATCACAGTTACCTCTGATTCTCCAGGTCAGCACCAAAATCGGTGGGTTATGCTTTATTTAAAGGTATCCTTCTTACATCATAATTATACAATTAAGCCATGCATCATAAAAGTGTCACATGACATGAGATACAACACCCAAGAGAATGCTGTGCACTTGAGGGATGAACATCATATCCAGTGAAGGAGGATATGCATGTGTAATGTATGTCTGTGTGTTGACTGCTCGTAAACAAGGTTGCCTATTTAAAAAAACGAGCATTTAAGAATGAAAGAGGGATAACTGAAGACAGACACATGCAGACACTGACCTTACACAAATCAGCTCACCTGTCAAGCAAACCTATTCAATTACACAGGCCTCCCACTAGCACTGGTGTCAAAGCACATATCTAAAAACATGTACGCATAAGAAGTTTAAGACTATATCTTGAGTGATGACCAATATCAAATCTTTTGCTTAAAATTTAAAGGCAAATCAGACAGATAATTGACATTTTAAACTACTCTTTAAAGCCAGATCACAGAAAACACTTGCTAAACAGATGAATACAAATTTGCAGACAAATTGGTTATAATAGAAAGTTATTTCATGATAGATAAAAAGCTGTCACTGCAATAGCTTTTCAAAAGGTACAATTTTGAACCTAAAAGGTTCCCATTGGTACTTTAAAAGAACACTTTTGTGTCTTGAGGTACTTTGTAAAAAAATTCTTGCTGTCTTAAATTTTTTTATTGAATCAAAATAACTTTTTTAGTCATCTCAACTTATGTCAATCAAACTGATTAAAATATTAGGTTAAACTTAAAAAAGAAACCTGATTAACTTATTAGATTAAGTTAAAGCAACATAAAAATATTGGTTGACTTGAGTTTTTGTAATTAAACTTTCTACAGTGTACCACAAGGTAGACTTTTTAGGTATTAATATGAACTGTACCTTGAACAAGGTACAACTCTGTACTTAAGGTACAAATGTGGACCAGTTAGGTGCAAAAGTGTACCTTTATAAAAGGTACTACCCCAGTGACAGCTTTTGTAGCTTTATTTCTGAGTGTGTAATGAATGTGGTCACCATAACTTGACAAAACATTTTGCTTTACAACATACAGTATAAGCATGAACACTGAATGGCTATGTGTATTTGATAAAATGAATGTTTCTAATAAGTCTTTAGATGAGTAAGTTTGGGGTGTAAGTCTGTACATTTTATGTTGTAGAATGCAACATCAACATATCATTGAGCTAAGTTCACCACAGACCTTGTTTTACTAAAAAATATCTCATTTGAAAATCTCAAGGGAATCCACTGAAAACTATCCTTTCATGTTTTGATGTTTTTCCTGAACTACTCTACAGTACATGTTTATTTTGTGCTTTAACTAATAGTAAAAAAAGAAGAGATGGTCACATTAAAGGAAAGTAAAGTCATCTGTCATGCTACATTATACAGATTTATTGTTTGTATTTCATGATGAAATGAACAGAATTTGAAAGCTCAGACTTGATATAAAAAGTAAATGAAGCACAAGGGTTTTTGCAATTTTTGGATTCCAGGTGAGCCACAAATAATGTTTACTGTAGTGAAGTTCGGGGCAGCACGATGGCGCAATGGGTAGCACAATCGCCTCATAGCAAGAAGGTTGCTGGTTCGAGCCCTGGCTGGGTCAGTTGGCATTTCTGTGTGGAGTTTGCATGTTCTCCCCATGTCCATGGGTTTCCCCCGGGTGCTCTGGTTTCCCCCAAGTCCAAAAACATGTGTAGGTGAATTGGGTAAGCTAAATTGGCTGTAGTGTATATGTGTGAATGAGTGTGTATGGATGTTTCCCAGTACTGGGTTGCAGCTGGAAGGGGATCCGCAGTGTAAAACATATGCTGAATAAGATGGCGGTTCTTCCACTGTGGCAACCCCAGATTAATAAAGGGACTAAGCCGAAAAGAAAAGAATTAATGAATGAATGTAGTGAAGTTCACATCCTTTTCTAAATAAAACAAGCAACACATTTCAGTTTACTACGATACTAAGATATAACTTCTGATTTTCATTTATGTTTATTTTATGCAAAAGAGTGTGAAGTTCACTTGCTGCACACACTGTTGTGACAACGGGGATCTGTCACGCCACATCTAATAGCGGCAAAAGCATATTTATTGTTTCTATTTTTAGAACCAGATTTGAAAGCTGGGACCTCATAATAAAAGTAACAAAACACAAAGGTCATTGTTATTAGGCACGTTACAAACAACATTTACTGAACACTATAAAACAACGACTGTGGTAAAAACTAAAAATGTTACAGTAAAAATCTGTTACCTGGTTAACAGTAGATTAGAGTGCATGACACTTCTCTTTTTTGCTATTGTTAACATTACTATGGTTCTTTTAATGTTTTCATTAGTTACGTTAGAGTCAAATGTTACATCTAATGTTGATACATAATGTTTACTGCAGTATTTATCAAGTGTACTGTGTGGAACAGAGTGTTAAAAAGAGAAAAACATCAATTATCTGCACTGTAAAAAAATGCAAGGTTCCACACAATCGATTTGTGTTAGGATAACATGAAGAAATTAACGAATATGTTTGAGTGCATTGAACATAAAACAATTAAGTTGTCCTCAAAACAAAGTTCAAGAATTGTGTTGTTTCAGCTCATTTTAGCTTCATAGTTTAAATAAACATCATTGTTTGAGTGTGTAGTTGGCTTTTATTGAGTTTTCTCTACATTTAAGTTTAAAATTATGGTAACACTTTATTTTGATGGTCCATTTAAGTATTAGTAGACTGTCTGCTTAATATCTGTTGATATCCTCCTTCAACAGACATTTACTGACTATAAGAAACTTTGCAAGTACATGTCAATTTACACTAACCCTAACCCCAACCTAACAGTCTTTTTTGATTATATATTTTTTATTTAGTTTTTTCATAAGTTAACAATACATAACATCAAAACTAAGCAACAAACAAACTAAAGTAAAACATACACAGTACATACAGTAAAATAAATAAGTAAAATAAAAATAAATAAATAAAAAGAGAGGAGATACAGTATAAACCAGTGGAAAAAAATGGATTCCAAATCTTTTTAAATAATTCACCCTTTCCTCTCAAAGAATATGTGATTTTCTCCAATGGTAAACAGTTACAAACTTCTGAGATCCAGAGTCCAATTGGTACATCATTGTCTGTTTTTCATTTTAAAGCAATGCATTTTTTAGCTATTGTCAGCAACATTTCAGTAAGTTTAATAGCATAATTATGCTGGAGGTTAGAATTTGTATAATTGCCCAATAAACATATCTCTGGATCCAATGGAAAATGGAAAATCAATTTCACCAACCTAACAGTCTACCTATAAACTAATGAGAACCATTTGGCATGTAGATGCAATGTAACTTAAATCAACAAACGGACCATCAAAATAAAGTGTGACCTAAATTATTGACTGTTAAAGTATTTGAATGAATTAAAGTATTAATTATTTGTGTTTTGGGCAGTCATCACCTTTACATGGTACAGTACTATTGATGGTGTTTAGTTGTATGAATGTCATTGAGCGCCTTTTTTATATTAGTATGCTTTTCTGCTTGTGGAAAAGCCGTTTGAGATGAGCTATGGTTTGTCTTCACCACCTGTTTTTGATGGTATTTTTGTGAGTGTACTGTATATCAAAGGTACATTGTATGCTAACTTTAAAACACTGATTAATGAAATATTGTAGTTTACTGTAAATTTACAATCATTTTAACTGTATTTTAACACAGCTGCCATTTACTTTACATTTAAGTGTTTTTCCCAGTGGATTTCATGTTCCAACCGAAAGCAGCTAAAACACTATTTAGATTTAAGAGTATTGATTAGGAAAGTAAGACTCTTAATCAAGCACTATAGCATTCACACAGCTGTTATTGTTTAACCAAACTGTTACAGTTTATCCATGTTAAAGTGATAGTTCACTCAAAGGTAAAAATGTACTCATAGTTTGCTCTCCTTCAAGTGGCTCCAAACCTGTTTGAGTTTCTTTATTCTGTTAAACCTAAAGAAGATATTTTGAAGAATGGTGAAAACTGGTAACCATTGACTTCCATGACTGCATTTCGTTGCCTTGTACTTGTACATGTGTAATGACAATAAAGTTGAATCTAATCTTCCAAAGTAGGAAAAACAAACAGTTAACATGGAAGTCAATGGTTGCCAGTTTTCATCATTCTTCAATATATCTTCTTTTAGGTTCAACAGAATACAGAACAAGTATTGGTTTGGAACAAATAAAGGTCAATTTAAAGTATTTTTGGGTGAACTATCCCTTTAATAGCACAAAATAGACACCTACACTCAATGACTCAGTGGAAAAATGTTAATTAAACGTCACGTCGCTGTTTCAGTCAACGATGGAATGAGGAAATTATTATATTTACAAAGTGCATAAATATATCAAACTTCTGTTTTAATACAAACGAGGGAAATTTAACCACAATTATTTTTGTCACACAGCTCTAATCTGATATCTGATTAAACTAGTAAAGTAAGTAAAAAGTAAAAGAAATAAGACTGCAACTCAAAACCAAACATACATACGCACATACACTCACCAGCCACTTTATTAGGTACATCTGTCCAACTGCTCGTTAACACAAATTTCTAATCAGCCAATCACATGGCAGCAACTCAATGAATTTAGGCATGTAGACATGGTCAAGACGATTTGCTGAACTTCAAAACCTCTCAGACTGGTTTCACTGTACTCGAATGGCCTCCACAGTCACCAGATCTCAATCCAATAGACCACCTTTGGAATATGGTGAAATGGGAGATTCGCATCATGGATGTGCAGCGGACAAATCTGCAGCAACTGCGTGATGCTATCATGACAATATAGACCAAAATCTCAGAGGAATATTTCCAGTACTTTGTTGAATCTATGCCATGAAGGATTAACGCATTTCTGAAGGCAAAATGGGGTCCAACACGGTTCTAGTAAGGTGTACTTAACAAAAGTAGCCGGTGAGTGTATAGGACATACATGAGCACTAAAGCTGAAGTCTGTCATCACAGTTGTCATCATGCTAGATAGCAATGTGTGAAGTATTTAAACATGTCACCCTCACGCATACACACAAACGCACACAAAACAATGTACATCCTGTGTAAAAGATGTCAGAAATGGTTCCGTGTAAAATTGTCTGAATCAGAGAAGAATATAAACTTCTTTCGGATGAAATCAAAAACTTTGGGGTTTAATTTTAAAAGACTGTAGAATAAAAGCCAAAGGATACTCACAGACACCAACGTTTGAATCCTGATTCGACATTTTTTCCCCAACACCTTGATGGTTGTCTGCAACTCTTCCAGTGGACGAATGCGAACCACTCACTTCCTAGAGAGAGAAATAGAGAGAGAAATAGAGAGAGAGAGAGAGAGAGAGAGAGAGAGAGACAGGTGTGGTTAGTGAACACTTTCTAGTCCGTGTTTCGTTTGCATTCACTACCAGTTCCACAAGACATCGAACAAAAGTTCAGAAGTGAGGCTGTGCTACATGAAGCGTGTGCGAGTTTGTTTTGTCTGTTTATCATTAACAGTAGATCAACAAGGCTTAGTTTTTTTGCGTTACATAAGCAAGAGTTCACCTGAAAGCTGTCACCGAGTCAATAGTAGTGCCCTTGAAAGAGGAACATATATAGGGAAGGAGACCGAAGCATGGAAATAAACTGCCAACTGTTAACCATATTCATTTACATAGAAACAAAAGGAAATATATTTTTATAAAGTTTGTATGAATGCATCATAACAGGCATCAAAGACAAAAACATCCTTCTGTTACCTAAAAACAGTGGTGTGCAAAGTACATAAACCAAGTACTCTTTTTCAGATTTACTTGTGTCAAAACTTTTATGTATACATTTTTTAAAAATATTTTGCTGCTTGTTTATTCATTCATTCATTTTCTTTTCGGCTTAGCTCCTTTATTAATCAGGGGTTGCCACAGTGTAATGAACCGCCAACTTCTCAAGCTTATGTTTTGCACAGCAGATGCTCTTCCAGCTGCAACCCATCACTGGGAAACACCCATACACTCTTATTCACACACATAGACTATGGACAATTTAGTTTATCGAATTCACCTATACAGCAGGTCTTTAAACGTGTGGGTGAAACCAGAGCACCTGGAGGAAACCCACACAAACTTGGGGAGAACATGCAAACAGCACACAGAAATTCCAACTGACCCAGCTGAGGCTCGAACCAGCGACCTTCTTGCTGTGAGGTAACATCACTACCCACTGCGCCACCTTGCCGCCCTTTTTGCTGCTTGTTTAAGCTACTAATTTAAAATGAGCTGAAACAACACATTTTAGTATAGTAATGCATCAAACATAAAAGTACTTACTAATGAATGTTTATTTTGCTTATTATTAAAAAAATTATAATAATTATTATCAGATATTGTCACACACTGTACTGTAAAAAATCCTGGTTGCCTTAAGTTTTTAAGCTGAATCAAATTAACCTTATAAGTCCATTGAACTTATATTATGTTAAACTGACTTAAAACAGCTTGCATAACTTATAAAATTAAGATATAGCATGATTAACTTAGTTTAACAAGTTAAAATGAACTGTAAATATATGATGATTTAAAATGATTTAAAGATGATTCCTTGGATTTACTCTTTTTTAAGGTAAGTGGTTGTAAACTATTTATTTGGGCTGAATTTAAACCAACAAATTAATTTGAACATTACTAAATTTATTTTGTTTGTTTAAATTCAACACATATAAATTGATTGCAACAATTTTCCAGCCATCATTTTTTCAGTGGACCATAGCCTCCTGAGACCCGAAGAAAATTTTATTCTTTTTTTTTTTTGTGATATCCTACATCAGGCATGCCCAAGCTCGGTCCTGGAGGGCCGGTTACCTGCAAAGTTTAGTTCCAACCCCAATTAGACACACCTAGGCTAGCTAATCAAGCACTTACTAGTCTTTCCAGAAACATCCGTGCAGGTGTGTTGAGGCAAAGTGGAGCTAAAATCTGCAGGACACCGGCCCTCCAGGACCGAGTTTGGACACCCCTGTCCTACATCCTTTGGGTAAAAAAAAAAATCTACAATTTAGAGTTTTTACATTTTGTTTTTATTTTTAATTTTACAGCATGTCCACTGTAGTGGACCACAGGATCATTTTAGTTCAAAAGGACCACCACTCAGACAACAAAACTGCACAGGATATGGCTGTAAAGGGATAATAATCCAATATTAATGTAACAATGTAATGTAATGTAATGTTTTTCGTTTTGTATTGAAATTCCTAAAACAGTTTAGTCTGAAAAAGAGCCAAACTCAAAAAAACTAAACAAAAAAAGTGATGTTAATCCAAAACAAATTTAACATAGAAGTGATTTAAAACTGATTGTCATTTTCTAATTGTCTCTAATTCTCTAATTGTCTAATTGTCAGACTCTAAGTCAGAGTCTCCCTCAACTATTTTATAAAGAATCCTCTCTGCTTCAGTTCTGCCTCCTACAACATGCAGTCATTAATTACATTAAGATGGTCCTGGTGTCCACTATAGTGGATATTTAAAAAAGGATGATATTTTGAAACAGCTTTGAAAGCTAAATTTATTGTTCCTGACACTTTAATAAACAAATATATGTAATAATAATAATAGTAAAAAAACATTTAAAAAGCTAAATTTTACATGCCTCTCTCCTTCCCATAAAATGTGCTTTTTTTGTTGTATGTCAGCCATTTTGGATGCAGTGTAAGAAGTGATTCCTAGCATGCCAGCCAATCAAATGACATATCACTAGAAAGCCCAGGATGTCCTCTGAACAGTACATCAGGACTTGATAGAGTAGCTCAAAATATTCAAAGAAAATTCATGAAAACGCAAAGTCCACTACAGAGGACACAATTCAATGGGCGGGGTCCACACTGTAAAAAGTAAAAACTTAAACAAATGAATTCATGGGTTTTAATAGCAAACATTAATTTGGGTTATTTTAACTTAATTGAGGTCTCAGAACAACTCAGTTTAATTAGTGAATCATTAATCTGAGATTTTTTTATTGAATCATTTGTATATGTGAACCATGCATTCGTTAACTAGAGACTCACTCTGACCAAATCTTTTGAATTAGTTGTTGAACAACTGGAGACTTTCTCTGATTGGATTATTTGACTGAAGATTCACTCTAACTGGATCATTTGAAGGCATAGGTTGATAACTGGAAACTCACTCTGACCAAATCATTTGGATCAGTTATTCATTAATTGAAGACTCGTTCTTAATGGATCTTCTGAATCAGTGTTTTAACAGATTTATTATTTCATGATTTGCTTTTTTTTTTTTTCTGTTTATTTACGGTTGTGAATTGTATTATGGGATGTTGATCACCAAACCAGAAAATATATCACATCAAACTATAAAAAATGTCTGTAAAAGCTCTTTTTTTCAAACATTTCAACATCAAAATTTGTTGGAGGAAAGCTCAAGGTCCCACAATGCAATTGAAAAGCATAAAATAACACTGGACAAACTTAAAGCTCTCAAAGCACTTTCAGCTTATAGATCCTGCTTGTAATTGCTGTAATTCCACCCCAGCCACTCATGCACATATGTTTTGGTCTTATATAAAGCTTAACTGCTTTTGGGACACTATTTTCAAAATTATATCTGTTTTCCTATATCTATCCTTTACTATATCTATCACCCCTTGCCCACTGATTGCCATATTTGGAATTTTGCCCATGTCATATAATCTTACAAAAATATAATCTGATTGCATAGCTTTTATTGTGCTCCTGGCCAAACGATTAATATTGCTTAGGTGGAAGGATCAGAAACCTCCAACCCCAACACAGTGGATCTGTGATGTCCTCTTCTTTCTATAGTTGGAAAAGATTAGACTGTCTAGAGGTTCATCTAACCAGTTTAAGAAAATTTGGGACCCATTTAGGAAATATGTTTATTGTCAAATACAGACCAAGTCCTTGTTCCAGAAAATTGATTCTTTTTCTTTCTTATGTGCAAAGTTGAGTGTATTGTGTGATTGTATAATTGCAGTTTTTGTTAAGCCCCATTATTATTTACCTTTTTATTTGTTGGTATGTTTTGTTGTTGTTGTTGTTTTTTCTCATTGCATGCGCTTAAGTTGATACTATCTATACTTTTTGAAATATAATTGTTTTGTTCTGTCTTTTTTTTACTGTAATTTGCCATTAAAGTCATAAATAAAATTATTTAAAAAAATAAAGCATAAATAATATTAATAATAATAATAACAACAATAATAATAATAACAATAATAATAATAATAATAATAATAATAATAATACAATAATAATAATAATAATCATCATCATACTAAAACATAAATCACAAAATATGGAAAATTGTTAAATTAGTTTTTTTTATACATCGTACATCAAATGAAACTACAGTTTAGCAATAAGTCTTTTATATAATATAATTACCAGAGGTGTGTTTGCTTTTTAGTAGTAATAAGCAATAGTAATGAGCAATAATAATATAAAAATGTATGAACAAAAGTCTTCAACTTTCAATTTTTATGCTCTAAATGGCTCAGGATTAAGATTTTTTGTTTTAACATTTTTCCAAGAAAGTCAACCCTTGTAAAATAGATGGAAACCAAGCTTGTTTTTTTTTTTTTTTTTAAATCTTTATAAAAGACGTCAAAAGCATTAGTACATATTTCAAGCCTTGCAATCTTATGATTTATTTTTTATATGAGGAACAGAATCACTTCTCAGCGTTCACTTTCATTTTGTGGAAAATATTTGTATGTGGGTGTTCCATGAAAGAGTAAGTGATCCTATCTGACATTACAGTAACTAAAAAACACACTCAATATATTTATCACACACACATCGGTATGTTTACACTACAGTAAAAATGAGTTTGGTTCTCTAGCACTCTCTTTCCTCTCTCTCTGTTTTGCTTCACAAAACAATTTGCAAATCAAATCTTCCCCGGTATCTGCACAGCTCATGCAGCTGAGAAAGAAAGTTCAGCCCATAAGGAAGGGGAAATCAACACTGTCCCACACATGCTAATGCACACGCACATTGATTGTATCCTGAAGAGTCACATTTCACTATTCGGCTCATCTGGCATGAGACACAAACAGAGACTGTCAAATACAGAGCCGGGGGTCACAGGCCAGCCTGCCCAGCGGAGAACAGGTGCTTTCGTTTACATACAACCAAAGGCAGAGTGTCACTTTATCAGTTATTCTGCAAGTCGATTAAAAGCTAACTGCTGTAAGGGAAATCTAATAAACAGCCATGCATGCTTCTCTTGTTATCTCATCACCAAATGGTGGTATTTTGCCATACACTCTCAAAAAAAAAAAGCTTTTGCTGCTTGTTAAAACTGCTTATGAGCAATTCCAGTGTCATGGATGTGACATTTGTAGTAAAAACTGAAAACATAAACTCACAGAGAAAGTAGATGTTAGCATTATATTGAAACATCTGTTTATATTTTCCAAAACAACTAACTACAGAGTTAAGGGATCAGAAAAACATCAATCTGTAAACATTTTTTATACTTTAAATGAGGAAATCAAGCATGCGCTATGGATGTGACCAAAAAAGTCTGCACGTTTACAGCACTGTAAAAAATGCAAGGTTCCACACAATTTATTCATGTTGTCCCAACATAAATCGATTAAGTAAACTTTGAACAAATTTATGTGGATTGAACATAAAAAAATTAAGTTGTCCCAATGAAATCTCAAGAATTGTGTTGGGAAATTGTGAATTGTGAAATAAAAGAATTGTGAAATGTGTTGTTTCAGCTCATTTTAAATAAGTAGTTTGAACAAGCAAATAAAAATATTGTGAATTAAACTGCACAACCCAAAAGAAACAATGCTAATCGAAAGGATAAAAGTCGTCTCTCTATAAAACAAAAATGATTGATTTTATTTTACATTTTTGCATTTATGAGGAAAAAAGCTTCATTACTGATGTGACATCTCTCCTTTATGGATGTGACAGATGTGAAATTGACACTTGTGTGACTTTTGTAAATCAAATATAATTGTTTGAGAACATTGACAGAGACATTTTGAGTATTTTTGCAGTGCTGTAAAATACAAGCTTACACAAAAACTTAGAAAGGGTTTCGCTATTTTGGTAAAAACATATTTTTTATGGCAAGGTTGACATTTGCATGAAATTTTATTTAACCTATTTAAAATAAGTTGAAACAACACAATTCTTAAGTTTTTTTAGGGGGAGGGGGCATAAAACCAACTTAATTGTATTATGTTCAATCCACTTAATTGACAATTGACAACAACAACATGAAGGAATTGTGTGGAATCCAGCATTTTTATGGTGATATCCGCTTGTTAAGTGGTGACGTGTTGGTGACGTATGTAATACTGTTTCCGGGTCCAAGCTGCCACTCATTTGAATTAACAAAATATTCATTTATGATCACTTTTTAGTCATATCACACATTAAAGTGAATTTTATATAAAGTCATAGTGTACACAACAATCTCTGGGCTTGCTGCATCACAAATACTAAAATTTTAACAATTTATAAAAAAAGGAATCACTTTCTGCCCATCGGATATTAGGCATGGACATGTACATTGCGATCGTGATTTTCGAAATTATTACAGCGCTTTGTAAATGTTCATTATTACCATTTCATGAGTCTCCTCATACAGTTTGATAGAGTGCTTAGACCCGGAAGCTGCTTTGCGTGATGTCACACTTAACAAGCGGATAGGTGGAGTGGAGAGACAGTGATTCAGCCAATTCGGTGGATGGGGATGATTGGGAGGCCATGATGGGTAAGGGCCAATGGAGGGAGTTTTGCCAGGTCACCGGGGTTACACACTTTACGAGAAGTGCCATGGGATTTTTAACAACTACAGAGAGTGAGGTCGACGGTTTATCGTCTCATCCGAAAGATGGTGCTCACTGACTGTATAGTGTCCCCTTCACTTTATTGGGGCATTAGGACTCACACAGACCGCAGATTGAGCGCCCCCTGCTGCTCTTACTAACACCATTTTCAACAGCATACTAGTTTTCCCATGCGGTCTCCCATTTAGGTACTGACCACCTTAGCATCAGTGAGTAACCAGTCCTGGGCTGCAGGGTGATATAACTGTGGCCATAAACAAATTAAATTGAGTAATGTTCAAATTAATTTTTTTGTTTTCAGCCTATATTCATCCATAATCCAACCCATATAGATTGTTTGAAAACACTTACCTTAAATGGTAGTAAATCCAATGAATCATTTCTTCAGTGCAGTAAACTGAAACCGATTCTGCTAAGTTACATTTTTACCTGGAGAACGATTAAAAGAGCTGTGCGCTAATTTGCTTGAACAAACAAAAGAGATATGATCTGTTTCTAGTCATTTATTTCCAACAGTATGGATTTTTGGGCATCTAAATCAATCAAAGGTATACCAAAGCTCTACTGTAAATGATTTACATGTACAAAAAAGTGATTAGTTACTTTACTTGAAAAAAATGAGTAAACCCATTGTCTTAAAACCAACAAGGTGATTTTACTTAAAGTCAGCAAACCCATTGACTTAAGTTTTATAATTATGCCCAGTTTCTTTACTTCATAATTATAAGGCAACGAGTTTACTCTCTTTTTTAAGTAAAGTCAACTAATTAATTATGTTAGTGGGGATGTCCTAATAATGTAAAATGTTACATGTTATACACAAAACAAGCTGTCTTATAGTGGACTACAAACCAACAAGAAGTGAAGAAATGCAAAAAGAAAATACTGAAGTTCAGGTTTGATGAATCTGGTTGACAGCAGAGACACAGGCTGCCACTGAGGCCCAACAAAGTGTTGACAGTTGTGTAAATATTGTCATAGTAACAGTGGTCTGAATTATTTTCATGTTAATTGTAATTACATACTGTCCCCTTTGTCGATACATTGTCAATATGAATTTGAACAGAGTTTAACTGCAAAGAACTGAATTCTCGTTGTATATTATTACTGTTTTCTAAATAAACTGCACTCAAAAGATTAAATTAGCTGTTTATTCAATCGACTAATTTAAAATCAGCTAAAACACAACAATTCTTGAGTTTTTGGATGACAACTTAATCGTTTTGTGTTCAATCCACTTCAATACAAATCGAATACATCGTTAAGCTGTTTTGTGGTATTTATTTAGTGTTGTGCAAAGTACTGCATGAAATCCTTTATTGGTCGTTAATATGTCTTTGTAAATATCATAAGTGTGAAAAGAACAAAAGTTGTTAGCATCATACTGCACCGTAGCAATTATTTAAACTGTAGTCAATCGTATGCTTAAGTCTGTTTTTGCGGTTTCACAAAAATGTAGCCTGAAGCACGTATTGCCAATGAGCCGATGTTGCATGTTTGCTTGAGGGGCCTGATCATGAGAATACAATGTATTTTAATGTTGCGCCTTGATCCGTGTTAACTAAACAAGTAAAGAGAGAACCTTGGAAAAACTATTCAAGCTTAATTGGGTTCATGGTAATATTATATCAATTTTTTTATCTCACCTGGCCAACGTTTTATCCAATGTTTCCTGTCATGATAATGAAAAGATCACAAGAAACTGCAACTATTGTATGATATTTGCAGAGATATCAGACAGGGACTCAAATATCAATATGAAAAATCCTCCCACAGGAACTGACTGGAATTGTAATGTTCATTTGCCTAAAATATGTTAATTACCAGTTGCCCTTAGCATTGTTGTTCATAGATGTTTTCTGATTATTTATGCTTTTGAAATGCATTATGAATATGACATTCTCCTCATCAAAGGTCGTAATGCACATTCAATAAATGTGTAAATAAATCTAAAACGCTCATCAATAACAAGCAATGTGTGAAATTGTGTTAAGGTGTTCACATTTCCTCTTTTCTTGCTCTTAGGTTTGTTTGTAAATTTAAAAATAGACATGCCACTTGACAACTAAAACAGCAATGGTGACATATCTATACACACTTAGTGATTTCTTTACAGTAGAATAGCAAATACAGTACAGAATGTTATATATCATGTTATATACAGTTGAAGTCAGAATTATGAGCCCCCTTTTGAAATTTTTTAAATATTTCCCAAATGATGTTTAACAGAGCAGGGAAATTTTCACAGTATCTCTGATAATATTTTTTCTTCTGGAGAAAGTCTTATTTGTTTTATCTCGACGATAATGAAAGCAGTTTTAAATTTTTTATTTCAAAATTATTTGCCCCTTAAAGTACATTTTTTTCGATAGTCTACAGAACAAACTATCGTTATACAATAATTTGCTTAATTACCCTAAGCTGCCTAGTTAACCTAATTAACCTAGTTAAGCCTTTAAATGTCACTTTAAGCTGAATACTAGTGTCTTGAAAAATATCTAGTAAAATATTATTTACTGTCATCATGGCAAAGATAAAATAAATCAGATATTAGAAATGAGTTATTAAAGCTATTATGTTTAGAAATGTGTTGAAAAAATCTTCTCTTCATTAAACAAAAATTGGGGGGGGGAAAAAACGGGGACTATTGATTCACGGGGGCTAGTAATTCTGACCTCAACTGTGTATACCTGCGAAAGAGAAACTTTATCTTATAGTTCAGCTATAATAATTGTATCATTATCGAGAACTTTGCATTTCAGTTTCTTAAAAAACAAAAAAACTCCGTAAATCAATGACCAAAACACATAATAAATAGTTTTTAATTAAAAATGGTGTATAAATAGGCTTAAAATAGAAGAGGTAAGTATTATACAAGCATAGAATAGTGTATCAATAATGCTAATACACTCTGGTCACAAGTTTGCAGTCTATAAGTGTGTCCTGATGACTAAATGTCATTTTGAGTCATGTGACATACGATATAGCTCATCACAGTTTACTACATTTGCTCAAATTACAAGACGCTCAAAATACACAAACTGGAATTACCAGCATTTTTTACATTTGTACACAGCAGATGACAACACATTTTAATTTCAACTACTAACACAAACCTGTCCTTGTTTTTCATTTTAGAAATCTGGCACCCTTCATGTGGTGTGTATGTTATATATAGACCATTTAGAGGGATGTAAACAAAAACAATGGTCCCGACCTAATTCCTGTTTTACATTTTAAATTTCTATAGCTTCAGAGAATCAAAAAACAAACAAACACATATTAATAAATAATGTTACGACAGCTGTTTTAACATGAAGTTATGATTGAACTGTCTCTTGTTACAGTAAGTTTGTTTGTTACAGTTAATTTTTTGATAACTTGCAGAAAATGTTCATGGGCTAATGACATCACCACACTGAAATAGCCTATAGTTATTCTTACACATTTGTTATAATGAAGTTACAATTTATTATATTTATAAAATAAAATATTTGTCTAAATATCATTAGGAAAATATTGAATTAATTACTGGATCATTTTCTACACATATAGTATTAAGCTAATTATATGACAAAACTATGTAAATTTGAATTGTGTCAATTTGAGTTATTTATTTTATATGCAGGCGGCATGGTGGCTCAGTGGTTAGCACTATCGCCTCACAGCAAGAAGGTCGCTGGTTCGGGTCCCGGCTGGGTCAGTTTACATTTCTGTGTGGAGTTTGCATGTTCTCCCCGTGTTGGTGTGGGTTTCCTCCAGTGCTCTGGTTTCCCCCACAGTCCAAAGACTTGCGCTATAGGTGAACTGAGTAAGCTAAATTGGGCGTAGTGTGTGAGTGTAAATGTGAGTGTGTATGGATGTTGTCCAGTACTGGGTTGCAGCTGGAAGGGCATTCGCTGTGTAAAATATATGCTGGATAAGTTGGCGGTTCATTCCGCTGTGGTGACCCTGGATGAAGGGACTAAGCTGAAGGAAAATTAATGTATGAAGTTTATATGCCTTTTAAAATATTTTTGAATTTGATTTTCTTTACTTGAATATTGACCATTTGAAATTTAAGACAACACAATTTAAGACTTTTAAGACTTATTTTCAAATCACAAATTTTAATCTTAAAAGTTTTTATTGACTCATTTGTTACTCATTTACTTGCACTGCTTTTAACTAAACATCTCTTCTTAAGATTTCACTGCTCATGATTCACAGATGATATTGCAACCATGATCTCTGATAAGTAGAGTAAAAGTATCTGTTGTAAATATTACTCAAAGTATGAGTAAAAATTGACCTTTCAAAAGTACTCAAGAGTAGTGAGTAGTGAGTATTACGCTGTTAAAAACTGATGCATTTACATGTAATTTGTGGATGTGTGTAAACGTAACATTCTGTAGTGCATTTAGTTATTGCCCAGCACGCACAAAATGTCATAAGACGTTAATATTAGATTAGATTTAGGTCGTGATGTCAAGTGACTAAAATTCAATGTCTAGCCAGTGTCTAAAGATAGTTATTTTGATGTCCAATAATGATGTCAAATTACGCTATTTGGTTGATTCTAGGTTGTGTTGGAAAGAGACCCAGATCCAACATCAAGCCAACATCTTAAACCAACATCATGTTGACATCAAATACTGACATTTGTTCGTCAGGTCTGGCAACCAAAATCCAACGTCTGATAGACGTCATATTGGTATCGTCCACACAAGGTCAAGCTGTAACATCATTAGACGATGATATTTGGTTGATTTTAGGTTAGACATTGATGTTGGCCCGACGTTGGGTTCTGATGTCAAACCAATTTTCATTTCCAAACAAAATGCAACGTCCCCATGACATTGGGGTACAACGTCAATCTGACATCATGTTAACATCCTGTGCCTGCTGGGTGTTTAAGGCCATTTCAGTCATCATACAGTAAACATCTGCCATTTTTTCATCATTGACATGCATCTAAACAGTCTCTGGGTCAATTCGTTTAATGATTTCATCTTCATAGACACTTTTAATGCTTCCAAACAGTTTGCTGCAATTATAAATCACCCATGTCTTGAGGTAATTCACTATGATGTGATTTACCTTCTATGTGTCATTTGAATGGACAGGAATTACAGGACTGATTTTTCTACTCAGCCAATCCCCATAGACAAGAAATAATAAAGTAGTGACTGCAGGTTGAAAGAAAATAGTGGCGTAAAAGTATCAATACTGCACTAAAAATGTACTCAAGGGAAAGTAAAAGTGCACATTTTTAAACCTACTTAGTAAATTACAATTTCTGAGCAAAACTACTCAATTATAGTATTTGAGTATTACTCAATACTTAAATACTCAATTGAGTTTTTGTAATTTGTTCCTTTACACTACTGTGCATTATACAATTTAAAAGCATTAATGAATTAAAACACCTGCTGCTACAAGCTACAAAGATCCGTTAATTAACTGTTCATTTATTTCACTACTTACCTATTTACTTACTCCCAGGGCCATTTTATATCGATTGATATTTAGCTGAGAGATGGTTTGTTAGCCCAACACTCAACCCCCAACCTGGAGGACCAGGACATACACACATACACTTCACCTACAGCACATGTCTTTGGACTGTGGGGGAAACCGGAGCAAACCTACGCTAACACGGGGAGAACATGCAAACTCCACACAGAAATGCTAACTGACCTAGTTGGGGCTCGAATCAGCGACCTTCTTGCAGTGAGGCGATAGATCTACCCATTGCACCACTGTGTCGCTCTTAATTCAGTACAGAGATTATAATTTTCAAAATGTACTTTCAAGCCTACTTTTCAGGCTCTCAAAATGTAATTTTTGTGTAAATCAATGGAGAAAACACAATAACTGTTTTTAGTTGAAAATGGTTTTGTGTAAATGAGCTGTGAAATGAAAACATAATGAAAAGATATTGCAGTGTAATAATAATAAAAGTAATAATACACTGGTCACAAGTTGCTCTGCATGAGTTTGCAGTCTATAAATGTGTATTTTGAGTAGTGTGACATACTATATGGCTCATCACGGTTTACTACATTTGCTCAAATTACAAAATGCTCAAAATACACTAAACTGGAATTACCAGCATTTTACCAGCAATGACCACATTTTCATTTGAGAAATCTGGTCACTTTCACATGTGTGTGCATTTAAAGGGTTACTTCACCCAAAAATGAAAATTCTGCCAGATTTCTTTTGGAAAAAACACTGGAAAATGTTGGAAAAAGCAGCCATTGACTTCCATAGTGTTCGTACTTTCTTTGTGTTCAACAGAAGAAAGAAATTCATAAAAGTTTAGAACTTGAGTGTGAGCAAATAATAAGTAACTTATTTTTGTGTGTGTAAACTATTCTTTAAAAATTGTGGTTGTGGTTACACAACTATAGTGATATGTTAAAAACCATTTATAAAATTAACCTTCAATAATGCATTGTGCAAGGATAAAAATATATGTATTTGTGAATCACTATCTGCAACTATGCGTAATATTTTTTTACAGTACAGAGATAATAAAAGTATCATTTTTAAAAACTTTTATTTTGAAAAACACTTTCAAAAGTTTGCATTTCTGCCTCCAAAACAGCATTATCATGTAGATCAACTGCTTAAACGCTAAATGTTTTCAGTTTTTTGTTGATAATGGTGTGCTATGTCATTCCCTCACTTATTCATTTTCTTTCAGCTTAATCCCTTTATATATCAGGGGTCGCCACAGCGGAATGAACCACCTACTTATCCAGCATATGTTTTACACAGTGGATGCCCTTCCAGCGGCAACCCATACTGGTAAACAGCCATACACTCTCATTCACACTCATACACAGGGGCGCCGCTAGGGGGGGTAAGTTAGGAGGATTCTAAGGGCCCATACATTTAGGGGGCCCCCAGAGACATTGTCAAAGGCCCGCTCCTACAACGCCCCCGCCACAAAACCCACCCCTCACTTTCAAACGCGATTATTGTTCCTTTTTCTGAAAGTCTCACTCTCAGAAAAAAGGTACACGGTGGTAGAAATAATGTTGCTTAAGGAACAGTTTTGTCCCTTTGTAAACTTGTACCTTATATGGTACAGAAAAGACCTGTTATGATACTGTTCTGTGCCTTTTATGGTACAACTGAAATGAAGGCACACAATTGTTCTCATAAAAAAGGTACGAAAGTGTTGGACAACTCTTTTATGAAAATAAATATTACTGCAAAGGCAAAGTAATTTTAGGATTAATTTCCATATTAAAACATGAATTCTTTTAAAACAAAACAACTGGTAAAACAAAACTATATGTATTGTAAACTAAACATTTAAGGTATTTTTGACGTTTAGTAGCATTTTCTGATAAATACATTTTCATTATTGATATCCGCAACTTTTGGAGCTGGCAAAAGTCCTGCATGTGCAAAGTGTTCATGCAGACATTTTAGTATTGTAAAACTAATCAAACATTGTGCATATCTTGTTACAATACTTTTGGATAAGTTTATTTAAATTTTTTACAATAAAACTTTTAAGTGATTGCAAAGGTTTTGTGTAAAAATTGGAAGAGAGAAAAAAGTTTTATATTGTACATGGGAGAATGTTTCTGTAATCTTTTTGTGAAAGTGTTGTCAAATGTTTAGCAAAGAATAGATCTTTTGATTCAGGTTAAAGTATTTTTTATTCTTCATTGTAAATGGAAAATGTGTATTTACACAAAAAGAAACTTTTGTTTTAAATGTATTTGATGTTTTATATTTACTGAAAATAAATTGACACATTTTGGATAAAGCAAAATGCCTTAAAATAGTTCTTGAAGGAACACATTTGACACTGTTAAGGTACAAAGTGTCTTGTCAATGTAGTGGTGCCTTCATGGATTAGATTTGTACCTTTGATGAAGGTATAATATTGTATTTGCAAGTTTTAGAAACCAAAAGGTACATTTTGGTTTTCCATGGAACAAATTATGTCCTTAAAGGTACAAACTGCAATGGTACAAATTTGTTTCTTTGTCTTAAGATACAAGATTCTGTTCAACAAAAAGGTACAGCCCCAGTGACAAGGGTTTGTACCTTCTTTGGTACAACATTGTACCATTTTCTTTGAGAGTGCTTGATAACACCATCGAAGAGTTTTTCTTTTTATTATTTCAGCAAACAGGATTGTAAAAAAATATTTGTTGTACTCTCTAATTCACTGCGCTCTTAGTTTACCCAACAATGACACCTTTGGAGATGAATAACTCGCATTAAAATGTAGAAATGCGATCGTACAAATTGATTAATCACAAAATCAAAACGTTATATGAATTGTTGTGAGATGCAGGAAATATTGTTCTATCTAATGGTTAAGTCTGACATCACATGAAGCAGCTTCCGCGTCCAAGCGCTTTATAAAATGTACAGGGGCTCATAAAAAAATAAACGTTTACAAAGCAAAAATCGCAATGTATATATCCATGCCTAATATCAGTAAGGCCAGTAAGGAATTATACATTCATTCATTTTCCTTCGGCTTAGTCTCTGATTTATTAGAGGTGTCCACAGTAGAATAAACCACCAACTATTCCAGCATATGTTTTACGTTGCGGATGCCTTTCCAGTCACAACCCAGCAGTGGGAAACACCAATACACTCTCGCATTCATACAGACACACTCATACACTACAGACAATTTTAATTCATTCATTCATTAATTTTCCTTCTGCTTACTCCCTTTATACATCAGGGGTTGCCACAGCGGAATGAACCACCAACTTATTCAGCATATGTTTTTTTGCAGTGGATGCCCTTCCAGCTGCAACCCAGTACTGGGAAACATCCATACACACTTATTCACACACATATACTATGGCCAATTTAGTTTATTTAATTCACCTAAAGCGCATGTCTTTGGACTATTGGGGAAACCAGATTACATGGAGGAAACCCACATGAACATGGCGAGAACATGCAAATCCACTCTAGCCGGGACTCGAACCAGCAAGCTTCTTTCTGTGAGGTGACAGTGCTAACCACTGAGCCACCAAGCCGCCCAAGTAAGGATTCACTTTAATGTGTAATATGATTAAAAAGTGGTCATAAACAAATATTTCCTTAGTTCAATTGAGTAGCAGCTTGGACCTGGAAACAGTATTCAATACTTCACTACTTAAACACATACAGTTCATCACAGTATGCTATTTTATTTTCTCAAAATACACCAAACATTTTAACATACTGCACACGGCTGATTCAACAGTGTCCTTCATTTCATCAGCTCACCTCTGTACGTTTTTTGTGTCTGTAAGGGGGTTTCCTGTTTTTGTAAGCACCGCTGAGAGTCTCCATTACTCTCCTGTCTCTGTGATAAGTGGACATATTTAAACATGAGTCACTGACCTGCTGTTAGAAAAACAAGATGCCAACCCCCCCCCCTCTCTCTTTCCCATACGCATACAAACAAATATAATTCCATCTGCATGCACAAACACAAATATTCCCCCCCGCAGTCTGAAAACAAACTGAGAGGATTTTCAGGAGGAAAGAAAGAGTGATATAGGATGACAGAACAAGGCTGCAGGTTCATCAGTATGAGGTGAGGACGTGGTATGATTAGCATTCACACATGAGATGACACAAAAACACATACCGAACGTCCTACCAACATGAAAACATCTCTAAATCTGAGTTATTGTCCTCAGGCCTTGACCGGCGGCCTATGTTTTGCTTTATTTAACACCGAAGGGAGCCAGAAACGGTCACAAGGCTCTGCTTTTAGCTTGAGCGTAACGCATAGCTCAGGGATAGCTATAAAAGAGCGAGATGACAGCACCTAATACTTTCTACACTTTTAGCAGTGAAGTTACTGTGTTTGTAGGGTATATTTAGCCGTGGCAGGGCAGTGTGAGCTAGCGTTAGCCGGTAGCTTGGGCTATTCAGAACTACATGACGACAACGCTGCTGGAGAAAATAATTTTGGGTCACTCTTTGGTTTGTAAAAATACTTTTAGAGTAACACACTTACAATGCACAGTGGTGTTAATAATGTAGAAATAATGATTATAATAAATTAGCGTTTAGCTAACTGCTATTTTAGGCACGTTACCAAGCAGTTCCTGAGGCTGGATTTTTCTTGTTGTCATTAAGTTTCATGTCTGGTATCTCTGCACATATTATGAGATATCTGCAGCTTTTGTCAGCTTTAAAAGGGTATTGGATATAACATTGCTCAGATAAGGTGTCTAAGCCATTTTAAGAGATGTTCTCATTTTATGAGGCGAGTTCTCACGTTAACACATACCGCATAGGCTGTAAGCTTACTCTTCAGCACACTTTTAAAAAGACCACTTATTTGGTAAATTATATACTTCAAAAATTTATAAAGTAAAATTTAATGGAAAGTTAAATGTAATTATATGAGAAAGTATTAGCCTATTTATGTTTGTATTATTTTTTATATATTAAGGGGACCTTTCATGCAAAAATCACATTTCTAAGGGGTTTAAACACAGTTATGTGGCAACAGTCTGTGAATATAACCAGCTTCTAATGATAAACATTTATTAATTTTATTTTTTATAATCACACTTGATATAAATAGTCTGCAAAACACTTTGATTGACATTCTCCCTACATGTTATTAAAGGAGGAAAGCCCCGCCCATTATAATCATTATAATCTCTCCCTCCTTAGCATAGGATTTAATACTTGTTTTGAATCTGCCACTATGCTGACACATTTGTAATTGTAGCTCCGCCCTCTTTTGAAAAGAGCACAATCTTATTTGCATTTAAAGCGACAGTCACCAAAACGGCACAATCAAAGCCTAACAGGGACAGTTTCAAAGAGTTAGAAAACATTATTTGTGGGATATTTTGAGCTGAAACTTTGGATACACACTCTAGGGACATCAGAGACAAATTTTTACATCTTGTCTTGTAAAAAAAGGCAAAATAGGTCACCTTTAAGTGTTTTATATGAAATCTGCACTTTAGAATGCTTGGAAATATGGTTACAATGTACTGAATGTATTGACAAATATCTAACTATCAGCAAGAAACTTGCATGTTGTGTATTTATTTAGATATTTAATTGTATTATTATATTTAAATACACATGTTAACACATTATTTTAACACACTTTCTAAGTATAAATAAGCATGAACACTCAAATTTGTGTACTGGTAAGTATAATAAAATACAATTGTTTAATCATGTGTGCAATTTAAAATAAAGGTTTTATTTTGATATAATTGGAAATTGGACTTTTTAAAAGTGTATCTAAATATGGTGGATTTTCTTGTGTAACAATTTACTTAATATACTTAATAGTTTTAATGTTTTGTTTATTGTATTGTAGTGTAGTTATTCATTTTTATTTTTAAGTATTTTTAAAGTATATTTTTATTTTATTTATTACTTATCATATAAGTAGATATGAAGCAAACTAACCAGCATAACCTAGCCTTAAAATGATAGTTCACCCTCAACTGAAAAAAGAAAAATCTGTCATTATGTACTTACGCTTCACTTCAACCCTGTTTGAGTTTTTTTCTTTTGTTTAACACATAAGAAGATATTTTGAAGAAAGCTGGAAACCTGTAACTATTGCCATACTTGTTTTTCTTATTATGGATGTCAATGGTTACAGATTTTCAGCTTTCTTCAAAATATATATTTTGTGTGTGTGTGTTTAACAGAAGAAAAAAAACTCAAAAAGGTTTGGAACCACCTGAGGTGAATAAATACTCTGTAAATTTTCATTTTTGAATGAACAATGCAGCAATGAGTAAAAACAATGCAGCATTAATACTGTGTAGTAGAATAGCAGGCATGCCGTCTTACATTTGTTTATAATGACATCTACTGGAGAGAATGCGCAACTGCAGCCTGCTGACGAGAGCTAAATGTTACATAAACCTCGGATGAACCTAAATTAAAATCCAGCTCGACTTTAAACAGGATGTGAGGATTTGTGTTTGTTTCTGCTCTAAAGTGGCTGATGAATAACAGGAGGAGGATTTCACGTCTGAAACGAAAGTCTCTTTCTGACAGGCTTTAATCATGGCAGTCGGTCTGTATACCCTCACTGAGTAATAATGAATGAGAGAGACACAGAGAAAGAGAGTGTGTGTGAGTGAGTGTATATGTGTGAGTGTGTCCCTTTGCAAAGGGATCATGAAATATTAATAACCTCTGTGGGGTGGAGAGGTCATGTTTCAGATAGAAAGGATAGATGGATCTCAAGCAATCTCTCTCTCCTCTTCCTGTGTTTATCCAGCCAACAATTAGCCACTCAATCAGGAACAGCAGTCATTCATGCTGCTCTGCTCCTGTCTAGAAAAAACTCCACTGAATCAAGTCTCCAGCATCTTATCAGGCGGTCAAGATTGTTTCAACACCAGGATGAAGAAATATACAACTTGCTCTCATGCCAAATACTTTAGTTGATTTTTCTCAAGCTTTTTGCAGGGAGTATCTGGAAGACCTTTACAAAAAATGCACAACAGTGGTTTCCATCAAAATAGTAAAAAAAATTATAATAAATTAAAACAACCTTGTGATTCACAGATGTTTTTCCAATTATTTTACGCTTTTGAATTGCATTTTGGGGTTCGTGAGCTCTGCTCGAACAAGTTTTGATGTTAAAACTTTGTAGCTGAAGAAAGGTGTAAAACCTTTATTTACTTGAAATTATATATACAGTCGAAGTCAGAATTATTAGCCCCCCCCCTGAATTATTAGCCCCCCTGTTTATTTTTTACCCAATTTCTGTTTAGCGGAGAGAAGATTTTTTCAACACTTTTCTAAACATAGCTCATTTCTAATAACTGATTTATTTTATCTTTGCCATGATGACAGTAAATAATATTTTACTAGATATTTTTCAAGACACTTCTATAAGGGTTAAAGTGACATTTAAAGGCTTAACTAATTAGGTCAACTAGGCAGGTTAGGGTAATTAGCCAAGTTATTGTAGATGGTTTGTTCTGTAGACTATCGAAAAAAATATATAGCTTTAAAGGGCTAATAATTTTGACCTTAAAATGTTTTTTAAAAAATTAAACTTTTATTCTAGCCAAAATAAAACAAATAAGACTTTCTCCAGAAGAAAAAATATTATCAGACATACTGTGAAAATTTCCATGCTCTGTTAAACATCATTTGGGAAATATAAAAATAAATAAATAAATTCAAAGAGGGGCTAATAATTATGACCTTAACTGTATATGAGCTGCAAGCATTTGTACTTGTGTACTATTCATTTATGGACTAGGCATGGGCCGGTATAAGATTCTGATGGTATGATAACCTTGGATAAAAATATCACGGTTTCACGGTATTGTGCTCACTGCTCTAAAATATATTATTTTTAAATGTCGGGGTAAACACGTCAGACTAAATAATTCAAATGAATCATTGACTTCTGCTGTCTTCATTAGTTTCAAAAACACAGATTTCTTTACTATTTAAAACGGCATGTTTGTATATCTTTTCTGCTGAAAAAAAAAGGAAATAAATCTTTCACATACCTTAGGAACGGTATTACAGAAATTTTTTTTTGGTTTTAAAACCTTGACTTTTCCAAACAGCGTTATACCTTTGAAAACGGTTATCGTCCCATGCCTATTATGAACACTGTAAAAAATATCTTGTTAACATGTTTAATATATTTTTATACTATAATATATATTTTAAAATAAAAAATTAAGACATAACTTTTTTGTTTAGAAATTGTCTTGTCAACAAGAAAAAATTAGTTCATTGGTTCTTAACTAAGCTGAAAGTTGAATAATAGCCTAATAATAATAATAATGATAATAATAATGATAAGGCTTCGCGGTGGCGCAGTAGGTAGTGCGGTCGCCTCACAGCAAGAAGGTTGCTGGTTTGAGCCTCGGCTGGATCATTTGGCATTTCTGTGTGGAGTTTGCATGTTCTCCCGCGTTCATGTGGGTTTCCTCTGGGTGCTCCGGTTTCCCCCACAAGTTCAAAGACATGCAGTACAGGTGAATTGGGTAAGCTAAAATTGTCCGTAGTGTATGTGTGTGAATGAGTGTGTATGAGTTTTTCCCAGTGATGGGTTGCAGCTGAAAGGGCATCTGCTGCATAAAACATGTGCTATAATAATAATAATAATAATAATTATAATAATAATAATAATAATTCATTACATTTATATGGCACTTTTATGCACACTCAAAGCGCTTTTACAGATTTTTGGGGGGGGATCTCCTCATTCACCACCAGTGTGCAGCATCCACCTGGATGACGTGATGGCAGCCATATTGCGCCAGATTGCACACCACACACAGGCTGACTGGTGGGAGAGGAGATTTTTTACGACCACAGAGAGTCAGGACATTGGTTTAACACCTCATCCAAAAAGACGCCGCTTACTAAGCAGTATAGAGTGCCCATAAATATAGTGAGACGTCAGGACCCACACAGAGCGCAGGTTGAGCGCCCCCTGCTGGCCTCACTAACACCACTTCCGGCAGCAACCCATACCTGCCAACACTCCCGTTTTTCTCGGGAGTCTCCCGTATTTCAGACCCATCTCCCGCCACCCTCCCGTTTTCTCTCAGAAAACTCTCAGAAAACTCTCAGAAAACTCTTGTAATTTCACCCCCAAGTTCCTTAGCTTTTGCAACAGTCTATAACACCCCCGGATCGCCGACTTTGACATTAGAGTTAAGACATGAAACATAGAATATGCTCATAACTTTATAAGTGCTAAAAAACCAACATGCAAACCAATATAAAGTGAGAATTCTGTGCTGATTTTGCATGGAAATTTTACATGGTAGATCTACAAATGGTGATGTACTAAACCATGCTTATTTTACTCTTATTAGTTAATATAAAACTAATAGACCTATGTTTTAATATGCAACATAACTAATAAATAAACATAGAAATGCATTGGGGAACAAATGTGATCAACATTGGACAATCCTGATGTTACTGTAGTGAAACTTTATCAACCTATGATAAAGTATAACTGACCTATATAATAAAAAAATTATATAACAAATTTTTTTTGACTCAACGGAAAACATTTAATACAGCAATAATATCAGTGACGTGTTCCAAAAATATCATAGAATAAAAATATAACAGTAACATTTAACTCTCTGCTTCTATCTGTTTATGTGTGTTTTATTTTCATGAGTAAAATCAAACTATGATAAACTAATTAGTTCATTCTTTTCCTTATCTTTATATCTCTATATCTCTCCTATTTTCTTCTGTTGCTTTTAGTCCGCCCACACACACACACACATACACTACCCACATGCAAATTATAGGGTTATTTATACCAAAGCCAAAGCCAGTGTTGCGGAAAGAACCCCAAAAATAAGTTTTAAATAACATAGTGAAACCTTTTGTGTGTGAGTGTGTGTGTGTGTGTGAGTGCGTGTTTGCATGTATAAGAATGTCAGCGCACAGTTGCTCTCCCACAAGTTTATTGCCAGTAGCTGCTTCTGTTGTGTTGCTTTATTGTGTGTTTTTATGTGTGTGTTCACTGCATTTCCAGGTTGTGATCTCTCTCTCTCTCTCTCTCTCTCTCTCTCTCTCTCTCTCTCTTTCTCTGTGTGTGTGAGCTCACAACAATTTAATTGAATGGATTAAATGTTCCTACATAAAAAGTCCAACAAAACAAATGCTTTCCATCGCCGAGCAGTTTGCCAAAGAATGAAAACTATGAAACACAGATTTCACTTGATCTCTCTCCTAATCTGCTGTCTCTATTAATCATTTCATACTCCTTTTACTTATCCTTGTATCACTTCTTCCTCATTCCTGTCTCATTAATTTTGCATTCTCCACCATCCCATCAGTGTCACTTCACTGAACTGTGACTGCTGAACACTGAACTTCCAAAGTATGGTGATTAACAGGACTAAACCTTATGTTGGTTGACCAATTTCACCAGGTTAGTCATGCTGGTAAACAGTTACAAACCAGAACAGACCAGTCTGGAAAATTATGCCAACCTAACATGTTTTTGCTTAACCTGTAAGTATGCATTGAAAACAGAAAATCCTCTGTAAAAGCTGGTTACTTAATTTACTGCTTTTACCCAATAAACAGTTGGAGTCAGAATTGTTAGTCCTCCTGAATTATTAGCCCCCTGTATATTTTTCCCCTGTATATTTTTGTTGTCTGAGCGGATTTGACAGCAACAATGGGGTTCGAGTCTGGTGAAGAACGGTCCCGGTAAGTGGGTAAAACAAAAACTTAAAAATAAAATAAACAAGTAAATAACAGCATGAGAATGTGGTAAAATCTGAAAACGTGGTAAAATCCAGGGGGCTTTTTCTGTCGGTTGGGTTTAGGGAAGTGGGTAGGCAGGTCAATCTGTGCTTTTTAAAATACTATTGGTTGGGTTTAGAGAAGGAGAATGGTGGGTCAGGCATTCAATCAGTAGACAGTCAGTCAACATCTCCCCCTGGTGCATATACGTGAGAACAGCAGGCGCAAATGGCACTCACAAGATAAATCAGAGATCTCAAAAACTCAAGAAATCAAAAACTGCAAAAAAAAAAAAAATGTAGCTCCTGGGACGTATTTTGCTCTCTCCAAAAATGTATATAGGACGTACGTTTTCAAAATGAGCCTGGTTTAAATAATATTGACCTTAAAATGATTTTTAAAAAATTAAAAGCTGCTTTTATTCTAGCCTAAATAAAACAAATCAGACTTTCTCAAGAAGAAAAAATATTATGGGAAATACTGTGAAAAATTCCTTGCTCTGTTAAACATAATTTGGGAAATATTTGATAAAGAAAGAAAAATTCACAGGAGAGCTAATAATTTTGACTTCAACTCTATTTGTCCAGTGTTTTTTGGCAAAATAAAAAGTAGTGTGAAAGTAAAAATAACAAAGCTCAAAAAGGGAACTGTGATATTTTACATTGCAGAATTACTGAAAGTCCAAACAGTGAAATCACTTTGCTTTTTCTTTCATATCAATATCTCTCACTTTTAGCACATTAGCAAGTGACTTTCACTAGGGTTTTTCACACTTCTAAATCATTCTAAACCCTGGGTTAAGCTGAGTTATCATTTTTCAAGTTTCATAAAATACTGGGTATTTATAAATTGCCATTTCAGACAGTTCTGTGCATTATTTGAGTTCACATTAGGGGTGTAAATTAATATGGTCTCACGATTCAATTTGATGATGGTTCAGCAATCCAGTCATGACAGCAATCCAGTCAAAAGCACAATATGTATTATTTTTTAATTGAAATGAATCTGGGACGGCACGGTGGCTCAGTGATTAGCACTGTCTCCTCAAAGCAAGAAGGTCACTGGTTTGAGTACCAGCTGGGTGAGTTGGCATTTCAGTGTGAAGTTTGCCTGTTCTCCCCATGGTTATGTGGGTTTCCTCCGAGTGATCCGGTTTCCCCCAAAGTCCAAAGACTACGGTATAGGTGAATTGGATTAACTAAACTGGCCGTAGTGGATGAGTGTGTGTGTGTGAATGCAAGAGTGTATGGGCGTTTCCCAGTGATGGGTTGCAGCTGGAAGAACATCCGCTGTGTAAAATATATGCTGGAATAGTTGGTGGGTCATTCGGCTGTGGTGACCCTTGTTAAATAAGGGACTAAGCTGAAGGAAAATGAATGAATGAATGAATGAATGAATGGTGTTGGGAAGTTGATATTGTTTGATATGTTTTGTGCTGGCAGGTGTTATCATCCCATCATTAAAACAGCTAATGAGGTTTCTTAAGTTAGTGGAATTCCCTGAGTATTTTATTTGTGTGTAACACGCTTTATATAATCTTTTCCAGTTTATGTTTGCCAGCGTGTTCATAAAAGAGATTTGATTTTAAAATATTTGGTGCATTTTTAATTATCGACTTTTGTGTTTCACCTCTCTCCACCGTTTAACGTTAGCTTAACAAGCACTTGTGCGACAAATTACATCACAGAAATGTCTGTAGGCTATGATCGATTATAGTCTAATAATGCATCAATGCAGATTTGACATCGTAAAAACTATTTATTTGATCACCACTACAGATTTTACATCATTATTGAATATTTGTGGCGTCCTGGTCATTGATTGGATGATTTCAGCATTGCACATCCTCAGATTGTCAACTAGTGTCAAGTTTTTTTTTTTCCTGAATGGACTTTTTGGATTATACAGGTAAGTATAAATCACCTTTTCGCTCCAGTTCACTAATGTTTTCACTCAAATGCTTAACTAACTGTTCATATACAAAGCGTAATCTTTCAATGATAAAAATGGGATAAAATTGGGGTTGAGCACAATGATCCTCAGTTAAGCACATTGTGAAAAGCCCTAAAAATTGTACCACAGATACTGGAAAAGTAGTACGTGCAAATGCTTTAAAAGTAAAACTTAAATACAAAAAAATTATCAGGGTAAACAACCTGTTGCTCATTAAACTCATCGATATGCAACTGCTTATCAGACCAGACATTGTGCCAAATCTTTTTTTTTTGGGGAAATTCATGGATATAGACTATTATTCAAATGTATTGGGGGAAACTGAATTATTTTAAATAATAATCATCTGAACTTTCTGTTTATCAATTTAAAAGATGTTTAATTTTCAACACTGCTAATAATAACAACCAGTGTTTCTTCTCAATAATTTCTCTTATCATAAGAAAATGAAGACTGGATAAGTCAGCTTTGCAATCAAAGCAATGCATATTAAAATCTATTAGAACAGAACACTTTGAAAAATCATTGAAAAAAAAATTGGATTAATGTTTCACACAATTTTTTTGTACTTTTGATCAAATGAATGCAGCCTTGGTGAACAGAAGAGACTTTTCACAAAAGCATTAATGAACCTGATTAACCAAAACCTTTTTAATGGTAGTGTAAGTCTCTAAACTGTAAGTTTATTTCACAAAATGCACAATCCCATGTTTTTTTTTTGTTTTTTTTTGCTGTAATATATCCCCAATTTATTTGGATAACTGCATTTCCAAGTCATTATATGTTACTGTTAGCATGTAGGCACTTCATTTTGAAATAGGAGCTCACAGACAGGAGTCCACAACTATTTCAAACAAAGAAACAAACATAAAAACTGATCATTGAAATGCTAAAGAATGATGATAAAGGGAAACAAACATGCCATCAATAAATAAACCCTTCGAAATATTTAGATTTTTTTCAGAATACCAGGAAATTAACGTTATTAAAGGAAAACTGGTCACACTTTACAATAATGTTTCATTAGTTAATGTATTTGCTAATATGAACTAATTATGAACACTTGTATAGCATTTATTAATCATAGTTTTACATTTACTACTGCATGAATATTAACATCCGAATGTATGTTTGTTAACATTAGTTTATGCACCATGATTTAACATGAACTAACAATCAACAACTTTATTTTTATTAACTAATGTTAACTAACATGAGCATATACTGTTATAAATGCATTTTTGTTTATTGTTTGTTCATGATAATGAATGCATTAACTAATACAACCTTATTGTAAAGTGTTACCAGATAACTGACTAGTTTGCAAAGTTTGCACACTTTCTGTGCTCTTTCACTTCCTCTTTCTCAATACCAATGGTCTCGTTTTCTTGCAGCCACTAGTGAAATATCATAAAACAAATTGCATCCTAAAGCACTTTATCAGCAGACAGACTCGAGAACACACGACTAATCGTCTTTCCATTCTCATTCTTTCTCTTTCACTCTGAAACTCACCACATGTTGCGCTGGTGGCTTCTCAAACATCTGCTTCAGGCTGCTGAGCGGGATGTCAAACTTCTCAATGCGCTTGTTCTCCTCCAGGTCCTCTTTTGCGTCCGCAGGCCTCAGGGTGAGAGGAGACGAGCGAGCGAACTCTCCTTCTTTCGACACCTCGGGTCCATTTCCTGATTGAGTTTCCATTGTTCAGGAAACCAGATATTCCAGCCTCCCCCACGAGAGCAGAAAAGAGGACCACGAGTAAGAGACTGGACAGAGAAAGAGAGACGGAGAGAGAGAAAGCGAGAGAGGGATGTGGAGGAAGGAGTGCGTGGCACAGTTGTGGTGTCTAGGAGGCCGAACCAGACGGACAAACCGAGGACAGCCTTGAAGGAGGAGAAAAAGAAAGAAAAGGGGGAAAAAATGTTGCTGTGAACTCCAGTAAGTTTCCTTCCAGTAAACACAATCACACACACACACACACACACACACACACACACACACACACACACAAACACACACACACACACACACACACACACACACACACACACACATGGAGAATGCCAGAGTTAAGGTTTTCAAAGCATTGCAGTCGTGTAAAACATAATCACACACACACACACACACACACACACACACACATGCAATCCTGCCAACAGGAAACGAACATCACCCCTGAACAAATCATGGAAACCTGACCACAGCCCAACTCACGGCTTTAACACCAACACCCTTTCCTTTCAGCACACACATATTTCCGAACAAGAGACTGCATCCTGCACAGACGGAACATTTCATTCATTCATTTTCTTTTCAGCTTAGTCCCTTTATTAATCTGAGGTCGCCACAGCGGAATGAACCGCCAACTTATCCAGCATTTGTTTAATGCAGCGAATGCCCTTCCAGCTGCAACCCGTCACTGGGAAACACATACACACTCATTCACACACACACATACACTACGGACAATTTAGCCTACCCGATTTCACCTGTAACACATGTTTTTGGACTGTAGGGGAGCACCCCGAGGAAACCCACGCGAAGCAGGGAGAACATGCAAACTCCTCAACTGACCCAGCCGAGGCTTGAACCAGCTCTTGCTGTGAGGCGACAGCACTAACTACTGCGCCACTGCGTCGCCGGAACATTTAATAAAAAGACAAATATTTAAATTAGGATAAATTGAGATGGATAGTTCACTTTAAAATTAAATTTGCAGTTAATTTACCAGCCTGAAATCATGAGGAAATGTAACAATTTTACATATTAGCTAAAAAAAAGTGTTTAATTCATACAATTTCATTCATTCATTCATTTTCCTTCAGCTTATGCCGAGTTCTGACTGCATGATTTTAGCCCTGATTTTGACTCACCGACAGGTTTTGAGAAATCACAAGCAAATCGGAACGACAGTCACACAGTGTGAACTTTCAGAATCGCCGTTGAGTCACCGACACCCGTGAGATTTTTGGCATGCTAAATATCTAGATCTGTCGGCGATTCAAATCATGCAGTGTGAAATGTGTTCTGGTTGAAAATAACATCCAACAGCCAATAAGAGAGCAGCATCCACTAGTACGGGCCAGCGGGAGGCTGGGGGAGAAGTTTTAAGCGCAAATTTTTAGTGTATTTGGACCCAAGAAATAGAGTAAAAACTAGTGTAAATTTGGCAGCAGTACTGTGTCTTTTTGACGTGTCATCTGATCAATATCACAATCAGGTCTAAAAGTAAAAAAGTTGAGGAGAGATTGTTAATTCTAAACAATGTCTTTGAACTTGTGAGAGAAACCGGAGCACCCAGAGGACACCCATGCGAATTTAGGGAGAACATGCAAACTCCACCCAGAAATTAAAACTGGCCCAGTCGAAACTCGACCCAACAAGTTTTTTGAGTGGATTATACACTTAGACAATACCAAAAAGATTTTTTTTTTGTTTTTGAGGCAGATTTTAACCTTGCACAAATGAAGTAACAATAAAAAAAAAGAAAAGTTGAGAAATTACAAATTAGTCAAAATACAGTGATTTTATGTTAGAATTTGCAACGGCAAATCTAAAAAAAATTTACAAAACACTAATTTTATCTGGTAATAATTAAAGATTTACAGTATAATATAGCTAAATTTGTAGAAAATTAGACTTTAGACTTACTAGTATAAGCTGCCTTACAAAATATATTACCAGTATGACTGTATTTATATCACAATGTTACTGTTTTGATGAATGTTTGATCAAACAAATTGTGCACTAACAATTGGAATTAAAAAATCTTGCCAAGCACAAAGCTTTACTGTGCATTGTATACCATTGAGATTTCACTGTGGGCGGAGCTATACCCACTGCAAATTTGACATCAGGACAAAAAAAAAAAGTTTTTACATGGAAGAGAGAGTTTTTATGGCTTGTCATTATATCACGCTGTGCCTCGTTAGAACATTGTGTTACTAGAATGCAGGTTTTAGTTTGTTTTTATAAAGAGAAATTGTTTCCTATGGTAATCAACAACATACCATAGATGCTGTTGATAGAGCCTAAGAAAAACAGCCTACTGCTGGACTGTAATCTGCTGTTTATTTGTGAACAGTTTTATCACAAATGTCTATATCTAACAGGAAATAGCCATAGATGGACGGGTAAATAGAGGAATCGTGGAGGATTCTGTGACCGACATTACTTAAGTATGAAATGAAAAGAATTCCAGCCAGGAGTCATGCACTCTAAAGCCTGATAAGTTAAGTTAACTCAAACTGTTTGAGGAAACTGATTGCAGCAAACTGTTTAAGTTTTTAAAACAAAATGGTTTGAGTACTGTAAACTTACAGTATATACAGTAAAGTACATATATACATACACACAGTTAAAATCAGAATTATTAGTCCCTTTGTTTTTTTTTTTCTTTTTTAAATATTTCTTAAATGATGTTTAACAGAGCAAGGAAATTTTGACAGTATGTCTGATAATATTTTTTTTCTAGAGAAAGTCTTTTGTTTTATTTAGGCTAGAATAAAAGCAGTTTTTAATTTTTTAAAAACCATTTTAAGGTCAAAATTATTAGCCCCTTTAAGCTATATTTTTTAGTCTACAGTCTACAAAACAAACCATCATTATACAATAACTTGCCTAATTACCCTATCCTGCCTAGTTAACCTAAATAACCTAGTTAAGCCTTTAAATGTCCTTTTACCTGTATAGAAGTGTCTTGAAAAATATCTAGTAAAATATTATTTACTGTCATCATGGCAAAGATAAAATAAATCAATATTAGAAATGAGTTATTAAAACTATTATGTTTAGAAATGTTTTGAAAAAACTTCTCTCCGTTAAACAGAAATTGGGGAAAAAAATATACAAGGGGCCAATAATTCAGCGGGTTTAATAATTCTGAGTTCAACTGTATATATTGAGTCATATATGCATATATTATTTGTGTTGATATTGTCAAACATTTAGAGTATTCGTAACTTAAACATTTTAAGTTCAGTTATCAAATCGGTATTTGAGTTCAGTTAATATGACAAATTAAGTCCAAACAACTATATACTGGTACTACTCAAAAGGTTTGGTATTGCTTCTAGCTTTAGACTTAAGTTAACACTTAAAATATATACAGTGGGGAAAATAAGTATTAAACACCTCATGTTTTTTCCTGGGAATAATATTCCTAACAGAGCCGTTGACATGGAATTGAACCAGATTTTGGTAAAAAACCAAACAATACAAATATATAAATAAAGAAAAACAAAAAAATCTGAAAAAAATCTCCATTGGATTCAAGTCAGGCGATTGGCTGGGCCATTCTACAGCTTGATTTTCTTTCTCTGAAAGCATTTCAGTTTAGCAGTTTTCTTGGCTGTGTTTTGGATCATTGTCTTGCTGAAATGTCCACAATGGTTTCATCTTCATCATACTGATAATATATCATCTAATATTCATTTACAATGAAGAGGACAGAGGGTTGCTGAACAACTACTGACAGATTTCAGCTGCTGTCTAGGTTTTTACTGCCTTTCTACACCTCCCTTTCTTTATGTGTTCAATACTTTTTCACTGCGTCATTTCATTTTATTATGCATAACTTAATTTGTAAACTGGTTAGATTTGATTTCTTTGCATATATGGATCTTTTTGGTTGTTACCAACATCCGGGGAAAATTTCAAGTCAACAGCACTTTTAGAAATATGTTTTCAGAGAGAAATGGTGACATGTTCAATACTTTGATTCACTCATGGTTTGAGTTCTGCTTAGTATAATCACTTTATGGAGTACCCATAACTTATTTTTATTAAAAAAATAACTTTTTACAGTGTGGATTAGACAGAGAACTCATGACAGATTTTTACGTTCATCTTCTGATACAGACTGTAAAGAATGGTTGATGAGGCAAAAAGAAAGAGATCTCGAGCAAAGAACTGAAGCGATAGTGGGAGAGAGGGAACGATGGGGTCAAGTTAATGCAAACTAATGATAAGAGAAGTAAGACGCGTCTGTAAGGAGAGAGAGGATGAGAACGTCACAGAAATGCATTATTCAACCCACAGAAACACAGCTCGCTTACAGTCCTGTCCACTCATCTTACATACTACACACACACAGACACTCAGACACACTCCAGAATACACAGCTGAAGTTTACTGATTCATGCAGACATTCAGCTGCTAAAACTGCATGAGGGCCAGATAGTCAAAACATCACATTGAGAGCTTTGTCTAATGATATTGTACATTTACACAAAACTGTTTGCACTACTAAAAATAAAAGCTATTTAGAATATACTGTAGGTTTCTGCCATTCGTTTGCACAGCAGCTTCAGTTTGTGGGCCTGAAAATCTCTTTACAAAGTAATATCACCATCTACTAGCCTGGCATGCATAATATAATGTTTCGGCGTAAACTGGAATCATTCATTAATTTTCCTTCGGCTTAGTCCCTTATTTATCAGAGGTCGCCACAGCGGAATGAACTGCCAACTATTCCAGCATATATTTTATCCAGTGGATGCCTTTCCAGTCACAACCCATTACTGGAAAAAATCCTGAACAGGAATCATTTTGACAAAATTTCACCTGTAAGCGAAACCATTCAAAAGAATAACAGAACATCTTTTCCATTTTTAGTATGCTGTTACGATGTAAATATGCCCTAAACACTTAGTAGCTTAAAAAGGGACTTTGTTGCTGCAAGAATTAAGGTAATGCTGAGCCAAAAAAAAATAATATTAAAGGGAAAGTCCACCAAAAAAATAAAAAATAAAAACTCTCTCTTTACTTACCCTCAAATGGTTTTAAAAAATTAAAAACTTTTATTCTAGCCAAAATAAAACAAATAAGACTTTCCCCAGAAGAAAAAATATTATCAGACATGTGAAAATTTCCTTGCTCTGTTAAACATCATTTGGTAAATATTTAAAAAAAGAAAAAAAAATTAAAGGGGGGCTAATAATTCTGACTTCAACTGTATATAACACCATTTTCTATCATATTTTGGATGTTGAGTGTCTAAAAAAGTAAAAGTTTAATGCTTATTACATCAGCGCAAATGTATCCCCCACCCTCAATCATGGAGAAGTCCAGCAGTCAAATTAGGTAATGTCACGGATTGGCCAGGCTCTTCCACCAACATCACGCATCGAGCACCTTCACCTGAGTATTAACCACGCACAGCTGCACCCAATCACTCCCATTCACTATATAAGCACACACCTCACTTCACTCATTGTCCGGTCTCGTTCCTACGAAGCGGACTCTGAGTGAACCACTTCCTAGGTTTCACTCCCCTACGATCTCAGCAAATATACTTACCTTTACTCTGTTTCCTCCTAGTCTGTCCAGTGTTCCCGGTGTCCTGTCAGCGTTGTGTGTCTCGTCAGTCTGTCTTCCCCGCAAGTCCTCTGGTGTGTGCATTCGGTCATCCTTCAGTGTTTGTCATCCCACCTTCCGCAGAGGATCATCAGTTCCACTGAACTCCGTTCATCTCTCCATCACTATTCATTTATGCTCAACTGTTGGAATAAACATTGTTTATACTCACTCCCCTTGTTTGTCCGTCTGCTTCCATAACAGAAGACCGGACCTTCAACTATCAACAGCATGAGCACTCACGATCCCCTTCAGGAGTTGGTGGATGCTTTGAAGAGAGTGCTACTACCATCTGCTCCACTTCCCGAAGCACCACCAGCACCGAGCACTTCTTCACCGTCCACCCACTCATCCAGTCCCATGGCTCGACCAGCGCCCTACTCTGGCGGGGCGGAGGAGTGCAATGGATTTCTCCTACAATGTTCTCTGGTATTCACTATGCAACCCGAGTTATACCCTACAGATCGGTCCAAAATCGCTTTCATCATCTCCCTTCTCTCTGGATCGGCTCTTCGGTGGGCTGAAACCATCTGGCAACAGTCTGGGCCGGTAACAAATTCCATTCAGTCATTCACCCAGTATTTCAAGGAGGTTTTTGGTCGCGCGGATGCTGAAGTAGCAGCCAGAGAACAGTTATACCATCTCAAACAGGGAGCCATGTCCACTCAGGAGTATGCTCTCAGATTCCGAACTCTGGCTGCTGCGAGCGGATGGAATGAGCGATCCCTCCTCACAACCTACCGGCTCGGACTAGAGCCCAGCCTCCGGTTACAGTTGGCCGCCCTAGACGACACGATGGGGTTGGAGAAGTTCATCCAACACTCTCTGCGCTGTTCCGATCGTCTGAGGGTCTACCAGCATGATACTCCACCAGTATCCCAAGCACTCCTCCGTTCGCCAGAGCCAGCCGTCCCTCCAGAACCAGAACCAATGATCATAGAATCTGGTAGACTCACGATCACTGAGCGACAGAGGAGGCTGACCCGGGGTCTGTGCATGTACTGTGGTGCCGAAGGACATGTCAGGCTGGACTGTCCCATTCGTCCAGCACGCTCTGTGGTGAGTTTGTTCAGTTGAAGATGCAAAAGATGCATCCTCTCACCACCAATGTCCAGTTAACTACCCCTTCTGTCTCAGTTTCAGTCACGGCCCTCATCGACTCCGGGTCAGCTGGAAATTTCATCTCGCACGCCCTCTGTCGCCGACTCCAGCTTAACACCGAAGCCTCGACGCACGTCTACCAGATTCAACCCATAACCAACGATATCCATTCTCAGGCACGTATCCATCGAAAATGTGAATCCGTCAATCTCCAAGTAGGACTGCTCCACAAAGAGGAGATTCAATTTCTGGTTCTGGAGGGTGCATCGATGGATATCATCTTAGGGCGCCCGTGGCTGGTGAAGCACGATCCCATCCTCTCTTGGGGCACAGGAGAAATAAGGAGATGGGGTGAAGAATGCAGATCCAGCTGTTTTCCCGATCTACCCTTACAAATTCAAAGACCCCTTACTGTCTACGTCACGTCTGTCGAAAGTCCAGTCGAGAAACGATCCATTCAGATCCCGAAGATCTACTCCTCATACGAGGACGTATTTTGCCCCAAGAGAGCTTCCCAGCTACCTCCACATCGGCCATGGGACTGCGCCATTGACCTGCTTCCAGATGCTCCTATGCCCAGAGGTAGGATCTACCCGTTGTCCCTTCCGGAAACAAAGGCCATGGAGGAGTACATTCAGGAGGCTCTGAGTCAGGGGTATATCCGCCCTTCCACGTCACCCGCTGCCTCAAGTTTCTTCTTCGTGGCTAAGAAGGATGGAGGGCTGCGGCCATGTATCGACTACCGAATCCTAAACCAAGGTACCGTCAAATTCCGCTATCCCCTTCCTCTCGTCCCGGCGGCCCTGGAACAACTCAGATCCGCCAAAATTTTCACCAAGTTGGACCTCCGCAGCGCCTACAACCTGGTGAGAATACGTGAGGGGGACGAGTGGAAGACTGGGTTTGTGACCCCTACTGGACACTACGAGTATCTGGTCATGCCCTATGGTCTGGTTAACGCCCCCTCCGTATTCCAAAATTTCATCCACGAAGTCCTCCGGGAGTTCCTCCATCTCTTCGTCATAGTCTACATCGATGATATCCTGATTTACTCCCGGAGTGAGGCCGAACATTGCCACCACGTTGCGGAGGTCCTGAAAACCCTCAGGAGACATCATTTGTATCTCAAGGCTGAAAAATGCTCCTTCCACTTACCATCTGTTCAGTTCTTGGGGTACATCATAGATCAGAGAGGGGTTCGTATGGACGAGGGGAAGGTTACCTCTGTCATCTCCTGGCCAGAACCCAAAACCATAAAGGAACTCCAACGTTTCCTAGGATTTGCCAATTTCTATCGACGTTTCATCCATAATTACAGTCTCATCACCGCTCCGCTCACCACTCTGTTAAAAAACAAACCCAAAACACTACCCTGGCCTCCCGAAGCCGCCGCAGCCTTCCAAAACCTCAAAGACTCCTTCACTCAAGCTCCACTTCTGACTCATCCTGATCCTGACTTGCCTTTTGTGGTCGAAGTAGATGCATCGACCACCAGAGTGGGAGCCATTCTATCCCAGTACCACGGTACTCCCTCATTACTCCATCCGTGTGCCTATTTCTCCCGGAAGCTCAGCCCGGCGGAAAGGAACTATGACATCGGAAATCGAGAACTTCTTGCCATCAAGCTCGCCCTGGAGGAGTGGCGACACTGGTTGGAGGGGGCCAAACATTCGTTCCAGGTAATCACAGATCATAAAAACCTACAGTACTTAAAAGATGCTAAAAGACTCTGTCCTCGTCAGGCCCGTTGGTCATTGTTCTTCTCCAGATTCCAGTTCTCTATATCATATCGACCAGGATCAAAAAATATCCGAGCAGACGCACTTTCTAGAATTCACGACCAGCATGAAACCATTGAGACACCGGCCAAGATCCTTCCCGATCAGATCACTATCTGTCCCATCCAATGGTCCGCTCCAACAGTAGTTGCCACTCCAGAATCCAGAACTCCGCCGGGCTGTCCCCCCAATCGACGCTTCATCCCTGAAAATCAACAGGTAGATCTCATTCATTCCAGCCATACATCTCTGGGCACAGGGCATCCTGGGGCCAACAACACCCTCTCGCTGCTATCCCAACGCTTTTGGTGGCCGAACATGGCGAGGGATGTGAGGAGATACGTCCAAGGCTGCAGAGAATGCGCTATGTCGAAGAGTCCCCGACATCTACCTGCTGGTAAACTCCATCCCTTGCCCATCCCAAACCGCCCCTGGTCACACCTAGGAGTTGACTTCATGACAGACCTCCCATTGTCTGAAGGTAACACCTGCATTCTAGTCATCGTAGATCGATTCTCAAAATTCTGTCGGTTGATTCCTTTGAAAGGTCTACCCACAGCCCTAGAGACCGCCGAAAACCTGTTCAACCACGTCTTTCGAAATTTTGGGTTACCAGAAGATATAGTCTCGGACCGAGGACCCCAATTTATCTCCAGACTATGGAAAGCATTCTTCAGACTCCTAGGTGTGACCGTAAGCCTCTCGTCTGGCTATCACCCTCAAACCAACGGCCAGACAGAGAGGAAAATTCAGGAAGTGGGGCGGTTCCTCAGGACCTTCTGTCACGGTCACCAAAACTCCTGGAGCCAGTTTCTGGGCTGGGCGGAATACGCCCAGAATTCCCTGCGGCAACCTACCACCGGACTTACGCCATTCCAATGTATCCTAGGGTTCCAACCTCCACTCTTTCCATGGGATGGCGCACCATCTGATGTCCCCGCAGTGGATTACTGGTTCCGGGAGAGCGAGAGAGTCTGGGACGATGCTCATCACCATCTTCAGAGGGCAGTACGCAGAACAAAGGAGGTATCCGATAAGAGGAGGATTCCAGGTCTCATCTATACTCCAGGGCAGAAGGTCTGGCTTTCCACTCGAGATATCCGTTTGCGACTGCCCTCCCGAAAACTAAGTCCCAGATTTGTTGGTCCCTTCACCATCCTGGAACAGGTCAACCCCGTCACATATAAGTTACAGTTACCTCCACAGTACAGAATCCACCCCACATTCCACGTGTCCCTTCTAAAACCCTTTCACGATCCTCTGATTCCCTCCACAGAGCCTGGTCATGAAGAGGAACCTCCTCCCCCACTGATGTTAGAAGAAGGGGCCATCTACCAAGTCAAGGACATCCTACGGTCCCGGCGTCGTGGTGGTCAGCTTGAATACCTCGTCGACTGGGAAGGATACCGTCCCGAAGAAAGGTCATGGGTCCCCAGATCCGATATATTAGATCCCGCACTTATGGAAGAGTTCCACTCCAATCACCCAGAATTTCCAGCACCTCAAGGACGAGGTAGACCACCTCGACGTCGGAGGTTCAGGCCCTCAGGAGCGGGCCCTGGGGAGGGGGGTAATGTCACGGATTGGCCAGGCTCTTCCACCAACATCACGCATCGAGCACCTTCACCTGAGTATTAACCACGCACAGCTGCACCCAATCACTCCCATTCACTATATAAGCACACACCTCACTTCACTCATTGTCCGGTCTCGTTCCTACGAAGCGGACTCTGAGTGAACCACTTCCTAGGTTTCACTCCCCTACGATCTCAGCAAATATACTTACCTTTACTCTGTTTCCTCCTAGTCTGTCCAGTGTTCCCGGTGTCCTGTCAGCGTTGTGTGTCTCGTCAGTCTGTCTTCCCCGCAAGTCCTCTGGTGTGTGCATTCGGTCATCCTTCAGTGTTTGTCATCCCACCTTCCGCAGAGGATCATCAGTTCCACTGAACTCCGTTCATCTCTCCATCACTATTCATTTATGCTCAACTGTTGGAATAAACATTGTTTATACTCACTCCCCTTGTTTGTCCGTCTGCTTCCATAACAGGTAAAGATTTAGTTTTAAAAACGAAATAGTTTATATTAGGTTAATATAGTTGTCAATTCATTTTAAGAAAACAAATCATAAAAAATTCCTGAGATAGCAGGCTGCCCCAGGAACAGCATGACTTACCACAGCTGATTCATAGTTAAAAATCTAGAAAAGTCTCACTTTCGTCTTCTCATTTCAGTCCTGTAAAGCTTTTCTTTACGATGGGAAAAACACAGTCCTCCTAAAAGAGGAATTTATGTGTTCTTTTAATTTGCATTCTTCAGCAGTTTGGTTCAAGACTCTTTAAATGCCACCCTGCACTCTTGTATTAGAGACCATTTTCAATTTCATGTTAATAACTATTGCTTGTTAGACATCATGCAATACACTGATTCTGAAATGACTCTTATTTACATATGAATGCAGTGTAAATTATTCCATATGACCACACTTTACGTCTCAGTTCTTCACAGCCAATGCATTTGCTCCTGTGAAGAGATTTTTTATGTTTTTAAGGGTTCTCTCTCTCTCTAGCTCTCTCTCTCTCTTTCTACTTCTAGCAATGTGAGATTTGACTATGAAACCCATGCAGCTCAAAGAGTTAAATACATGTTCTCTTAAAGCAAACACATGTAGTTTTTTCTCTCTCAGGGGACCTGCTAAACCACGAGCTTGAACTTTGAGCCATCAGGTGCACATTTATTTTACAAAGATGAACATTTCTACACTCTCCTACAGTTGGTTGAGTTTGGTAAATGCCTGTATTTTCTATTAACACAAATGCACATGGTTAAACTGTTTTTCCTTCTTGATTTTTTTTTTATCCCACATATTTCCCACATTTTACATCATGGAAAAAGTGAGCTGTTCACATTCAGAAGCAGTTACTCACAGCATTTAAAGGACTACACACTTTGAAAAGGTTTAACAGAGACTTTCTTAAGTGATTGACCCATGTTATATTACACAAGCCATAATGCTGTGAATGAACAGTTGATTTTTATTGCACATAAAAACAAGTGTTTCAGAAATGTAGTTTTAGTAATGGGTATAAAATAAAGGTGCCACAGGAGGATTTGACAGTAATATCATAGATAGATAAAACAACATTTACACAGTAAACAAAAAAAAGTTCACTCAACTCAAAATTGTAAGGCAACTTGCTGCAGAGCTTTTTTTTTAGTTGACTCAACTACTGACTCAACTACTTTCAACCCAAGTACTGTACTTGACTTGATTTAAGTTGAGTAAACAAAAAAATGTCCTAACACTGGTTGCCATAAAACAATTTTCCTCAAAAAAATTATTATATTTTAATAAATTGTATAACTTTAATGCAAACCGAAAGCATTTTAGTCTGCACAATTTAGTGTAATTTTTTCCTCAAGATTTGGCCACAATAACTGTTTGGTGATATTGTGGCAATGTTGAATTACTAATCTGTAGAACTATTTTTCACAATGAGGAGCCTTTTATTTATTTATTTATTTATTTATTTATATTAACCATGGTTGAATTATAACAAAAGTAGTAGTTTGTATAACCGTGCTTTTTTGCTATATTGATTAACGCTTGTATAACTCAATTTTTCTACAAATATCATGGTTAAACTATGGTTGTTGTGATGAAGACATTGCAAATTTGTGAAGTCATTGTAAATTTTCATAGTTAAAACATAGAAACCCAAAATTTACCATTATTTTACTACACTTTTTACAAATGGTAATCTAAACACTAAGCAGTGTCGCCTCACAGCACAAAGGTCACTGGTTCGAGTCCCAGCTGAGTCAATTGGCATTTCTGCGTGGAGTTTGCATGTTTTCCCGGTGTTCGCGTGGGTTTCCTCTGGGTGCACTGGTTTCCCCCAAAGCCCAATGCGCTATAGGTGCTATTGGATGAACTAAATTGACCGTAATGTATGAGCATGTGTGCAATTGCAAGACTGTATGGGTGTTTCCCAGTACTGGGTTTCAGCTGGAAGGGCATCTGCTGCGTAAAACATTGGAATAATTCGTGGTTCATTCCGCTGTGGTGACCCCTGATAAATAAGGGACTAAGCCGAAGGAAAATGAATGAATGAATCTATACACCAAAATCAAGGGAAGCTTTTTGGGTTTTTTTAACAAGATATTTCATATTTTAAGATTGGGTTGTTTGTAGAAGGGATACAGCTTCTAAGTTAATGAGAGTTTTATATATATATATATATATATATATATATATATATATATATATATATATATATATATATATATATATATATATATATATATATAATTCATTAAATTATCCATTAATTGTAATTCATTAATGTCTACCCTTGAACTCAACCCTCACGGTAATGTAACAACAGTAATTATCCAGAGTAGGTCTATTATTCATATTTTTATTGAATTACCTATTAAATTTTATTTCATTAATGTCTACCCCTACCCTCATCCCTCACAGTAATGTAAAAATAATAATTATTGTTGTACAGTGTCACAAATATTATGCTATATTGATGCGAGTAGCCTACCTGCAGCTGTATCAATTAGAATTTACCTCAAGATTGCTGAATTTCAAATAATAGGGTGTCTTGACTCACCTGGCCATCTGTATTTTCTGCCACCTTCCCTGGCCATTATCTAATCAATTCAGCGAACAAAACCTGACAAGAAGCGTAGGCTCCTTTAAGATAGAAATAATTAAAAACTCTGTTCCTGATCATGTGGCGCAACGCCCGCTGCTGGTGAAGGGCAAACGTCCATCATACGACACGTGTCGATCATTCAACCACAAGAGGGCGCCGCGCACTATTTACAATCAGACTTTATGGAAAAGCTTCTGGAACCAGTATCACTCACCAACCCCACCCTTTATTTTTAAGCATGATTTGCTTGTAATATTAATATGTCTATCCGTTATGTTATCATTTATTACTCGTCTGTCGTCTTGATTAATTTGATTCAGACACAAATATTATCGACACCTTGTCCTTGACCTTATCAGTGCGTGGATAAACACAGGCTTATCTGCTGCGCCAGACATCAGGATGAAAGGCTAAAATAAAGGGGAAAGGAATCTCGCAGGGACTGAGTGACATGGGAAAACGAGGCCGTCTGTCTCCCTGTCTGTGGCTGAACAGAAAGCATGAATGAGAGGGGATGAGAGCTGCTGGTTGGGGAAAGCCTGCTGAAAACCCCAGAGCACTATGGGTAGATGCTGTGTGATCAATCAGTGAAGGGTGTACCGTGATGTCAGGTTGCCAGGCAACAGGAAGAAAGGCACTCCAGCAGGGTCACTCCTGATTACAGAGTGTTTCTCCACACAAACACAGACGCGCGCGGGCACACACACATACACACACGCGCGCGCACAATTATCTTTATGTGGACTTCCCATAGATGTAATGAATACTGTACAAACTGTATATTCTGCCCCCTATTCTAGGAATACAAGGCACATACACACAGGTTTTCTTGAGTCTACAGTATGTGAAGAGTCTAACAGTAGTAGGTGAATGATTGTAGGCTAATCTCACAGAGCAGACTAAATTTAGAACATCTTCATTGGGCGGATCTTACCTCTCTTTCAGCTCCTTCTCCCTTTTCAGCTCTTGACGTCCAGAAGTGAAGTGGGTATACATTTATAAAGGGACTATACTTATTTTTAAAATATTGTACATACATTTTTATTGCTAAAGTGTAGAGCTTGTACAAAAAATGGTCAAGACGGTACCCAAGGTTGTTTATTAAACCTTAGACTATTTTACTTGAAAGAAATCGGGACGTTTTTGACGAAAAAAAAGATCAAAATGTGAGTTTACAAATTGAAATCACATTAAAAACATGTAACGTTTGGTAAATTATGTCATATTTTATTCTTAAACGCTCTATTAGGGTAGAAAAAGAATACAAAAATGCGTTTTAAGTTTGGAAACATTTTGCATTCCCCCCTCCCTTGCTCAATGTTTTGATCCACGGCGTGCTTTCCCGCCACTTTTACCTCACGAGTCACTTAGAGTAAGCACAAATCTTCAGGAGTACTGGAACTGCTGTAAGTTAGCTATCAAATCTATTTCAAGAGTTCACACTTAGATATTGTTTGACAACTGTTAGCAGGTTTGGCATGCTGTCCCGGGAGAGAACCCTGAGCTCGGAGCCCAGGGCTCCCGCCTGGTCCATAGAGCATATAAGGGGAGTACGAGATCGGTGGTTCTCGAGAGCTCCCCGTGGTAAAGGAAGAAAGGAGGAGAAGGTGTGGATGGGGGGTTTCTTCGGAAAACGAAGATAAGAGAGTAGTTCTTCTAGCTAGGTTACTTATAGTGAGTTAGGGTTAATCTGATTGTCTAACTACTGAATGTAGATGAGTGCCCAGCTGCAGTCAATCATATCACGTGCTCCTCTCGAAATTAGTTTGTGAAACGTCACTTAATTAACTCGAAATACGGTGGCGCAGTGGGTAATGCTCTCGCCTCACAGCAAGAAGGTTGGTGGTTCGACCTCTGCTGGTTCAGTTGGCATTTCTGTGGAGTTTGCATGTTCTCCCCGTGTTCGCGTGGGTTTCCTCCGGGTGCTCCAGTTCCGTTTCCGGTACAGGTGAATTGGGTAAGTTGTAAGGGTAAATTGTCTGTATGTGTGTGAATCAGAGTGTATGGATTGCAGCTGAAAGAGCATGTGTAAATAACATATGCTGGATGAGTTGTCAGTTCATTCCGCTGTGGCGATTAATAAAGGGACTAAGCTAAAAAGAAAATGAATGAATTAGTTTTTTCACTTGAATATATAGAATGCTTGTAGCCTGTTTGGTGTTTAATGCCCTTGCTTGTTGGATACATAGCCTAAAGGTAAGTTTCAATTGAAGATGCCAATTTATTCATCATTCATTGTTCCAAAATGTTCCAAATCAATGCAATATGTTCATTAGGTGAACTTCAACAGATGAACACTGTGTAGGGACCCTGTCAAACACAATTCTACTTTAGTCACTTACCTCAGCTTAAAAAAATAAACCATTTTAGAATGATAATGGTATGGTCCTTATGGTGCACTAGCTAGCAGTAGAATGTGGTTGTCAATCCCATAGCACACTATGAGTCTGCCCAATAGTAGAATAATAGCCTTTTTATATCCTCACAGGTACATTTATGGCTGTATCATTTATGCCCCTTTCAAAATCTGATCTTGCAATATTTTTTATGTTTATTTTTCCATCCCCCATCCTTTCACTAAGTTCACTGCAAGTTTATCAGTGCAATGAATCATTTCCAGTTTCTTGTACATTGTGTGCGTAAAATTAATCATAACAATAAAGGTTTCTGAAGTCTACAAATAGTTTAAACGTTCAAAATTGAATAGTACCTATTTGTTTTATTTTGATTATTTATTAATTAATGTTGAATGGCACAAATATACCAATACAAACAAGAGACAAATGCTGCATATTTGACAAAAGCACTCCCAAAATAAATGTCTTAGGCTTTTCAGTTACTGGCTTCCCAAAATGTGCTTTATTTCGGAAAACTACAGTGAATGTCTGCAAACTTTGCTCCGCTTCAGAAGAAATCAATTCATATTGCACATTCAAAACAAAAGTTTTACACGTTTGCAAATTATAAACATTTTCAAGTAACCCAACAAAAGTGATGCACTTCTCTGCCGCGATTCTCTCTGGAAATGATATTTGCGATGTACTTTCAGAATGTGTAATAATAATAATAATGATTATAATAATAAGTTAAACTTTGGTACAAAAAATATGATCTTTATTCTTTTGGCTTTTAAAATAACGTCACCATGTAATCGGTTAATATAGTGCATGCAGTTTACTACCACACTACGAATGAAATATGACGACCACTGATTGCTTCATAAATTTTTATGTACATTTAAAACCAGGACCTGGCCTTCACATGTAGCACTGTGCAAAAAATGTAAACAAAATAAGTCCATTTAAAATTAAAATAAAATAAAAACCAAACAAAAACTAAAACAATAACATGAGCTTGAACCTACTATTTACATTATAAACAATAAAGAGAATGAGAATAAAGCACATCAATGGTGGCCCCAGGTACATACAGTCAAAAACACACATATAGATCTCTCTCACATAAATAAGCTCTCGTAATCTTTTTCTTTCACACTCACACGCGCGCATCTCTCTCACAATTGATCACATGCATCCAAATGACAGTTTAAGTGGCGTGTAAAAGTGCTCCTCTACAGAGTTGAGTACAGAGGTGAGATACAGCGTGCCAGTATATACATACAAAATCACCACCACTAGTTCAACAGAAGAGCTCATGTCATAATCGCGTTATTCAGCCACACGGCCATCGCAAAAGAGGGGAACGGTGGTGATGATTTTAGGGGCCCCCAGCATTTGCCCCCTAGTTATGGTCCCGTTCAGCCAAACTCTGGGTGTTTCCGTCGTTTGGTGACAGACACTGAACTTTAAAACAAGGAAATATTTTAGTTTTTCAGTAGAGATCCACTGACAGGTTGACCTGCACCTATGCACGGAATGGTTTTAGATTCGGAAGATATACACATGTTTTTTTTTTCTTTCTTTCTTTTTTTGTTTAACATAAAAATGAGGACGTTAGACATGTGGCAGTCTGGTACAGAGACATTCAGTAGGGTTACACTGACATTTCCCATCACGTTCATAAGTGAGTGTGTACATTCAGGCTTCCCGGAGTCTGTTAACATTGCGGTAGTTTCACGGAGGAGTGGATGCATGTCTTGTCTTTGCCTTCATCCGTGGTGTACAATTAAAAGAATGTTTGGTGTTCAGTGAACAGCGTTTGTTGCATAATATAAATTTTTGATGAACTGAGGCGGTTAGAATAAGGCACTTACAATAGAAGTAAACTGTCCAAACCTCAAAGGCTCACAGTCAAATATGTACAACTCATCACTTGTGTTTGTTGCCTATCCAGACACTTCTGGCCATTTTGTTGTCAATGCGTACAACACCCAACCCGCTCTCTCCGCATGGTAGTCGGGTGATATAACACAGAGGCTAAAGACCATGGCCCCTAGCGTCTGTCGCTGGAGCACCTTTTAGAGGTCAGAGGACTGAGGTTTACCTGTAAAGCACTTCACTAACTGGCCTCCGTTACACTCACATCCCCTAAATCTCACTCCCATCCAGGTCACGGCATTAATGTAACCCCACCGGTCCTACACCACCCAACCCTCTCCGAGATAGGATCGAACTGGCAACTCTCCGCATGGGAGTTGGTTGCTCTAACAAGGAGGTTACAGACCATGGCCCCTAGCGTCTCTTGCTAGAAGACCTTTTAAAGGTCAGAGGAGTGAGGCTTACCTGTACAGCACTTCACTAGCTGGCCTCCGTTACACCCAGCCACCTAAACCTCAGTCCCATCCGGGTCATGGCACCAATGCAACTCCGCCAGTCCTACACTACCCAACCCTCTCCGAGCTGGGATCCAACCGGCAACTCTCTGCATGGGAGTTGTTGTTTTTTTCTAACAAGGAGGCTTAAACCATGGCCCCTAGCTTGCCTCCATTACAAATGCACATAGATTTAACTTGAATACAAGCTTAATATCTGTTGTTGACAACAATCTGGCTTAGCTTCATGTAAACAAGAGGACTGTTTTTAGTGTATGAAACATTAAATGTAGACTTAACATCAAGAAAAAAACATACAAATTATAAGAAGTGGCATCTTTAAGATTTGGTCATTTAGCACAACGCCAAAGGAAGTTGCAACACCTCCCGTTTTTGTGTCTTTGTGCAGATACAGTGCGAAAGTTATTAAGTTTACAGGCTTTACAGGCGTTGCCATGACAACAGAGGTGAAAGACAAAACAGGATTAGTAAGCGATTATATTTCATGTTAGCACATATCATAAAATGCCTTTTGTATATTATGTAAAAAATTTTTTTAGAATGTTTATTGTTAACCCCCTCTTATATTTCCATTGTAAGTGCCTTACAGTAACACAAATGCTGAACTGAACATGATCCCAGAACATTCATCAATGTGTTTAGATAAAACAAATTTGGCTCATTCTGTTATCATCAGCGGAAGATTTTTCAATTGATCCATTTCTGTGTTTGCGTTTAGTAAGGCAGTGCAGACACGGTCTACATCTTTATCCGTAAATAATATAAACATTCTATGTGTGAAAGTCCTGATTAGTACAGTAGCATTCTACTCTCAGTTTACCGAGCAAATGATTTTGTAGCACTTGATGTATGTATGTGTGTGAGTGTGGATTGTTCGGCAAGCGCTAATGCTAAAGTAAACGAGGTCGCGTTATTGTAGTGTTCAGATATTTCACTACCGGATATGATCGACATTCTCCAGCCCCTCCATAGACGTGCCCTTAAATGAAGTAATTAAGACAATCAAACCCATGAGTAGAAAAGTTCAACATGATTTAAAAAAATGAGCTAACAAAAATGTGCAGGTATATAATACGCCATTCAATAAGAAAGACACCAGCGGTAGTGTTAGCACTAGCTACTGATGACTATAACAGTTTCTTTCAGTCCTTGGGATTGTGTAACAACACTCAAAACTAAAAGACGAACTCACACACCACTCTATACTTGCCATTTTGTTTCACATCAGTGTCCTTAGTGATTCAACAGTCATACTGAAGCGTGTGTGTGTGTGTGTGTTCTCTGGGTCGACACTACCACTGTCCTCATATGAACGCTTTCCGTCAACACCATAAATGCACCCCTAAGGCTAGCTCGGTGTGCATGCACACAGTAGTCTAGACACACGCACATACACACACTTCGCCCCACACACGCTCAGTTTGGCATTAGTTCCAAAACCGCTTGAGGTGAATTGCACCCCGGTGCTCACGCTCCGCTCTGTAAACAGTGTCTCAGTTGAAATGAACAGTCTCTGTTTCAATCCCTCATTCATTTTTTTCTGTCCCTTGTATCTTTTGCTTTGTCCTCCTTCTCTCGCCTCTCCTTTTCATATTTGTCTTTCTCTGACTTGGCCACACTGTTATAAGATGGCGGAGAGGCTGAAGAGGGAGTCATATCTGTTTTGTCTGACGCAGAGTTCTCTTGAAACTTTCCGATGACGAGCACCTCTTTCTCTGGGATCCGCCCGCCCCCGTCTTGTAGCTGTTTGCGGTACGCTTCCGAGGCCTTCTTTACTGTTTGTCTTATACGGTGCCGTCGGAAGGCCCTCTGGATGACCACAGCTGACATTTCCTCCTGTTTCCTCCTAAGGGTTGTGGTGATGGGCTCGTAGGAGACTTTTGAGGGATTTGAGGCCATGAAGCGGTCCTCCATCTGTCCCCTCAGGGCATCCATCTCGCCCTCCTCTCCCAGTACCCTCAGGGTAAAGGCAAATAGGATGTCCAGGCAGTGGATGCGGTCGCCACTGACCATGGGCAGGTCCATGGCTATAAGCTGGATCTTGTTTGGCTTGGCAATGCGTAACGGAGGATCCAGAGCATCCGCAAAGTCAGAAAGCTTGTTGTACTCAACAAACTGTGTGGCATTAGGGTCAAACCGCTCCCAGACTTCATAGAACATTTCAAAGTCGTCCTCGCTGAGTGGTTCAGCGCTCTCCTCTGTAGCTACACTAAAGTTCTCCAAGATCACAGCAATGTACATATTGACCACGATCAGGAAGCAGATGATGATGTAGCTCACAAAGAAGAAGATGCCGACCGAGGGATTTCCGCAGTTACCTCGGTAGAAGCTCCCCGGATGCTCCATTTCGCTGTCGCAATCTGGATCTTGCTTGTTCAGGATAGGCGCCAGGAGGCCGTCCCATCCTGCCGAAGTGGTGATTTGAAACAGGCAAAGCATGGAGTTCCCAAATGTCTCAAAGTTAAACATGTCGTCAATCCCCGCCTCTCGTTTCACATAGGCAAAGTTGGACATTCCAAAGATGGCATAGATAAACATGACCAGGAAGAGGAGGAGGCCAATATTGAACAAGGCAGGAAGTGACATCATCAAGGCAAACAGGAGGGTACGAATGCCTTTGGCTCCTTTGATGAGACGAAGAATGCGACCAATTCGGGCAAGTCGAATGACTCGGAATAAGGTTGGCGAAACAAAATATTTCTCTATCATTTCAGACAGGAACATGCCTATCAAAAAAGAAACACAAGACCAATTAGCAAGCTATTTAGGGTCAAGACATATTCTACTCAAATACAGTACATTAATATAAATGATTCAAATATTCTCAATATTACCTATTACTATCAAGAAATTACAGCCTAGACGCTAAACAGTCATTTTTGTATTAGTATAATGATTTATTGCCAGTAATGACCAGTACTGGTCCGTGGATCAATTGGTACCATGCCGCACAAGAAATCATTAATTATTTTAGTTTTATTTATTATCTGAGTCTGATCTTTTATTTTGAAAAATCTTTTATTTTAAAAAAATTCCTGTATTCTCTCGCTTACATCTCGGTCACTTGAGTGCCCAAATTTAACCCACAGCAAAACGAGTAAGAAACAGACATCTTTGGAAAGTGTCTTTGCTAAGGGGAAAATGCCAAGTGACGGCCCAGTGAACTGCCAAGGAATAGATCCGCAACCCATTTGTCAACAAATCAGGTAATTCCACCATGTCTGTGCAAGAAGATCAACTGCTGGAGATCGCAAATGACAGCGGCCTTTTAGGGGCTGTTCGCATATCGCATCTCTTCTAGAGTTGTGCAAGTTCGTTATTTCCAATGGAGGTGATGTGCTTCCAGATGCACCGAGTTAAATGAATGCCGGGAGCGCACCGTGAGTCACGTAAATAAAACTTGTATCAGAATAAGAGCAATGTTTTGTCAGCTTGTCATCCCCTGTGAAAATGGTTAATGGTCGCCTAGCAATGTACGAATCACCGCCCCCCGGTCTGCGGTAAAATTGTCAAGTGTTGACTGGTCTGTGGTGAGAAAAAGGTTGGGGACCACTGATGTAGAGTATCAAGCTCAGCTCACACATAAGTCACGTTCAATCCTAAAGTTGCAGCTTTTGGATTTTAATGATTCTCTTTTAAGCTCTACTCAAACTGGCTAAAAATGTGGTATTTGATCATTAGTTTTAGATTAGATTAATTGGCATTGCCACTCCCTTCAATAAAGTTCTGGCAGTGATAGAAGTTTTCAGACACTTTCCTGCAGTGTGGCTTTAGTTACAACTGTCAAACCAATAACCAGTAGGAGTACAGAATCTGTTGATACAATCAGCTACTTCAAACTACCATGGGCAAATGTCAAAAGTGCATTTTTTTTCTGGTTTATTATTAAGGCTTGTTGTTGAGCAAAATTACAGCTAAGTAAACATATACCCCTGGATTACAATATGATAATTCTAATAGTTTGATAAATAAATAAATATATATATTTATATATATATATATATATATATATATATATATATATATATATATATATATATATATATATATATATATATATATATATATTTACATTTAGGGAAATCACCAAGCGACCCCCCTTTGGGAACCACACCTGGTGATTACTCTAGAAGTAGGGTTGCACTCCCCTATACGAACCCTAACAGGTGTGTCTGTATCCTAAGGACACCTTATTCTCATTCATGCTTGCTACAGGTCTGACCTGATGTTTCAACATAGCCAAGGTTATGGATATGTGTATAGAAACAAGTAGGATATTTGAATAAATGATATTTATCCAATTAAAATCCACATTTGGAAGTGGCTCAGAACTGATACTGTACATGTGTGAAACAATTCTTGATCTGTGTCAGATGTGATCCAATAATAAAAACAAAAATAATAAAAATAAAAACAAAATGTGTTCAGTGTACTCGCAGCCTCATACTAGTTGACGTAGTTACAAAGTTACCAATAGTCAATAAAATATCTAAAGGGGACCATCAAAACTTCGGTTAGTCAACATTTGAATTTCTGTCAAAATTGCCAAACAGCAGAAAATGTGACCACAACATTTACTGTCATTAATGATCAATATGTAACAATGTTTTCATAAATAGTCCTACATTTTTAAAATGCTAAAAAGTGGCGAAGAATCTCTTACCAACAATTGACAGAATCACCACAACAAAGTCAAACACATTCCAGCCGATGGTGAAGAAGTAGTGGCGCAGGGAGATCATCTTCAGGACACATTCTCCAGTGAAGAGGATGATGAAAACCAGGTTTATCCAGTATAGAATATTGTCCATATCCTCTGTCTGGTCATCGGTTTCCACCATCATGGTCACCATGTTCAAGCAGATCAGGATCATAATGATTATGTCGAAGGCTTGTTTGGTGATTAGGTCAAAGACAAGGCCTTGAAACTTATTCTAGAGTGAAATATAGAGAAATTATTGTCATTTAATACTGATCATATGATGCAAATTGTACTTTATAATTTATTTTGTATTAATTTTAATGTCTAAGAGTGACACGATTAGTGAGAGTGAGCTGAATGTGTCGTACCGCAGGTCTAGGAATTGGCTTCTGAGGCTTCTTAGATCCCAACTTCTTCATGGCATTGTAATATTTCTTCTGCTCTTCTGTCATGAAGATATCCTGACCTCCAAGGTAAAGAGCAAATGCAGAAGACTGGTTACAACCATGGTTTAATTATATGTCATAACACAAACCTAATGCAACCAGGCTTCTGTTAGTTTTCACCCGTGAACCTCAGGGAAATGTCAAACAGGCAGTTCAGCCCATACCAGGTCCCATTTATCTCTCAAAAGACTAGCATTGTGTGTGCTTTACAAACAAAACCAGTTCAGTAAGGTACCATTGTGCTCACTAAACAAAACCACAGGCTGTGTACATACGGTATCACATTACATCTCTTTGAAAGTAAACCGACAATGGCAGAGACAGATTTGAGGTTTCGTAATATAAACATATTCCTCATCGGATGGCCTTTAGGTGTTTAGATTTATCTCCCGCAGTTTTAATACTTATCTTTTTCTTCTGCTGATTGAAGTTATCGATGATGACACCAATGAAGAGGTTGAGGGTAAAGAAGGAGCCGAAGATGATGAATATGACGAAGTACAGGTACATGTAAAGGTTTGTTTCATAGACAGGCTGTTGCTCCAACTGTGAGTAAGAGAAATGTTGCATGTTATTACACATTTGCATTGTTAATCTTCACTAGCACATTCACACACACAGAAAAAAAAGCTTTTATTTTATAAAAATTATTAAATTCGAAGGGAACACAAATGTAAATTGATTTCTAAGTGTAAATTGGTATGTGTTTTAGGTCTAAAGGTTTAAATATTTCTGCTCTCAAACACTAGATTTGGGAAATTTACTGTTGTTGTAAGTTGTCTAAATATCTAAAGATTCTTAAATCAGTGCACATGTGTAAATAAGCCAAACGGAAATGTATTTTGATTTAATGATGATGTGATATTTACATTGGAAAGAGAAAAATACAGAGGAAGATGTTGCAAATCATGGAACAATTAAAGGTGCAGTATGTAAGTTTGACGCCCAGTGGTTGAACTAGGTATAGCACTTCTGGATCAAAACACATTTTCACTCGGCTCCTCCTCTACACGTCCACGCAAGCGCAAGTTGCCAGATTGACATGAGTGTGCCTGACTATCAAGCCTAATGGCTAATTTGAACTGATTTATAAATAAAAGCAACAGCGCGCAATAGAGGAAATATTTTCCAAACCAAAAGGAGTTTTTGACGTAACCAATACCTGAAATTTCTAATATAGAAATGGCTTCTATTTCTCACTAGTGAACAACAGAATAAATGACAATTATCACCTCAGGTACAACTCATGTGTTTTATTCAGTGTTAAATGCTACTAATGTGAGTTTGAATGCCATTTTACCTCGATAGTTTACCTCAGATCTTGAAAATAAAGTAAACCGTTTGAAATAGAACTGACTCAGTGTGACATTTAGCATGTACATATAATAATGTTAAAGAGGTTTAAAATGTATTAATTAGATTATAAACCGTACCATTTCCTGAGTGAGTGCATATTCTGGTTCTGAATGCTGTATTTACATTTCTCTCATGTTTCGTCTGGTGCAAACAGCCAAATTGCTTATCACTGCAAATCTCGCCTCGTAGCGTGTTGTTAGGACACGGGGTTACAATGTAACCTGCTCACGTAATGTTTACATTTGTAATATTTATAATATTTGATAATTTATAACCATCTCTTGTGGAACTCTGAATCTGTGTCTCATTTTGGAGTCTACTACTGTACACTGGAGGTCGCATTTCGGTCATGGATGCATACTTTGAGAGCCTTTTTGACTGAATGAATGAAATAGACTGTTTTCCATAAAGACAACTAAGGGTGCGGAAATATAAATGGCTAAACTGGCACTGGGGGGGGAGGCAAGTGACCAAAACAAAGACAGACATTCCGACACGTAACTTGCCTTTTCAAAGCAGAATGTTTGACTAGCATTTTTCAGATAAACAATGTTTTTTTTAAGTATCTGCAAACCTATTATGGTATTTTATGCTTTAGAACAGTCAAAAACTTACATACAGCACCTTTAATTACATATCTTTATGAATTTAAGATCTACCACAAGTGTATTGGGTAGTTATGAATAATAACCTATTATTTATTTACATATTATATTATTAGGATATATTAAAGAGTAACAGGATGTTAAAAACACTTACATCACGAGAATCTACAGCTGCGTACATGATGTCCATCCACCCTTTAAATGTGGCCTTGTGGAAAGTAAAATAAATATGAATAAACAGCCTTAATACAACAGACAACCTCATATTTAGCAAAACATCCATTTACCACTTGCAGTAGTGCCAGGTATCCGGCTCCCACATTATCGAAATTAATCTTCACGTTTTTCCAGCGCGCCGTATCATTGTTTTCAATCAGAGCAAAGCAATCGGACTTATTGTTGACCACACTGACGGGAAACAGCTCATCGTTGGTGATATTAACGCAATAGTAATATTTCCCAGCAAAGAGGTTCACCCCCATGATGCTGAAGATCAGCCAGAAGATCAAGCACACCAGCAGCACATTCATGATGGAAGGTATGGCTCCGAGAAGAGCGTTCACTACCACCTACAAAAACAGAAATGCAACACGTCACACACAAACATCTAAACACACGTTCACTTCACGCTTAGAAACTCTTGCTATAGATACAAGAGCTGCGGAAACTACAGTGTATTGTCTAAGCTTCTACATTAGATTACATTTTTGCTTGTAAAAGCTAAATCCTTTGCAAAGATAAAGATAATACGATTAAGGGAAATTACTAAAAGGTTAATAGGGTTTTAGAACAACACAGCTACATCTAATTAATCCTACATTAAAGGGGACCTATTATGCAAAACACACTTTTATAAAGGGTTTAAACAGCTGTGTGGCAACAGTCTGTAAATATAACCAGGTTAACATTAATGCATAACATTTATTAATTTTATTTTTATAATCACACTTCATAAATACTGCAGAAACACTTTGATTGGCATTCACCATTTGTACATGTCATCAGAGGGGGAAAGCCCTGCTCATTGGTGACGATTTCTCTGTCATTAGCATAGGATGTTAGTCTTATTTTTAAATCTGCCACTATGCTAAACCACTATGCTCCGCCCAATTTTAAAGAAGATGGCTGGGAGCACAATCTCATTTGAATTTAAAGCAACAGTCACCAAACTGCACAATTAGTATCAAAGACTACACGTTATTAGACACTGAATCCAAAATTATAGTCGGTAAATTTTGCACGTTAAAAAATAAATTTGACCTCATGTTGTGTGAATCATATTGACACACTGCCTCCGAAAATTTCATCCGTCATTTAAAAAATTCGAACCAGGTTCATTTTTTTTCGCTTCTCGCATTCGAAAAAGTGCTTTTTTGACAGTTCAGAGCCACCGAACAAGTGAAAAGCTAAATACACAATGCTGTGACTTGAGCTACAGTTAATTTTATAACAAACAGTGCATAAAACAAAGACAGAATGTGGTGGACAGTTGAGAACTATATTCTAGATTCAGTGACTTGTGCAGTGACTGCTGTTTGGTGTGTGTATGTTCATACATTTGACGTATTGCTCATAGACGTTATAATGCTTGACGCCTCATGGTCTGCTTTCAGTTCGTTGCTTCGACATGTCATCACATCCACCATCTATTATAATGTCTGTAGGTACTGCCAGTCTCTGTTCAGGATTTGTGTACATACGTGAATGTGTGAAGTATCACAGGCAATGTATCAAAATTCCACAGATTTCCTGAAATCAACTTTGTATTTGGGGATAACCCTGCGCAGCTCTTTGATAATGAGCTGAATTCTCCTTCCTTAATGCAGTATTGGATGAATACACTATGTAGCCTATTCCTCTTTCTTTTTCTACTTTGGAAATGAGAGAGGAGAATAATGTATCACTGCTTGACTCTGAAATGTTTTCCGTTTTTATAATAGATTAATTATATGCATCGGACTCAGTGTGCAGAGTTTGTTTACATGATGACATTTTCACATGTGAATACAAAAAAAAAAAACGCATACGAATATTTCGCACTTCAGTGCGCAAAGACCTTAAAAGGGACCGTTTTAAAGAGTTATAAAACATTATTTGTGGGATATTTTGAGCTGAAACTTCACATACACACTCTAGGGACATCAGAGACTTATTTTACATCTTGAAAAATGGAGCATAATAGTAGTAGTAAAGTAGTAGTAAAACTTTATTGTCCTTGACAGGAAATTTGTTATGGGCATCGCCATATTGCTGCAGACATTCACTAAAAACAAGCAATAAAAACAATACAAAATACAACAGTTACAAAATTTATAATGCTATTTAAGATAGACTCTTATGAAATAAACCCACTGATACAGGTACAAAGGATTTTTTATAACGGTTTAACCTACACTTTGGGACTCTATATGTTCTACCAGAGGGAAGCAGTTCGTAATGTGGAAACAAAAAATGAGTTGATTCGTTTACAATCCTTTCCACCTGATTGAGGATACAATTCTTGTATAAAACTAGAGGATTAAAATTTTATCGTGCCCAACAATTTTCCATGCTGTCTTTAAGAGATGCATCAATTTATAATAATAGGTCCCCTTTAAGATTTATTAGCTACAAATTTGTATTTGAAAATATGGCTTTCGTTCTGCTGTTCTTTCTATCACCAATTGTACATGATCCTCTATATTATGAACATCTTACAGAGGTGCACTGCACTCTCAGAGTTACCAAAATGTGGAGAAAACAAAATAAAATGAAAACAGAAAAAAACCTTGTGGAGACACGATGACGTCACAACATTTGTTTACTGCAAATGAAAAGAGACACATAACAGAGAAAGAAATGTAAGGTCAAGTCACAAACAACACTACAACAACCACCACAGAATCATCAGAATAGATCAGAGCTTTCACCACTGCACGTGCAGAGAGGCATGCACACTGAAACACTACAATACTCATTTATATTATGTGTGAAGTCCTCATTAATATTCAACAAAGGCATGCAAGAGAATAATAACATGTAAAAAACTAAACAGTATTTCTTTGAGTATACTGCTTAAAATGTTTTTCTCAAGTAGGGCATGTTCCAGTACAGATGCAGTATCTTCACTGTTCTAGGGACAGCATTGATATGAACCAATCAGATTTTAGGTTTGGGGCTGAAACAATATTCTGTTTTTGTATCTCAATTTTAAAGCGTGATGAAACAGACAAGATCTCCTCTAATGTACATCTGAGTGTAATAGCTCATCAAAAAAGAAATTTCATCTGGTCCATTTATGTTATAAACATCAGTTGCTTATTGAATTGTGAAATGTGGATGTGAAATTCAATAATAAAGGCAAGATAAAAACATAAGGCTTTAAATGAACTAAATGAATGCAGAAAAAATCTATTATCACAGTTTTTCTTCTTCAAGAATTTCTCGTATCATTTACCAAGCCAAATTATGTTTAATATGAGCTGCTGCTGGGCTAAATCTATAACATGAATTTAGAAAAAACATGAGAGTTTCCATGTTTTCACAGAAGCGTAACTGAAATGTGAACTGCTACATCATAACCATTGCAAAAATGCCACCAAAATGGATTAAAAAATACAGATTCAAGATATGCAAGCCAAAAACATATCTACACAATCAAGCTAAACCATTAAGACAGATGAATAAACTGAAATGTGAAAATACATTTTAAGGAGTGTAAATTTGTGGCATAACGTGTAGATCTTTGCAACAGATTTAGATTTCTGCAGCTGTTGAACTTATGAATGCAGTGGCCAAACAGAAGAATTTAAATTAGTCTCCGTCGAACCTCCAGTGCAAATATGAAATGAGGTTTATTTAGTAGCTTCAGCTATTTTAATAGGAGTTTTCTTGCGTTAGATTGCCAGATGCAGAAATTTTACATAAAATTATGGGGTAACACTTTACAATAACAGCACGTGAATATTGATGTATTAATATGTAAACCAAACATTACTTCATTAGGAATTAATGATGAGTTAGGGCATGCGCTAATCATGAACTAACTTTAACTACAACATGATTCACAAGAGTTTCAAGAGTTCACACTTAGATATTGCTTGATAATAATAGCAGGTTTGGCATGCTGTCCCGGGAGAGAACCCTAAGCTCGGAGATAATTGAGCCCAGGGCTCCCGCCTGGTCAATGAGCATAGGGGGGTACGAGATCAGGGACTTCTCGAGAGCTCCCCCTGGTAAAGGAGGAGATAGGGTGGATGGGGGATTCTTCAAAAAACATAGATGAGAGAGTAAAGTAATTCGGGCTATTTATAGTCAGTTTGGAATGATCTAATTGGCTTACTAATGATTACAGATGAGAGACCAGCTGCGATCAATCATATCACATGCTCCTCTCGTTGTGAAACTTCACTTATGTGTGAATAATGGCTACCGTAATCACTTGTTAGCATATGTTGTTAATTTATTAATTAATATTTAAGTTTAAGTTAAATGTAACATGATCTCATGAGCTGTTAATGTATAATTATGTCATGACTTTACTTGGAGGGCCATTAACTCATCCTTAACTATTCATGAACTCCAATGTTTAAACTGTTCGTGTTGATGTTGACGGCACACTTTACTATTGTTATTCAGTGCAAACGCACTAGACGGATGTGCATAAGGGGTTCATGAGTAGTTAAAGATGAATTAATGATGATGTGCCCCTCCAAGTAAAGTCATAACAGTCAGCTCATGAGTTCATGATGGTTTAATTAAGCATAAACTAATGTGGTAATTAATACACTACATAACAAACAAGCACGTACTATTAAGTAAGGTAGCCGTTATTCACATATGAACTCATGTGACTCATGTTGTAGTTAAAGTTAGTTCATGAATGGCGCATTGCATTAACTCATCATTAGTTCATAATAAAGTAATGTTTAGTTTAACACATATTAACACATCATTACTTATGCACTGTTACTGTAAAGTGTTACCAATTATATTAACAATGATTATTACAATACCAAGCAATAATCAACATTTTTTTTGTCATTACACTGCAGACCTACCCTGTAATAGTTTTAAAGTATAATTTACAGTTTATGCTAATTATGATCATAATAATAAAATGAACCCTTGTGTTCTGTTCAAATTGACTACCCTTTTATTATGTTTGTGGCTGTTTTTGCCCCATTGACTTCCATTATACTGACATTTTTCATTGCAAATCCATGACACCATATAATCATGCATTATTGATTGTTGGTGGTATTCCCTGTTGGGAAGAGGTCAAATGTGTCATTTTTACTGCTGATCATCATTTAGCAGCATTAACCCTTTAGAAAGGCCTGTGCTAAAAAGTTTCTGGCTTTTATATGGAGTTCTATGGAGTAAAACAGCAGATTGTAGTGTGTGAAGTCAATGGGGCAAAAACAGCCACTAACATAACGAAAGGGTAGTAAAATTGCCCAGAGTGTATTATTGAATTTTCCCAAAATATGTTTTCAAGATGAGATTTGTCACCAAAAATCATTACATTTGCTGAAACACAGAGATGGTAATGGCCGAATTAAGACTCAAAATCACCCCAGAAGGGATTAAAACATCCCGAACAGCACACAAGAGATAGAAATTATATTAATGTGAGACAACACAGGCAGAATTGGCCCTTGTCAGACAGCCAGAATTGGAGGTGGGCTGTGCACAGTGTAAATTAAAAGGTGATAAAAAAAACTGCACGTTAATGCCATCCTCTTACTACCCAATCACCCCACTGTTAAGGGTTTGTCAGATTTAAGGTTATGCATTCTGGAACAGGCCCTACTTGCATAAATCACAGCATACTGTGCATGATGCATGAGTGTGTTTGTGTGAATGTGTCTTACCCTCATTCCCTCAAAGCGCGACAGTGCTCTCAAAGGTCTAAGAGCACGCAGTGTTCTCAAGGACTTAATGGCACTTAGTTCAGAATAACCAAGAGCATTTGCAACCAGACTCACCAACGACACCTGTACAATAAACACACACATTCAGGCACATACAGCAAACAATACAGCTGCAAAGTAGGTTATACGCTCCATACATACATCAACAATCAGGAAGTCAAGCCAGCACCAGGCGTTGGTGAAGTATTTGACGAAGCCGTAAGCAACCCACTTCAGAAGCATCTCCAGGATGAATATATATGTGAAGACTTTATCTGCATATTCCAACACCGTCTTTATGGTCTTGCGCTGCTCGATGTAAATATCCTCGAAAGCCTGAACACACACAAATACAGTCAGAATTATTAGCCCTCCTACAATTTTTCCCAGCAGGCACAAAATGTCATAAGATGCTAATATTAGGTATGATAAATGTCAGGTGACGAAAATTCATTGTCTAGCCAGCGTCTAAGGACAACATTATTTTTAATGTAAAATTACATCAAATGACGTAATGATGTTAATATTTTGTTGATGTTGATGTCAAATTACATTTATTCGTCAGGTATGGTGACCAAAATCCAACATCTGATGGACATCATAGTGGTAACATCCACACAACGTTAAGTTGTAGCATCAATAAATGGTTGATTTTAAGTTGGACGTTGGACTTAGACCTTGAATTGATGTTGGGTTCTGACCCGATTTACATTTCCAAACAAAATAATACATCCCCACAATGTTGGGGTACAACGTCAATCTGATGTCATGTTAACGTCCTGTGCCTGCTGGGTTTTTTCTTGTTCAAACATTTCCCAAATTATGTTTAATAGAGCAAGGAATTTTTCACAGTGTGTCTGATAATATTTTTTCTACTGGAAAAAGTTGTTTTATTTCAGCTAGAATAAAAGCAGTTTTAAATTTAAAAAATAAATTAATTAAGGTCAATATTATTAGCCCCCTTAAGCAGTATTTTTTCGATTGTCTACAGAACAAACCATTGTTATACAATAGCTATGCTTCCATCCAAAGAAAACAGAAATAAGGCACAAAAGATGTGCAAATAAAGCAGCGTTTCCATCCAAAGAGTCAAAGTGAACTAAATTGTCCCTTCCTCATTAACCGGCGCCAAATATTATAAGTAAAAACGGAATTTGCAGCATTAGAAAAAGCTGCGTGAATCTTTTCTTTATTTAATTAACGACTTGCACCTCAGAAGACAAATGCAAAATCGCATACGTTTGTTATGCACATTTTCAAAATGCATGTCCATCTTGGTGTTTCCATCAACCGTTTTTTATGCGCATATCCAAAATGCATATAAAAATAGGTGGATGGAAACATAGCTAGTGACTTGCCTAATTACCCTAACCTGCCTAATTAACCTAGTTAAGCCTTAAAATGTCACATTAAGCTGAGCATGAGTATCTTGAAAAATATCTAGTAAAATATTATTTACTGTCATCATGGCAAAGATAAAAGAATTCAATTAGAAATGAGTTATTAAAACTATTATGATTAGAAATGTGTTAAAAAACATCTTCCCTCCGTTAGACAGAAATTGGGGGAAAATATACAGGAGGGCTAATAATTCTGACTTTAACTGTACACATCAACACTTTTCAGTAGCTAGTAACATAGATCAAGCCGGTTGTGAGTGGGTGGTTGCATTGTGTTTGTTATGGTTGTGTGGGTGCTCACCAGTGCTCCGCTGCTGAGTAAAATCATGAAGATGATGAAGGACTCAAACCAGTTGTGCTCGACAATGATGAAGCAGGTTTTCCTGAGAATCCACCAACTCTTCCATTTTCCCTTCTCCACATCAACCTGACAGCACTGAAACCTCATCACACAGCCTGAGCAAAAGAAACACAGAAACGAGTCCCGTAATGTGAACAGACAGTAGAATAATTGAGCTCGGTGGAAAGACTACTCCACCAAGGAGTCCCAGAAATGTAATACTAGAAGTCTTGTTGTGGCACTACATATGACATAAAGGGGCCAGCCTATACATTTTGTAGCATTTTGTGGCATTTATGTTAGTCAAACTGTACAACATAGTATTATTGCAATATTTTCCCCAAAAATGTCTTGTACAACTCTGATATACATACAATACACCCACAGATTCATAATTATATATATTTTTTTAACATTCATTTGCTGTAGTAAAAGTTCAATAATTTTTAAATTGAGGTCTTGCATTTTTTTTTACTACGAGTAAATCTAATAATGAGCCTGATCAACTGAGAGGATGAAACTGCACAAATGGATCAGGATAGCGGGAGACAGAAGCAAATCAAATCAAATCAGCCAGAAAACATGACAGAAGAGGTAACTGTGGGCTATTCTTGAATATTAGACCGAGTGATTCTTTTAATTATTTTTTTTCACTTGGCACATAATAGTGAAGTGTAAATAGTTATTGTTCATAATATTTATGTTTGTAGCTACATGTTTTTATTATCATTGACTGACCTATATTGCTATATAGCACAAAATAATTAAAGACCGTTCAGAAATGTGATGCTCTTTTTTTGCGCTATCAACGTTTAATGACGTCATGTTCTGGGAAAACTGAAATTGTTTGGTGGACGTCAGTCACGGTAACTCTTATTTCCTGGTTTTGTTCCGGGAGATATTCATTTACAAATTAAGCACTGCTATTAATGCTTATTATGTATGTATTTGTTTATTAGCTGAAACTGCACTGGGATTAAATATTGTCATTTTTTCCATAACTTAATAGGAACATTATAGTTCTTAAAATAGGTTCGAAATTCCCAAACTCTCAGAGAGAAGCAGGGAATTCAAAGACAAAAAAGCTATCCAGGACTAGTTAGAAATTGATCCTGAAAAATGGCCCCAATGGAGTCTGGTGACAACAAAGGAAATTATCAGTTGGTTGTTAAAACATTACTGTCCTTTTACCCTGAAAATCAATCCAATAATTAATCTCAGCATAAACCAATGTAATCCTCAAATTCACTGCAGTAATTGCTGTTTTTTCTAATTAACAGACTCCCATTGACAAGTTAGCTATGGGTAATAAACTAGAAAGAGGGTATTATCTGCAAAAAACAGCCCAAATAGCCAACAACAATGGCTAAGTAGCTTGTAAACCATTGATTAGCATTAATCAATACTACCTACTATAAATGACCTACTGTAAATGAATAGCCAGAACAGCCCATTAGATGAAGGAAAGGAGTTTGGAATAACACTGGTGAAATGTTTAGATACGACAGGACTGTTGAATGCTTGATTCAGATTGGCTGATACACATCCTTAGGTATCCAATTACAATTTTCAGACCAACGCAAAAAGCAAAAGTAATTCAGACCATATATTTTCATATCCTATGACCTTTATCTTTCCTCTAACAACTTATGATGTAAAAAAAAAAAGTTAAAAAAAAAAGTGACTTTTATTGACATTTAAATAGCTTGATAAGATATATTGTCTTGGTTTGTGCTGGACATAACGATACTTAAACCTGTTAATAAGTCATGTTTTTCTGTTATTTTACAAACTTAATTCTATATTACTGCATATACAATATATTGTTCAAACTAATGTCAATGTAAAAAAAGGACTGTTAAACTGCAGAGTTGAATTTACAGAATCAGTAGTGGACAGAAAAGAGATCATAATGCAGGACAGCAGATACTGTTAATTAACAGATACAGGGGTTGGGCGATGAAACTAAAATGCCTGGTTTTAGACCACAATAATTGATTAGTATGGTGAAGGGCCTCCTTTTGCAGACAATACAGCATCAATTCATCTTGGGAAAGAGAGATACATATCCTGCACGATGGCCAGGGGGATTTTGAGCAATGCTTCTGGCAGAATAGTAGCCAAGTCAATAATATTTGGATCTGATGACTATGCAGGCCATGGGAGATGTTCAACTTCACATGGATTTGCTCTACAGTGTTTGAACTTTCAGCAGCGAAATATAAATCACACTGAACTAAACTAAACTTTAACTCTGAAATCTGGACTTTACTAGAACTGTGTTAAGCTGCTTTGACACAATCTACATTGTGAAAAGCGCTATATACTGTAAATAAATATGAACTGAATTGAATTGAAGTATTGGGTCTAGTGGATGAAATTGCACCCCTTCAAGCCTTCACTCTGGGCATGGAAAATCTGGGGGGTATGCTTTTTTGGGGGGTTCTCCACACCATAGCTTCCGGATCTGGGAAAGTCAGTAAAGGTGGACTTATAGAGGCATTTTGTGCATTGCAATATTTTAAGCAAAACTGTACTATTAACATCGCTAATTAAACCTTCACACTCTGCTCTTACTGGTGGAATATACAATAAATGAAAGCTGGCCACCAGGCTGGGCAGTGTTTCAGAGTCATTGTCTAACCCTTGTATATTTTCAGTGTACTGCATAACTACCGTAAGACAAAAACAGCTTGACAGCCAAACAAACTGGCCCTAAACTGGTGTTATTGCATTCAAACAAGTACCTTCTGTGAAGCAGGCCTCCGGGTCCAGGGACTCCTCTGGCTCCAATTCGACAGACTCTGCCCCCTCTCCAGGGGGGCGAATATCCACTGTGCTCCCCTCCGAGGAACTGAGAACTGTATCAACAGGTAGCTTCTACACAGGCATCCATGCAGCCACACGATCAGACACAAAAAAGCAAACAAACAAAACACACACACACATACGCGCACAAGATTAGGCTGGACTGCTGCACACCATCTCCTCCAGATTGCTTTTGCAGTAATTCTCAAGTCTCATGCAGTTTCAGATCATTCAAAAGTACCTACAAGCCCGTGGATTTAGAGGTTGATTTGATTCATTGAATTGATTCTCTAATTATCAGCCAGGCATGAAGACAAGCGTCTCTGGCTTCACCATATAATCTCACAGTCAGCTGTGGGTACATTTGATGTGCCTTCATTCCTTCCTCATGCATGTTTTTTTGTTTCTCAAGGTGCATTAATTCTCATCCAAGCTTGTGATCTTGTCATCAAATGTTGAGTGCTTTGAGTATTTTCATGTCCAGTGCAAATGACAGCCCCTTACCTTGCCCCACCCCTTCCAAAAAAACAAATGGTTTCTATTGGATAATCCCAATACATTTGGATTGGCATGATTCAGATTATCACATGAGCCCACCCCATTGAGTGCAATCCCTTGATTGACATGAAAACACAGGCTGGAAGTCCATTCCGTTAAGCAGTGGTCAAGCTTCGGTCCGCCAGTCAGTTTGAAGAGGAGGGGAGCCGCATTAGCGTTAACTAACACCAGAGCCACATGCTAAGTCTGAGACAGCATTTTAGGGAAAATTACTTTAACTGCAAACTAACAAGGGGAAAACAATATGTTCTTGGGAAAATTAACCCATCAGTTCCCACTGCATGACATAAGTTTTATAGCAATAGTTAATATTAAGATGTTATTAAAGTGGTTAAAGACAATAGCTTGGTTTCCATTACAGAATTGCGCAAAAGATTTGCGGTATTTGCTAAATTTTGATTAAAGTTTCTAATGTTAGACTTAAAACAGATTTTTTCCCCCAAAAATCATGGTGACAGATGTTGGTAGATATACATCTATTGTATCAGAATTTTTAATCAATAGAGACGGTACATGGGAGGTTGTTTTTTTTTTTCAATTTTCAATTTTAATTTTGCGCAATTTGAGGGGTAACAGAAATGCAGCTACTGCTATTTAGCAAAACAAGAGCATAAAAGCTTCTGCCAAGAATATATTTGCTGGTTATATTGTCTGATGTTATTGCAGACCTGAGGAATTGGGTATGAACTCATTATTTGACACAATAATGAAGTATTCCTGACCACAGTGTATTTCTTAGGCAGTTACTGACCTGCTACTGCATTCATAAAAGGGTCAGTTAGAAAAACAAAAAGGTTAAATCATATAAAAAAAAATACATAATAGGAGAATGCTGTCTAAAACTGAGCTGGAGCACTGGTTGCTGTGGCACCCAGCTAATGCGGCGCGGGGGAATGATGTAAGCATGCTGTGTGCAATTTCAGAATCTTCCAGAAAGTCTCTAACATTTTAATCACAGTAGTGATATAAGAGGCTGAGCAAACCTGAACAAGCTGCCCTAACCCAGACTTAATTGAGCTTCTCAATAATCTCAAAGATTTGTTTTTATTTTGCATCTAAAGCAAATCTAATTGATGGATTTAAGTCTAAAGGTTCTGATTTGGTTTCCTAATCCTGATACACTCTAACTTCCAGTTCATGCCTTCAAATCTGATTAGGAACACATGTAAAACGTATAAGGAGGCACAGAAGTTGTGAAGTCAAATTATCATCAAATATCTTGCTAAATTAACCATTGGCTGAAAGAGCAGAACCTCCTGATTGTACTGTATAAGCACAATCAAACGGCACAAATGTAATTACACACATTCTAGAGGCTGAATGCTACTGTATGAAGACAGATTCCCACTTAGGCATGGGCCGGTATAAGCTTCTGACGGTATGATAACCTTGGATAAAAATAGCACGGTTTCAGGGTATTGTGATTACTGATCTAAAATATATTATTTTTAAATATCTGGGTAAAAAACAAAAACCTTTTCCCCCTTTGAACACAATATATTTAATTTTTAGAAACATTTAAGATATTTTGGAGCAGTAAACATGTCAAGCAAAATAATTCAAATAAATCATTGACTTCTGCTGTCTGCATAAGTTTGCAAAACACAGATTTCTTTACAATTTAAAATGGCATCTTCGGATATCTTTCCTGCTGAAGATACTGTTATCCTAACAACCAAAACAAAAAATCTTACATATACCTTAGGAACAGTATAGTCGAAAGTTGACGGTTTTAAAACCTTGACTTTTCCAAACCGCAGTATACCTTAAAACCGGTTATCGTCCCATGCCTATTCCCACTTCTGCAGCAGTGTACACTGCTTAATACTATACTGTAGGAATATCTGCATATTTTTAAATAACATTATGATAATCAGCCATCTAACATGCATATAAGTCATTTGTAACCACCACCCTATTGTTTACACCATGCTCATATCTGGATCAACTAGATTTCTTCCTTCTAATATGCAGTATCAACCAATCTAGTAATTGTTGTACTGCAATAATTAAAGTTTCCTGATTTTCAAAGCTCACCTCTCCTCTCACACTCACACATACACATGCACACTCAACCACTTCCCATTTTGGAGTAATTTAGCTCTGAATGCTCACTGATAGCTTGTACGAAAAAACAAAAACGAAACATACAAGCTAATGTAACAGAAAGATGTTCGATGGGCTATTGATGTAAAATGATGATCTTGCTCATTCCATATGACTGAAGGTACTGCAAAGAAGCCCAGTGCTACAACAGAAACACAAAGTCATGTGGAAAACATCCAACCAAAACAAAAAAAAAGGCTGACAGCTGTCTCTCTTCGGTGCAAAATAGGGTTGTTTAAGAGGGAGGGAAGGGCACAGGCATTGAGAAACGAAAAACAAAAGGGCAATCCGATCCAAAAAGAGAGATAAAATGAGAGAGAGAGAGATAGACGAGAGTTTGGTCTGATTTAGATGACAAAGGCAGTCTCCATGGTTAGTGTGGGTGAGGAGGAAGGTGAGTCTCTTACAGGGCTCTTTCAGAGAAAACCTGGGGTTCGTCTGTCATAACGCTGCAATAACAGGTCACACACAGAGAGGAGATACACACTTCACATAACATGGATAATAACGTCTGCAACACTCAACCACTTCAATTAAGATATAGAATTAGATCAAATTAGAAGAGGGGAGAGAAACAAGATTAAGCACAGTGACAGTACTGCTTGAAGAGTATGGAAATGGGCTGGAATACAACCACACACTCACACACACATACAGACATATTACTACTCTCCATAGGCGTAATGTAGTTTATACTGTAAAAAACAAGTATTATATGGCCTAACACTACCCCTACCCCAACCCTGAAATCTGAATGTCAAAATTCCTCAAGTATGATTTTTAATGGTTTTGTATTATGAAGACAGAAGACTTGTCTTCATAAACCACCTTAAAAGAGTACAACTAAGTCATACCCATGTCTTTATACAATTTTGTATCCTGATAAAAGTATAGAAGTTAAGTATTATTTTGAAGAGTTTTGAATTACCAGGACACAAGGCATGTCTTTATAAATCACCTTAATAGAGTACAACTAGGTCACAGCCATGTCCGTATACAATTTCATATCCTTATAAAAGTATAAAAAGTATTATTTTTAAGAGTTTTGAATTATGAGGACACAAGCCATGTCTTCATAAACCACCTTTTAAAAGAGTACAACCAGGCCATACCCATGTCTTTATGCAATTACATATCCTCATAAAAGTATTATTTTGAAGAGTTTTGAATTACAAGGACACAAGGCATGCCTTCGTAAACCACCTTAAAATAATACAACAAGGTCATACCCATGTCTTTATACAATTAAAAATAATACTTTTATGAGTATATTTAAGAGTTCCGAATTACGAGGACACAAACCATGTCGTTGTAAACCATCTTAAATGAGTATAACTAGGTTATGCCAATGTCTTTATACAATTACATATCCTCATAAAAGTATTATTTTTAAGAGTTTGAATAATTAGGACACAAGGCTTGTCTTCGTAAACCACCTAAAATGTGTACAACTAAGTCATACCCATGTCTTAAAACAAATTTGTACCCTCATAAAAGTATAAAAGTATTATTTTAAGAGTTCTGAATTAAGAGGACACAAGGCATGTATTTGTCAACCCCCTTAAAAAGTGTACAACTAGGTCATACCCATGTCTTTATACAATTACATATCCTCATAAAAGTATTATTTTTAATAGTTTTGAATTATGAGGACACAAGGGATGTCTTTGTGAACCACCTTAAAAGAGTACAACTAGGTCATATATATGTCTTTATACAATTACATGTCCTCATAAAAGTATAAAAGTATTATTTTAAAGAGTTTTGAATTATGAGGACACAAGGGATGTCATTGTGAACCACCCTAAGAGTACAACTAGGTCATATATATATATATGTCTTTATACAATTACATGTCTTCATAAAAGTATAAAAGTATTATTTTTAAGAGTGTTGAATTATGAGGACACAAGGCATGTCTTTGTGAACCACCTTAAAAGAGTACAACTAGGTCATACCCATGTCTTTATACAATTACGTATCCTCATAAAAGTATTATTTTTAAGAGTGTTGAATTATGAGGACACAAGGGATGTCATTGTGAACCACCCTAAGAGTACAACTAGGTCATATATATGTCTTTATACAATTACATGTCTTCATAAAAGTATAAAAGTATTATTTTTAAGAGTGTTGAATTATGAGGACACAAGGGATGTCTTTGTGAACCACCTTAAAAGAGTACAACTAGGTCATATATATATATGTCTTTATACAATTACATATCCTCATAAAAGTATTATTTTTAAAAGTTTTGAATTATGAGGACACAAGGGATGTCATTGTGAACCACCCTAAAAGAGTACAACTAGGTCATATATATATGTCTTTTTACAATTACACGTCCTCATAAAAGTATGAAAAGTATTATTTTTAAGAGTTTTGAATTACGAGGACACAAGGCATGTATTTGTCAACCCCCTTAAAAAGTGTACAACTAGGTCATACCCATGTCTTTTTACAATTACATATCCTCATAAAAGTATTATTTTGAAGAGTTTTGAATTATGAGGACACAAGAGATGTCTTCGTAAACCACCTTAATAGAGTACAACAAGGTCATAACCATGTCGTTATACAAATTTGTATTCTCGTAAACCACATAAACCTGCACACACACACAGACACACACACAAACACAGAGTTAAGCATACTCAATTTCACCCTGGGCAAGGATGCTGAATTTAGCAATTTCCTCAACAGCCTCATTCATAGTCTGGATGCATGATGCCATGCCTGCTCAGTTGGTCGTGAATAATACACATTAGAGTGTGCGAGAGGTTGTGTGTGTGCCAGACAGTGCATGTTTATGAGAATGCGTACTGATATAATGAGTATACTCAGTAAGTCTACCTGCTAAAGTGCCCAGAGGTTTGTCTTAACTAGCTGCAGATGAACAGGGTCAAACTGGCCTGAAGCTCATGACACAGTAAAAACACACATTTACACACACACACAATGAGCTGCAGCTCTGTGCAGAGAATGATGTAATGGCAATGTGACTCAACACTACTGTTTGTCTCCTACAGCCAAAAGAGACACTGACTCCTGATGAATTACAAACAAACCTAAATCAACAAGATAGACCATTAAATATCATATTTTTTACATTACGATATATAAAGCAACTCTCTCCGACACTGAAACAAGAATTTCATGCATATTAAAAGTAAAATTGTCTGTTTAGTCATTGAAATCAGGCTTACCTCTTTACTTCCCTCCACATCAGATGATTCGCTACTGAAATCTTCCGTGTTCAGATTTTCAAAGTCCGACTCTCCCACTGCTATCGGTACTGTAACCGTGAGGCTGGGATTGTGTATGAACGACATGTAGTCGCCTTCCTCAATTCCATACTTTACGTGACCCTCCACCCCATTACCAGGAGAGACGCATCCCTCCTTCAGATAGTCCTTAGTGAGATCGACGGCCACCGGAGCGTGATTGGACAGGCAGTTCTCTTTGCCGTCACTGTGGAGGTCGTCAAGGGGCTTCTCCTCATCTAGAGAGCGTGGTTTAGAGCCGGCCAGGAAGAGGCTTTGCAGGAACTGACGGAGAGTGGACTTGACCAGAGCGATACCTTTCTGTATTCTGCCCACGGCGATCTGCAGGTTGTTCATTTCGCTGTCGTCATCGGTGGCGGCCAGATTATCGGCACTGAAGGAGCTCAGCAGCAAGGCCAGGAACAAGTTCAACACCTGCCGCACAACAGAAAACACACTCTCAGAGTCGGCAAGGTCAGATGGTAAGATGAGCTCATTCTACTCACAAATGGTCGTGTGTGTTTGAGAGAGTCTGTGGGTGTTTGGGTCAAACCTGTTAAGAATACACCTGAGTCAAGGATTTTTTTAGTTGATACTTTCAGCAAGTATATTTTTAAATATATTAAAAGACGTTCACATTCTAAGAGAAAACTTTATTGAGATTTGAGTTAAGCTAAATGATGGCACTGTTGTCCTCTGTACAGCTGCTTTATAGCGAGTTCCGACTGCATGATTTTCAAAGTAGTCGTGTCACAGATGTTTTCACACTGCATGATTATCTGAGGTAGCGTTTCATCGCTGCTTTGTTGACACTGAAAGATGGATCGGTTGGATGGGTTTCACACCGCATGACTTTAAAATGAGAAGAATCGCAGACAACATTGTCCAAACTACGTCTCACAACCAAACACACATGAGAAGTGACATGGAAACAACGGAAGGTAACGTAGTATATCTTTCATTATTAACTACATAATGAGAAAGAAACCTTTAGTGGGGTAGAAAATGTACTTATTTTGGCCTTTGAAGAGAATTAGCAATTTCTCTTCAACTTTTTTCTGTTTTGACCCGGTTGTGGTAGCACTCAGGTGACATGTCAAACAGACATGGGTGCTCCTGCCAAATTTACTCTAGTTTTTACTCCATTTCTTGGGTCCAAATAGACTGAAAACAAGCGTTTTTAACTTCTCCCCCAGCCTCCCGCTGGCCTGCAGATATCTATACTAGTGGATGCTGCTCTCTCATTGGCTGTAGGCGATGTTATTTTCAATCAGAACACATTTCACACGGCATGATTTGAATCACAGACAGCTCGAGATATTTAGCATGCCAAATATCTCACATCGTCGGCGACTCATCGTCGATTCTCTTAGATCGCGTCTTTAATAGTTCACATTGTGTGATTGTCACTCACATGAATGAGCACCGATTTGCCTGTGATTTCAGCCATTTGTCTGTGATTTTTCAAAACCTGTCGGCGAGTCAAAATCGAGGCTAGTCATGCAGTTTGAACAACAGCTTTCAATACTGGCAATGGGTGTAAATCAGGGTGCAAATTATACATTGATGGTCAAGTTTATCGGTTATGTTCGATAATAAGCCTCAGTAAAGCAAATGTATATATTCAATTCGAATACATCTAACTTAATATTCAAACTTGTCATAATGTTTTCATTGTTTTGAGGGATATAGGATGGTTCTCAAAATTGTGATATTAAATAAACGGTTTGCATTGCATTGACCATGAAAGACTACACGTATTATTTATTTTACTATTTATCTTCCATGTGCGAGCAAGTGTATAATAAAAAACAAACTATGCCTCTAGCTTTGCAGACACCTACAAATGCCTATTAAACTATAAGCATGTTTTGTGAACACTTACGCTGTCTGTTGGTGCTAACATGCATTCACAATGGCATGAACCATTGTCGAGGTGGTCAAATGTATATTGAAGTTATCTATTATTTTAATTAGTGATATTTTTTAAGATACAGATCAAAACAAACTATTTCTTAACTATTAAGGGCAGACCCCTATACATCTTGTTTCGATGTCCTTCAGGGGAGATCAAGCAATAATTAGAGGGGTCAGACCCGCCCCCCCCCACCCCCCCACCCCAAACCCCCCTGTAATTCGCATCCTGGTTTAAATGAAAAAACACTGTCTCCAGATGAAAAAAGACATGGCTTTGAATAATTACTATTTTTTTCCAGAACTACTTAAACGGTTTAAAATGTTTTAATGTACATACAAATTGTTAGATTATTATATTTCACTTATTTGTTTTACAATATTATTGTTGTATCATATTTCAGGGTAATAATAATTAATGAAAATGTTTAAATGTTTTAAATAACTAAAGCTTTATTCCTCTCTTGTTTCATAACAGCTTACTTTCAACACCTTTTACTGACCCCAAACTTTTAAAACTGTAGTGTAGCTAGTTAATAAGTATGTGAAAGGAAAATGCGCTTATGTCAGAAAAATGCTAAATTATATAATATAATAATAATAATAATAATAATAATAATAATACAAATTTAAAATAAGCATTTTCTTTATGCAAAATTAGCAGTTTTATGACAACGTGAATAATATTACATATATTCGGAAACAGAGATAATGTGAGATCATTTGCATTTCATCAATTTATCACATATTGTATTTTATATTCTGTCATTATTACTTGACAATCAATATAGAAATAAAATCTGACTTCAGCTGAATTGTGTTTTAACTTTAACTTGAGTTTAAACTGATTAACTGACACTAAATTCAGTCCAAAAATGATCCTGAATCAGCAAATAGAAAAATAAATAAATAAATAAATAAAACCAGATATACAGTACTAGGCTTTGCTGAGCTTTATAAGCTTTATGCTGGGTTCACACCAAATGAGATATATATATATATATATGTATACAGTATGTAGCTTATATAATCATTTTAATACTGAAAAAAGAGTCAATCAAGATAGCTACAACAATTTAGTTAACTTTTATTTAAGCTAACTCAATAGGGCCTGTGCATACATGGAAAGACAGCTTTAGGATTTTCATTTTAGGGTGGATCAGGAACAGATCCTATTGGGGTAAACAAAGAAAAATATACATTTGTAAGTAAGAATTTAAAATAATACACACAAATTAGGGAAGCTTAATCAGAAAAATAAGTGAGTATAGCGAAGGTATATGCAATTATTGATCCTCAGAACTGGTAATACCCAAACAGCTCGTGGAAAAAAGTAAGCATACTGAGTATACATGCGATTGTGCCAAATATTACACGTTAGCGGCAAACACATCATCATCTTGTTATTTGCATCACCCAATTAGCATCTATTTATGCATTTGCATTGACTTTTTATGCAATCTCCTCATGCGAATACTTAAATTCACATTTGGTGTGAAATCAGCTCTTCCTCTAAACTGAAAATTGAATTAGTTCAAGTCAATGTTATTAAAAGAACAGCTAAATGTTTATTCAGCTGTCACAATTATAACCACTGAAACTGGCTGTAAAAATGCTAAAGTAAATGTAAATGAGATATAATAAAAAAAAGCAATTTGAAGGAGGCCTATTTTAAAAGTGTCTCCTTATAGACCATTTCAATGTGGTGATGTCATTGGCTCATAAACCTTTCTTGCTTGTTATCAAACAATTTCTTTACTGTAACAAGAGGCAATTCAATCATAAGTTAATAATAAAACAGCTATCATAACTATCAGCTATCATATCAGCTATCAGTATGTGGCTCCTTTTGGATTCTTGGAAGCTATAGAACTTAAAAATGTAAAACAGGAAATAAGTTGGGACTATTGTTTTGTTTACATCCCTCCAAATGGTCTATAGAATAAATGAGCTTACCACCAGATTCCCAATGACCATGACCATCATGAAGACGATGAGACACATGGACTGTCCCGCCACTTCCATGCAGTCCCACATGGTTTCGATCCATTCACCACAAAGTACCCGGAACACGATCAGGAAGGAGTGGAAGAAATCATCCATGTGCCACCGCGGCAGCTCACAACTTTCCGAGATCTTGCAAACGCACTCGCGGTAACTCTTCCCGAACAACTGCATTCCCACCACAGCGAAGATGAAGACAATGATGGCCAGGACGAGGGTTAGATTTCCCAGAGCACCGACTGAGTTACCAATGATCTTTATCAGCATGTTCAAGGTGGGCCAGGACTTTGCCAACTTAAAAACTCTTAACTAAAGGGAAGAGAGAGAAAGAGAAAGGAAGTTTTATAAAATAGATGTTTTGTGATAGAGACTCAATCCTGAATTCAAATCTTACGGCTGGTACACACCAAGCAGACGACAAACAACTAGCGCTAAAGAAAGCCAGCTGTGTTGTTACCTTGTTTTGGCTTACATCTGGATCAAAAAGCTGCCTGTGAACACTCTAAACAGACAGTAGCTTACTAATTGAATAGTGCACATTCTGTTGTCTTTCCTGATGTTCCTTATGTTCAATTTTTTTAATAATAATTTTTTAGGGGATTTTAACCTTTATCGTGAAAATTTTACAGACAGGAAAATGTGGGGAGCGGAGATAGGGAAAGGATCAGCAAAGCACCTTGAGTCGGGAATCAGTTTGCCGCTGAATAACCAGCTGACTCTTAAGCTTATGGCGATTTGACATACTGAATCAGACCAACAAGCTCCAACATTAACCCAACAAGAGGCGACGTGAGGAATACATCAAACCAACTATTCAAACCAACTAAACTGACACTGACCGACAAACCAATGAAGCCCAACGGCCGATCATCGGCTTGGTGTGTCCTGACCTACATTTACATGACAGTCAAAAACAAGAAAAGTTTTGCTTGTTTCATGGGGTTTTGGGATTGAAAAGTATAAATTTGACAATAAAATTAAAGCAGATGTTTTTGAAAATGCAGCTGTTGTCTTGCCTGTGTAAACACTTGACAGTGAAAGTCATTTACATGACAAGGTTTTCAAGCAAAAACGGGATGTTTTTTATATGTTTCGTTGGGTTTTGAAACTAAAACGCTTGCAGTAGAAAATACATTTCAAAAAGCACACTTTTGAAAATGTAGCTGTTGCTTGTCCGTTTAAACACCTGAAAACGAAAGTGTTTGAAAAAGATGAAGTCATGCAGGTGCATGGTACATGTTTAGGGAGACGTAGATTAAAGGCAAGCACAAGCAAACACACAGAACAAAGGTGGACTATGTGGTGATGTTGATCATATGTTTCATAATGCTTCATCAGCAAAGTGTGGATTCCCTTCCCATTAGAGCCAAAAGTGAAGAAGCATTGTACCCACACTGCAAATTATACACAGACAAGGGCGCAAAGCCCCCGATGGCATTTTATCACTTCCCTACAGGTAGTATTAAATAACTACAGTAGGTGATAGTCCCAAATACTGGCCTGTCATACATAATAAAGTGTTTTTGGCCCTTTTTCGCAGATATATATATATATATATATATATATATATATATATATATATATATATATATATATATATATATATATATATATATATATATATATATAAATGAGGATCTTATTGTTAAATTTGTGTAAACACAAAACTTTATCAAGATGACAAGGATTGTTTTGGCCACGTCATTGTTATGTAAATGTAGCCTTAAAAGCAGAGTTGCAACTGAGGCCCTTGGGCAGTATTTTGACTCTCTTCAATCACGAGGAAACTGCAGGGTTTGAAAATACACAAGTACTCTTATTGATCAAATGGCCCAGGCTTTTGTGACTGGTCTACCATTGCAAACCATGTCAGAATGTTAGCTCTGTATGGTTCCTGAGCACTCTTGTCATACAGTTATACAAACATCAATCCAGAGTTCTCATTTTTGGAAGACGCAAGCAAAGTGCATTCTTAACTTTTCGATTAAGTTAATAATACCAGCCAAATACTTTCAGACATAAGCAACAACTACAGCCGATCAAAGCAGAGGTTGTCAATAAGCAGATGATTAGACCATTTTGATAGAGGCCATGCACTTTCGAAAAACAAGAGGACTTTTGCTTACCAATCTAAAGGAGCGCAGCACTGAAAGCCCCTCCACATTGGCCAGGCCCAACTCCATAAGACTCAGACTCACAATGATGCCATCAAAGATATTCCAGCCTTCTTGGAAGTAATAATAAGGATCCAGAGCAATGACCTTCAGACACATCTCTGCTGTGAAGATTCCTGTGAATACCTGCACAGAAACCAACAAGGAGAAATAAGCAGAACTCAGATAACTGAGAAATCCACTGGAACTAAAATCTCGACACAAAACCAACAATAAAGAGATTTAAGATGGGAAGTTAAAACTAATCTACTGCCCACACTCTCAATGGTTTGAACTAAATGGAATCAACACTGAACTGGCTCAAAATAAATAATGTCGGTCTGTTTTGCAGAACTGCTTATTACAGAATTATTTCAAACTGATGAATTTCAGCTTTTCCATAAATTAAATGTATTCAATTTATATAGTTACATTTACTTATTATTTCACTCTTATTCTATAACAAACTTCTTTTGAACATGAACAAAAATGAGGAAACAATTTGAATTTTAGTGTTTTGAATGGTGGGTGACATAGTGGTGCAGTGGGTAGCGCTGTCGCCTCACAGCAAGAAGGTCGCTGGTTTGAGCCTTGGCTGGTTCAGTTGGCATTTCTGTGTGGAGTTTGCATGTTCTCCCAGTGTTCGCGTGGGTTTCCTCCCGGTGCTCCGGTTTTCCCCGCAAGTCCAAAGACGTGGTATAGGTGAGTTGGGTAAGCTAAAATTGTTTGTAGCATATGTGTGTGAATAAGTGTGTGTGGATGTTTCCCAGTGATGGGTGGCAGCTGGAAGGGCATTCGCTGCGTAAGACATATGCTGGATAAGTTGGCTGTTCATTCTGCTGTTGCGACTCCAGATTAATAAAGGGACTAAGTCGAAAAGAAAATGAATGTTTTGAATGGTAGTGTTGCCCAAAATAAAGCATTATGCTTTTCTCTCTAATCTTCATTTGTACATATTTATTATTACTATTATTATTTATCTTTCACTGTGATTTTTATTGTTTCTCTTTTCATACATGTATTATGTATTTATTTCTTTTAATGTTATTGTTCATTCATTCATTTTCTTTTCAGCTTAGTTCCTTTATTAATCTGGGGTCGCCACAATGGAATGAACCACCAACTTCTCCAACTTATCCAGTTTTACGGAGCGGATGCCCTTCCAGCTGCAACCCAACACTGGGAAACACCCTCACACACTTGCATTCACACACATACACTACGTCCAATTTAGCTTATTCAATTCACCTGTACCGCATGTCTTTGGACTTGTGGGAGAAACAGGAGCACCCGGAGGAAACCCACACGAACATGGGAAGAAAATGCAAACTCCACACAGAAATGTCAACTGACCCAGCCAGGGCTTGAACCAGCAACCTTCTTGCTGTGAGACGATTGTGCTACCCACTGCGCCACCATAACCCCCGGTATTATTATTACTATTATTATTATTTAAAAATTAATATTAATATGTCTCTCCAAACACCTGTAACTTCAGACTAAAGTAATTGACAGCTAATAAACTATTGTATGCTCTATTCTTGGTAAGGGCTGTGGGGTTTGTGAATGTGTACTTCACAAAAAAAAGGATTTAAAGAAAACCATTTTAGGACTCATTACTGTAAAACAATATATATATATATATATATATATATATATATATATATATATATATATATATATATATATATATATATATATATATATATATATATATATATATATATATATATATACAGTTGAAGTCAAAATTATTAGTCCCCCTGTTTATTTTTTCCCCAATTTCTGTTTAACGGAAAGAGGATTTTTTTTCAACACATTTCTAAACATAATAGTTTTAATAACTCATTTCTAATAACTGATTTATTTTTATCTTTGCTATGATGACAGTAAATGATATTTCACTAGATATTTTTCAAGACACTTCTATACAGCTAGGTTAATTAGGTTAATTAGGCAGGTTAGGGTAATTAGGCAAGTTATTGTATAATGATGATTTGTTCTGTAGACTAGCGAGAAAAAAAATGAGCTTAAAGGGGCTAATAATTTTGACCTTAAAATGGTTCATAAGAAATTAAAAATTGCTTTTATTCCAGCCGAAATAAAACAAATAAGACTTTCTGCAGAAGAAAATATATTATCAGACATACTGTGAAAATTTGCTTGCTGTTTTTAAAAAAGAAAAAAAAATTCAAAGGGGGCTAATAATTCTGACTTCAACTGTATATATTTTGCTTTAACTCTAATAAAACACTTATCAAATTGATCTTACCTGATCAAACTAATTGAGTCCTTCAGTCTTGTTTTAAACCTCCAGGTAAGCAAATTGAAGCAAAGTTGGAACTAAACTCCAGGAACTGAGTTTGACACCACTGCTTTAAGGCATTTTCACTTGAAACTAAAAACTAGTCTCTCAATGTTAAATGAAATAAATATTGTTGTATGGAAACCAATTCTCACTTTAAACTATTTGCTTATTAGCTTGCATACTGGCTGTTTATTAGGACTCAAAATGCTCATTCATTCATTCATCCATCCATTCATTCATTCATTTTCCTTTGGCTTAGTCCATTATATATTAGGGGTCGCCACAGCAGAATAAACCGCCAACTATTTCGGCATATGTTTTACGCAGCAGATGCCCTCCCAGCCGCAACCCAATACTGGGAAACACCCATACACACTCATTCACACAAGCACTCATACACTACGACCAATTTAGTTCATCCAATTGACCAATAGCACATGTCTTTCATCTGTGAGGGAAACCAGAGCACCCGGAGGAAACCCACACGAACACTGGGAGAACATGCAAAGTCTACACAGAAATGCCAACTGGCACAGCCAAGACTTGAATAAGTGACCTTCTTGCTCTGAGGCAACGGAGCCAACCACTGAGCCATCGTGCCACTAAAAATACACATATTAATGATTTTGATTTTCAAAGGTAAATTGGGAGGATATTGAGGCAAAAGTTGTAGTAAATATTGAATATGTCTTTCCCATGCTAAGCTTTGCCACTATAACTAACAATGTTGGGCTGCTTTCATACTGATTTAATCATTTCAGTAATGCGAATATGGCATTCAGTTCTTACCAGGTTCCCAACTGACAGCAGATGGCTGAACTGGGTAGTCATCGGGTAGTGTTCCATAGCCATGAAGAGGGTGTTGAGAACAATGCAGATGGTTATGGCCAGGTCTACAAACGGATCCATCACGATCATGTTCATGATCTCCTTCACCTTCAGCCAAGCCGGACTGCAGTCCCAGATCAGGAAGCTGTTGGCAAACTTGTACCAACAAGGAGGGCACTTCTGCCGCGATTCCTCCAGTTCTGGGAACAAAGTGTTTAGAGTTTAGACCTGTTAAATTAATTTTATTTTAAGGTACAGTTTTCGCTATTAATAAACCATTAACTAGGACTTTTGTGTCAATAAACTCTTAATTTGCTGTTTAAGAATATTTATTAAAGTCTGCGTGAACTGGAAGTTGCTGAGACTTTAATTTCAGTATGTTGATGTACTTCAAACTGAAACGGAATATTGAGTAGGGGGTGGAGCTTTTTTTAGCGCATCATTCCCTCATAACAAACTAATGATAAAAGGGGCATGGTTAAGAATATTGTGACTGAAGTTGTCAAGTTGACATTAACAGAAAGACTACCACCATTTTAAACTTTTTTTTGTAACATAAGTTTACAAAAACAATATTTTTTCACATCCATAGATTAATTGTTCACCTTAGGAGTATAAATATACATTGGTAAGATAAACATTGCAAATATTGACTTTAATGTAGTAGGGTAGTGGGTAGGATTAGAGATGTAGAACAAGATGTGTGAGTTATATGTACAAATAATCAGCCTATAGCTTAATAGTAGGCAGGGTATTAAGCCATTATTTAATAGTAAGAACTGTTACTTAAATTGAGGGACATTCTACTACAAACATACATCATCTGTCCTTGAATTAAAAACCTAGATACAGTGAATAAAAAGTATTTCATCATAAAAAATTCTAAAATGGGCTGATGGTTGATTTTGATGAGAATATGTCATTCATTTAGTTCTTCGATTTTTGTTCTTTGTTAAATTTGCAAACCCTATCATTGTCCTTGTCCTCAGCCCAATTGAACCTACAGCTTTAATAGTTTAGTTATGCTAAAAAGAAGAAAAAAACTTCAGGAAAAGCCATTTTAAGTTGTTATCATTCACATCAATTGATTAAAGTTATACATAAATTCCACAAATAATTGTATTAAATAATTGTAAAATAATTTTACAGTTGTCCCCATGTGTCTGTCAGTCCTGTCATATTTGCATTACATTTAACATAAAATGCGTACAATACACCTTTAAGGCTATGACTCAAAGGAAGTGACATCATTTGACGGAAGAGAAGCTGACAGACGCATTCTGTAATTGAATTGTATGATTTTATGCATGTTTTTGTATACTTTTTTGAGGAGGACAAGCTTAAGGGTCAGGCCCGGTCACATATGTATAAGTATAATTGAAAATGTATGTTTCTGGTAGAATGTCCCCTAAAGTGTTACAAAGCCTAAAATAAATGGTATTATTAAAATTATGGAATACAAATATAATGTCAAATTGCAGGAAAACCTTCTACCCTACAAACTGTGAATGGAAAAATATAAACATACAAGTTTCTTTAAATAATTTTGAGTTCACATGAGGTATTTTTTTTATGGAAATAAAAAAGTAATAATCAACAAAAACTGCAGTGGTAATAGGTTTTTTGTGCATTTACTGGTCACCTGGCATACATAAAATTCACATATCATTCTTAGAAAATAGTGTTATGCATTTATTTGTGCAGCAGACATTGAAAGGCTTTTGTACATACAAAACTATTGTAAAGTACAAAATTTTGGAGTTAATACGGAAGGCAGTTTGTTAAAATTGTGTATACCAGATTGTTTGTTTTAAAATGGTTAGTTTTATTGTGTAAACGTATTGGCGGAATATTCGATGAAGTGGATGAAAGTGTGTGTGCTCAGAGGCGTTTAGAAATAATTGCACTGGCATGTCAGCGGCTACGTGACAAAGTCAGTGTTTAAAGGTCAGAACATGAATGTGTGTGTGCCTGTGTGCATATGTGTGTGAGGGTGATCTAATCAGTTTTCATATGTAGCAATATAGAAACATACAACACAATCCAAAAATCATTGTATTAAGTACAGATCATGTTCCATGAAAACATTTTTGTAAATTTCCCTCAATAAATATATCAAAGCTTTTCTTTTGATTAATAAACTGCATTGTTATTGACTTAATTTGGACAACTTTAAGGTGGTTTTCTCAGTATTTAGATATGTTTGAAACTTCAGATTTCAGATTTTCAAATAGTTGTATCTCAGCCAAATATTTGTCTATGCTAACAAACCATACGTCAATATAAAACTTATTTATTCTGCTTTTATATATGTATAAATCCCAATTTCCAAAAATGTACTTTTCTGGGGTCAGGTTTTGTTAGTGTTTGTTTGGCTATTTTTGTTATCCATGCACTTTTAAAATTTACTTTTTTTTCTTTTTTTTACAAAAGAAGATTAGAAAAATCAAGAAGCTCTACATTATTAATATTAATGTTTTCATTTTATTTAAAATGTATTATTCAGATGGCCAAATTCTGACTGAGGAAAGTTAAATGTGCTGGTAAGTTTGTTATTTGCCCAATAAATGACAATAGGCTACAGTTTTTTTTAATTAAAAACATTAACAGACTGCTTTTTCCTAATGATATATGATATATTAAAATTGTATTTTTTAAAAATAACATTTTTTTCATATTTCTTTATGCTAAATATTTAGCAATTGTTTTTGGTACCTCAAAAAGTGTAGTTATGATGATCATCCAACAAGCTAATCCAGCTAAAAATAGTGTTTAAAATGTCACTAAAATGCAGTATATAAACCCCATAATTAAATAGAAAATAAGGTGAATAACTGCAAAAAGGTCCACTTTTTGAGCAAAAAGAACCACCGTTTTCACCAGGCCGGATACAGGCCTGTGATGACAGTACTTAATATTCATTCATTCATTCATTCATTCATTTTCTTTTCAGCTTAGTCCCTTTATTAATCTGGGGTTGCCACAGCGGAATGAACTGCCAACTTATCCAGCATTTGTTTTATGCAGCGGATGCCCTTCCAGCTGCAACCCATCACTGGGAAACACATACACACTTATTCACACACACACACACACACACACACACACACACACACACACACACACACACACACACACACACACACACACACACACAGACACACACACACGCACGCACACACGCACGCACACACACACACACACACACACACACACACTACGGACAATTTAGCCTACCCAATTCACCTGTACCGCATGTCTTTGGACTGTGGGGGAAACCGGAGCACCCGGAGGAAACCCATGCGAACGCAGGGAGAACATGCTAACTCCACACAGAAACGCCAACTGACCCAGTCGAGGCATGAACCAGCGACCTACTTTCTGTGAGGCGACAGCACTACCTACTGCGCCACTGCGTTGCAGTACTTAATATTTTTCTAGATATTTTTCAAGATGCTAGTATACAGCTTAAAATGACATTTAAAGGCTTAACGAGATTAATTAGGCAAGTTAGGGTAATTAAGGAATCATTGTATAACCTTGATTTGTTCTGTAGACAAAAAAATATATATATATTGCTTGAAATGGCTAATATTGCTAATAATATTGACCCAAAAAGGCTTTAAAAATTATAAACATCTTTTATTCTAGCCGAAATAAAACAAATAATGAATTTTTTCTTTCTCCAGAAGAAAAAATATTATCAGACATACTGTGAAAAATTCCTTGCTCTGTTGAACATCATTTATATTTGAAAAAGAAAAAAAAAGAAAAATCACAAGAGGGTGAATAATTCTGACTTGAACTGTATTCTGTGTGTGTATGTGTGAGATCAGTGTGTTTCACACCTTCCATAGTATTGGTGAGAATACTGGCCACACTCATAGCTCTTTTCCTGGCTACTGTTTCCTCTAGGTAATCAGAAGGCTGGTGTGATCCTGAACGTTTCTTGCGTACTTCAGACTCAGTTGTTGTGCCCTACAAAAAAAAAAAAAAAAAAAGACTGCATGAGAATCAACCGCAATACTGTTTACATATAAAGCATAGTTTTCTTATAGATCACGTTTGTTTATTTCCAACACAAATACCTCAGGTAGCAAACGTCCTATTGGTGATGTTGGCACAGATGTCCCGCCCACCAGGGAAACCACTCCATTGCAGTCTACTGTGCAGTGCATTTTCCCATTGGCCGGCAGCATAATCCTGGGTGCTGTGAGGCTGCAGTGGCTGACAGTGGAACTTCGCCTCTCAACACAACGAGGCACGAATAGGGATCCTCGTCGACTGTCGCTATCCTCAAACGTGCTGTGCTCATCGTCCGCGAAATCATTCTCTGAGCCAAAGTCTCGAGCTCTGCCACGGAAGCTGAAAAGGCTCGCACGACTGTTCCTCCGTGGAGAGAAAAGAGATCCACGAATGCTGAGAAGAGACTGATCAATGAAATAAAAGCAATAATTAAGTCCTAGTATGCTAGTATTCCAGAAGTAATAATTACATTAAACCCAGGCTCATTATTGATACATATCCCTGTATACATTTCTGGAAAGCACAAAATATTATGTTTATCAAGTTCAAGTCCACCAGAGGCCGCTGTGTATTCTTTTTCACATCTAAAATGTCTCTCGCGAGTGCCATTCGCGCCTGCTGTTCTGGGTAAATCCACCTGAGGCCACTGTCGACAGACTGACTGACCGAACGACTGATCTTCACACCAACCCCCTTCCCCAAACCCAACTGATAGTGTTTTCAAAAGCACTGATTGACCTGATCACCCTTCCACAAACCCAACCGATAATGTTTTCAAAAGCACCGATTGACCCAATCACCCTGTTTCCTAAACCCAACCGACAGTGTTTTCAAAAACACTGATTGACCCGATCATTCCCTTCCCTAAACCCAACCGGTAGTATTTTTTAAAAGCACCAATTGACCTATTCACCCCCTTCCTTAAACCAAACCGACAGTATTTTCAATAGCACCGATTGACCCAATCACCCCCTTCCTTAAACCCAACCGATAGTATTTTCAAAAGCACCAATTGACCCAATCACCCCCTTCCTTAAACCCAACTGACAGTTTTCAAAAGCACCGATTGACCCAATCACCCCCTTCCTTAAACCTAACCCACAGTGTTTTTCAATAGCAGGGATTGACACGATCACCTCCTTCCTTAAACCCAACCCATAGTATTTTCAAAAGCACCAATTGACCCAATCACCCCCTTCCTTAAACCCAACTGACAGTGTTTTCAAAAGCACCAATTGACCCAATCACCCCTTCCTTAACCCAACTGACAGTGTTTTCAAAAGCACCAATTGACCCAATCACCCCCTTCCTTAAATCCAACCGACAGTTTTCAATTGCACCGATTGACCCAATCACCCCCTTCCTTAAACCCAACCCCTAGTATTTTCAAAAGCACCAATTGACCCAATCACCCCCTTCCTTAAACCCAACCGACAGTGTTTTCAAAAGCACTAATTGACCCAATTACGCCCTTCCTTAAACCTAACTGACAGTGTTTTCAAAATCCCCAATTGACCCAATCACCCCCTTCCTTAAACCCAACTGACAGTGTTTTCAATTGCACCGATTGACCCGATCACCCCCTTCCTTAAACCCAACCCATAGTATTTTCAAAAGCACCAATTGACCAAATCTCCCCCTTCCTTAAACCCAACCGACAGTGTTGTCAAAAGCACCGACTGACCCAATCACTCCCTTCCTTAAACCCAACCGAAAGTGTTTTCAAAAGCAATCCAGAAAGAGAAAAACCCTAGTGGCCACCTGATTTTTACCACATTTTCTTACCATGTTCTCACCCCATTATTTACTTGTTTTTTTTATTTTTTGCCTTTTGTTTTACCTGCTTTCTGGAACCGTTTTTCTCCACACTCGAACCTTGTTATCGTGGTCAACTCCTCTCTACATCACAAGTCTGCCAACATACGTGGTGAGCTATTGGGCAAACTGGTCACAGCAGAAAAGCCATCCACACGGAGGTAAGCGGTAAGCCAGTAGCGTGCAAGAAACAGAAGCCGGCGGCAGCATCATACCACCCCCTAGCATTTGTTTGAAAGACGTAGTGCAGTCATATGTAGCTCAGGCTACATAATTCAAGCTCTCCAGAAATGTATATGTTTTCACAATGAGCCTGTGTTGATTACATTGCTAAACTCTGAAGATCACTTATTTTAATATATTTCATTAAATATTGGTCATAATAATTCAATTCAAGTTATTTGTATAGCGCTTTTCATAATAATTATTGTTTCAAAGCAGCTTTACAAAAGGTGCATATTATTGAATTACAATCAAAATCAGAAGTTAAGATTATTAGTTCCTATAAATGTATTAGTTACTAAATAATTTTATGAACTAATAACTAATTGTTATCAAAGTTATAATATATAAATGTAGTTAATCTGCAGTTATGAATTAACATAATTTCACTCATATTTAGAATTTCTAGATATTTGAAATATTAAAATACGAATGTTATGTGTTCTCTATGTATTTAAAAATCACCTTTGTAAATTAAATTTGATGCCCATTTATGTATTCTTATTTAATTTTTGAAACTTTGATTCATAAAATGAAATATTATAACTCTTATAAATTCTTTGATCAATATAAAATATATCAATATATATATATTGAAAAAAACATATTGTTGTTTTGCAATCTGTATAATAGCATTTCATCACCTGGTTTACACAATAAATTTATTTTGAATCTCAAATGTATTTTTGTTATAATTTTTGTTGGGCTTATAATATCACCAACCCAGGCTCATTATTAATACACACCCCTGTATACATTTCAGGACAGCTCGAAACATGACCCAGGAGTGGCACGAAAGGCTTTTTTTTGCAGGTTTTGTTTTCGCGAATCCACCAAAGGCAGCTGTGTACGCTTTTTATCCATCCATCCATCCATCCATCCATCCATCCATCCATCCATCCATCCATCCATCTATCCATCCATCTATCTATCTACAGGGCTGCATCATACCACCCTGTAACCTTTGTTTTAAAAACGAAATGCAGCCATTCGTAGCTCCGGCTACATAATTCGTGCTCTCCAGAAATGTATCCGGGGGTACGTTTTCACAATGAGCCTGTGTTGCATATCACACTATATATCTTTTAAATCAGTGATTTATAGTGTGAATAATGCATGTTGTTTTCTGATATGTAATAAGATCATGGTAGAATTCACTCGGTTCAGATTTGTTAGAATTAAATGTAACCACATCCTAACCATATTTTTGTCAGATTAAATTCCCACATGGACATTTTTAACGCATCTGTGGTAGTTTTAGGCCACATTTGAGCCCTTTAATCCTCATAAGTGCATTTTACTGAGCATTTAATGTGAAGATTAAACCGTTGTCTGTCTCATGTCACACCTTTGTTGAGTGCCATAGTTGGTTATTCATTCGTTCATTCATTTTCTTTTCAGATTAGTCCCTTTATTAGTCAGGGGTTGGCACAGCAGAATGAACCGCCAACTTATCCCGCATATTTTTTAGGCAATGAGCCTAACGAGTGGATGCCTTTCCAGCCGCAACCCAACATAACCCACATAAACTCAGTAACATTATAGCTAAGAAGTTAACAAAACACAGAAGAGTTGTCTAAACTACATTTCCCACAATGCCACACAGCAGAGCAAGTCACCTGGTTAGGAGTTGAGCATTTCTTTTCATACGAGAGTCGGTTGGCATCAATAGAGAAGCGAAAGCCCGGCCGCCTGATGCTGTCCTCTGAGGCAGACTTGTGGAATTTCTCTTGGTCGGCTTTCTCCTCTTCCTCCCTCTGTTTTCTCTTCTTCCTGCGGTTCCTCCTTTCTTTAGCACTCTTCGAGCTCAGTCTGGACCCCCCAGAGGAGCTCTCCTCCGACAGGCCCCCCCTTCCGCTGTACTCCCCGCTTTCTGTCGCTGCTGCCGCAGCAACCTGCCAACCAATCACAGCACAGTCACCGTCGTCAGTGGCAACCGTGGCTAGACTTAGTACAAGCTTACATAGTGAAAGCAGAGACAGGACATGGCCAAACAGTGAGCGCTGAAGAACGACAGAAGATCACTTTATTTGTGTGATCAGTCTAAATTAAATGTGTGCGTTACATTTTTGACCTTGAGACTTTAATTACATTCTCACTAATCCATCTTTTCCGTATTAGGTCTCCCTGACTTGTAATATCCCATCTATTAACTCTAATTACCCGAGATAGATAGAGACAGACAGACAGACAGACAGACAGACAGACAGAGAGACAGAGAGACAGAGAGACAAAGAGACAGACAGACAGACAGACAGACAGACAGACAGACAGAAAGAGATACACACAGACAGACTGACATACAGACAGACAAGAGATACACACAGACAGACTGACATACAGACAGACAGACAGACAGACAGACAGACAGACAGACAGACAGACAGACAGAAAGAGATACACACAGACAGACTGACATACAGACAGACACACAAGAGATACACACAGACAGACTGACATACAGACAGACAGACAGACAGACAGACAGACAGACAGACAGACAGACAGACAGAAAGAGATACACACAGACAGACTGACATACAGACAGACAGACAGAGATACAGACAGGCAGACAGAAAGACAGACAGACAGACAGATACAGACAGACAGACAGACAGACAGACAGATACAGACAGACAGAAAGACAGACAGACAGACAGACAGAAAGACAGACAGACAGACTGACATACAGACAGACAGACAAGAGATACACACAGACAGACTGACATACAGACAGACAGATAGACAGACAGAGAGAGATACAGACAGACAGAGAGACAGGCAGACAGAAAGACAGACAGACAGACAGACAGACAGACAGACAGACAGACAGACAGACAGAGATACAGACAGACAGATAGACAGACAGATACAGACAGACAGAGATACAGAGATACAGACAGACAGACAGACAGACAGACAGACAGAGATTCAGACAGTCAGACAGACATTCAGACAGACAGATAGACAGACAGACAGACAGACAGACAGACAGACAGACAGACAGACAGACAGACAGACAGAGATACTGACAGACAAGAGATTCAGACAGTCAGACACAGACAGACAGACAGACAGACAGACAGACAGACAGACAGACAGACAGACAGATAGAGATACAGACAGACAGACAGACAGACAGACAGAGATACAGACAGACAGACAGACACAGAGATACAGGCAGACAGACATACAGATGAATGGATGGATGGATGGATGGATGGATGGATAGAAAGTGAGATAGACAGACGGACAGACAGACAGACAGACAGACAGACAGACAGACAGACAGGCAGACAGGCAGACAGACAGACAGACAGACAGACAGACAGACAGACAGACAGACAGACAGACAGACAGACAGACAGACAGATAGATAGATAGATAGATAGATAGATAGATAGATAGATAGATAGATAGATAGATAGATATAATCTGTCTTCCTCTTATTTCAGTCTTTTCCTTGTTTACTAGGAAAAAAGACACTCCCTCACTCTCTCTCATTATCTGTCGGTTTCCATGGCGACAAGGCAGTGTTAGCTGCAGCAAGTGTGGTGAGAAACTTCAGAGATGACAAAGGCAGAGATCAGTGAACGGGTATAAAACAATGATCAGACAAAAATAACCCAAACAAATAATAACCCGAAAGACAGTACAACTGTCCATACACGTGATGTTTCGTTTGTATATTCTGACATGCTAGTACAAATGTGTGTGTTTGGTACCTGTGCCTCTTCTTGTTGTCTCTTCAGCTGTTCCAGCATGGCCTGAAACTCTTCCTCTTTCTGTTGTGCCTCCTCTATAGTAGCCTGGTTCTGCTCATCATATGCCATGGCCACCACAGCCAAGATGAGATTGACCAGATAGAAGGAGCCCAGGAAGATCACAAGAACAAAGAAGATCATATAGGGCTTTCCAGCTGCGCGCAGAGTCTGTGAGAGACACAATACACACATACTGTACATAAACAAACCGAATGTTGCATAAACGACCATTAGAACTGTTTGTTTATAAGGCTTTACACAATATAGATTGTCTCAAAAATAGGAAGAATAACAGAGTCAGTGATGAAGACCAGCCTACAGGAGGATACTGAGAGAGTACTGTGATGTGTTAATGCTGTACCTGCTGGTAGAGGTTTTCCCAGAAGTCTTGGGTCATGAGTCGGAAGAGTGAGAGGAAAGCCCAGCTGAACGTGTCAAAGCTTGTGTAGCCGTAGTCTGGATTACGTCCTGCTTTTATACATGTGAAACCTTCAGGGCACTGCCTGTAATCCCAAACAAGTAAACAGTTTTTCAGTATATTCAGTCAATTAGCAAACTAGCTCAACTGATGACGTCACAGAAGTGCTTCTCGACCACTAGGGGCTTCAGCAAACTTCCTAAAGGAGTCTTAAAATGACAAAAATATTCAATAGTTTATCATAATCCTAATTAAAATATCAAATAAAGCATTCAAGAGAGATCAAACAGGCTTCAAATTTCACAATTTGTTTATTAAAAGTGCATCTCAACTTTGATATGAGATCAATTTTGGTGATAGTTGATATACACTCCCCCGGCACTTTATTAGGTACACCCGTCCAACTACTTATCAATGCAAATTTCTAATCATCCAGTCACATGGCAGCAATTTAATAAATTTATGGATATAGACATGGTCAAGATGATCTGCTGTTCAAACCGAGCATCAGAATGGGGAAGAAAGGGGATTTAAGTGACTTTGAACGTGGCATAGTTGTTGGTGCCAGACGGGCTGGTCTGAGTATTTCAGAAACTGCTGATCTACAGGGATTTTCACGCACAACCATCTCTAGGGTTTACAGAGAATGGTCCGAAAAAGAGAAAATGTCCACTTGTTACAACCAAGGTATGCAGAACAGCATCTCTGGCTACACCAGCAGAAAACCACACTGGGTGCCACTTCTCTCAGCTAAGAACAGGAAATTGAGGCTACAATTCGCAGAGGCTCATTAGAAACATACTGAATCAATGCACTCTATGGCACCTTTAAAAAAATTGTAACGTGTTACCCAAACGTCATTTTAATAACTAATCTATATTCCCATCCACATTCTAATAACTGTAAGGACAAATGTCATGATTAAACCTGAACTAGCATGTGAAATCTGAAAGAACATGTTTACCCTGCATCACTTGAATTCCCACAAAGCAAAGCATCCCTGCGGCCTGGGATGAAATAATAATTGTCTGAAAAAGAGAAGAAACATGATAAATGTCAAGAAACATAATAAAGAATAGCAGAATATATCCACAATGAAAAATGAATGGTATATGATTCTATAGTGGAGACCAAAATTAACAAACAACCTACAATTTTATGTATTTCCAGATCATGTACTATTTGAAGGCACCCTAATAGGAGTAAAATAGCATTTTTAGGTGTATTTATATAATCTGAGGCACAATATTAAAGAAATTAGATATTTCAAAATTTGATAAAACTTTTAGATTTCACCAAGATATACAGTATGTGTTATATATGTAACCCACCAGTCCTACTGCACCCAACCAAGTCTAAGCTAGGATCGAACCGACGATTCTTTGCAAGGAAGTCGGTTGCTCTAACAAGGAGGCTAAAGACCATGGCCTCTGGCATCTGTCGGTAGAGCACCTTTTGAGGTCAGAGGAGTAAGGTTTACCCGCATAGCACTTCGCTAGCTGGCCTTTGTAACACTCACCCCCCTAAACCTCACTTCCATCCCGGACAAGCCCCCACATGTAATCCACCGGTTCTACCTCACCCAATGCGGTCTGAGGTGGGATAGATCTGGCAATTCTTTGCATCGGAGTCAGCTGCTCTCACAAGGAGATTAAAGACCATGACCTCTAGCGTCTGTTGCTAAAGCACCTTTTGAGGTCAGCGGAGTAAGGTTTACCTACATAGCACTTCGCTAGCTGGCCTACGATACATTCCCCACCTAAACCCCACTCCCATCCTGGACCAGCCCCCACGTGTAATCCACCGGTCCTACCGCACCCAACCCGGTCTGAGCTGGGATCGAACTGGTGATTCTTTGCATGGGAAGTCGGTTGCTCTAATAACGAGGCTAAAGTCCACGGCATCTAGCGTCTGTTGGTAGAGCATCTTTTGAGGTCAGAGGAGTGAGGTTTACCTGCACAGCACTTCGCTAGCTGGCCTTCGTTACACTCACTCCCCTAAACCTCACTTCCATCCCGGACGAGCCCCCACGTGTAACCTACTGGTCCTACTGCACCCAACCTGGTCTGAGCTGGGATTGAACCGGTGATTCTTTGCATGGGAGTCGGCTGCTCTCACAAGGAGACTAAAGACCATGGCCTCTAGCGTCTGTCGCTAGAGCTCCTTTTGAGGTCAGAGGAGTAAGGTTTACCTACATAGCACTTCGCTAGCTGGCCTACGATACATTCACCCCCTAAACCCCACTCCCATCCCAGGCCCAGCCCCCACGTGTAATCCACCGGTCCTACTGCACCCAACCCGGTCTGAGATGGGATCGAACTGGCGATTCTTTGCATGGGAGTCGGTTGCTCTAATAACGAGGTCAAAGTCCTCGGCATCTAGCGTCTGTTGGTAGAGCATCTTTTGAGGTCAGAGGAGTGAGGTTTACCTGCAAAGCATTTCGCTAGCTGGCCTTCGTTACACTCACTCCCCTAAACCTCACTTCCATCCCGGACAAGCCCCCATGTGTAACCTACTGGTCCTACTGCACTCAACACGGTCTGAGCTGGGATCGAACTAACGATTCTTTGCATGGGAGTCGGTTGCACTTTGGTAGCTGGTATATAAATATGTTTTAGGCTCAGTGGTCAGACATTTTATCCTACCCTACATATTCAGCTACCAACATTGTATTTGAATGGATCTGAGATTGAGGTTAGGGAAGGGGGTTAGGGCAAAAATCACACCACTCCACATCAAAATTGACACTAGTAGCACAACCCAATAGGTAGCATATTTTGTCATCACAATGTGCTACCTAGGTCTGTAAAAATGGAGATGATGTGTCATGGTTTGGTGGATGTTTTCTGCAACAGGAATTGGACCTCATACAGATACATGGTCCTGGAAAACTGTCCTTAAATTTAGGACTCCACTACGGCAATCCTCAAGTTTGAAAGAAGAGTCTCTATTTAAATCAAGGCTAGCCTTTAAACCATACTAACACATCCACACACACACACACACACACACACACACACACACGCACACACACACACACACACGCACACGCGCACACGCACACACACACACACACACACACACACACGCACACACACACACACACACACACACACACACACACACACACACAGCCATAAGAGTGCTTTAAGCTCTAGATGACAAATTTTTTCTGGGTCACTGGAGCTTTCCACACACTCCTGTCACACAGATTGTCTCAGTAACTCACACAGACACACACATAGATGTAGTTTGTGAGGGCTCTCCATAGGCATAATGTATTTTATACTGTAAAAACTGATTATTATATAGCCTTACCCTACCCTTACAACCTAAACCCAATCATACAGAAAACCTGTATGTCAAAAGACCTCACAAGACATGTCCTCGTAAACCACCCATACACAACGTTTGGTCCTCATAAACCACATAAACAAGTACACACGCATGTTCTTCACTTACTAGAATCACTAATATACTCTGTCCAGTTGAAGGTGGAGTTGTGCAGCTCTAAACCGTTGCTGTAGTCGGTTAGGTTTTCAGTGACATTGACCTCCGGCATCTTCACACACTTCTGCCGCAGGTTTCCCATAAAGAGCTGCAGTCCGATCAGAGCAAACACACTTAGACAGAACACGGTCAGGATCATCACGTCTGACAGCTTCTTCACTGACTGGATCAGAGCGCCGACGATGGTCTTCAGTCCTGAGAAACACGCAACGGCGGTCACAAAACTCCCGATGCGCACAACTTAAACACACTGAGAATTTGTGTTTTAGCTACTTTTAAAGCAGATAGTAACACTGTAATAAGGTCTAATTAGTTAACAATACTTTTATTAATTAATACTACTATTAATACATTTTAAAATTGTGTAAAATGTTGATCAAAACATTAATAACAAAGAACACTAATGTATAAGTTTCCATGAGCCCAAATACTGTTCATTCATGTAATTTCATAATATCTAATGAATGAACCGATGTTAACAAATCAGACCTTATTGTAAAAGTGTTACTGTTTTTGTTTTTGTTTTTTTGTACATTTTTTTGTAATACCAGGAATGGTTCACTCAGAAACTCATTATTTATTTAACTTCATGCAATTCCAAACCTGTATGCTGCTATTTGTACTGTAAAAGAATCTTTTCACAGCTCTTTTCAAAACAGTGAAAGCCACCACAGCTGTCGAGCTCCAAAACAAAAGAAGAAAAACACAACAAACGCGCCATTAAATGTGCCCTACATTACCTGACAAAAGTCTTGTCGCTTATTCAAGTTTTAGGAACAACAAATAATAACTTGACTTCTAGTTGATCATTTAGTATCAGAAGTGGCTTATATGAAAGGCAAGGGCCTCTAGATTATGCTTATTTTACCAAAATAAAATATGATCATGTCTGAATATGCTTAGACAAAAGTCGTGTCACTTAACAGAAATAATGTATAGAATATAAAGTCAAGTTTTTTCCTCGCCGCTGTCGCCACTGGCTTGCATGGTTCGGGATCTGTAGAGCTGCGCATCGATGGATTTGCTCTTCAGTGTTTGGACTCTCAGTAGTGATTATTAAACCACACTGAACTGAGCTAAACTGAACTGAACTTAAACTCTGAAAACTGAACTACACTGTTTCAATTTACTATGATATTTTATGTGAAGCTGCTAGATTGTAGACACAGTCTTCATTGTAAAATCGCTATACAAATAAAGGTGAATTGAATAAAGTCTTGGTGCAGTGGAAAAAGAATGAATATTGTGTATGACTCCCATGAGCTTGGAGGACTGCATCCATACATCTCTGCAATGACTCAAATAACTTATTAATAAAGTAATCTGGAATGGCAAAGAAAGCGTTCTTGCAGGACTCCCAAAGTTCATCAAGATTCTTTGGATTCATCTTCAATGCCTTCTCCTTCATCTTACCCCAGACATGCTCAATAATATTCATCTCCGGTGACTTGGCTGGCCAATCCTGGAGCACCTTGACCTTCTTTTGCTTGCAGGAACTTTGATATGAAGGCTGAAGTATGAGAAGGAGTGCTGAAGAATTTGCCCTCTCTTGTGGTTTGTAATGTAATGGGCAGCACAAATGTCTTAATACCTCAGGTTGTTGATGTTGCCATCCTCTCTGCAGATCTCTCGCATGCCCCCATACTGAATGTAACTCTAAATCATGAATTTTCCTCCATCAAATTTGACTGATTTCTATGAGAATCTTAGGTCCATGCGGGTTCCAATAGGTCTTCTGCAGTATTTGTGATGATTGGGGTGAAGTTCAACACATGATTCATCTGAAGAATTGACCTTCTGCCACTTTTCCAAATGATCAACTAGAAGTCAAGTTATTATTTGTTGCTCGTACAACTGGGATAAACAAGACTTTTGTCAGGTAGTGTATATAATTGGTTTACTGCATTTACAGTCTTCTGGAGCCATATTACTAGCTCTGTATGACAAAAGAAAAAAGTTGTTGTGTCCCTTTAAATCAAGACTGAAATTCAGTTTCTTTTCTTCACACAAAGCTGTCTTTATAAAACAACATATCGTTTTTACTTGGAATAATGAAGATAAATAAGGGATAGATTATTTCTGGCTAAAACATTCCTTCAAAAACACTATTTTTGTGCCATTACAGTTATTTTAAAGGGATAGTTCCCTACAAAATGAAAAAATTAATCATTTACACATCCTGGGATATCCCTTTTGTTTTTTCACACCACAAAAGAAGAAATAGTTAAAAATGCATTAGGATTGAGAATGGTCCCATGTGACACGTATGGCAAATATTCCATATGTACTGAGGATTATACAGCACGGTTAGATGATCAACAAACTTAAAATTAATTATCTAACAGACACTTGAACCATTATGTTTGTCTCTGTGCATAATTGCATGTTTATGAAACTATTTTAGCACAGGGCCCCACTTTCCGGTATATTACGTGGCCTAAAATATATGTACTTGCATAAAAAATAAATATAATGTACTTATTTTGTTCATATTAATAATAATAATAATAATAATAATAATAATATAATAATAATAATAATAATAATAATAATAATAATAATAATAATAATAATAATAATAATAATAATAATTGCAAGGTATATATCCATGCCTAATATCTGATGGCCAGATTATTTTTTTATAAATTGTTAAAATTTTGGTATTTGTGATGCAGCAAGTCCAGAGATTGTTGTGTACACTATGACTTTATATAAAATTCTCTTTAAAGTGTGATATGACGAAAAAGCGGTCATAAACGAATATTTTCTTAATTCAAATGAGTGGTGGCATGGACCCGGAAACAGTTTTACATACGTCACCGACACGTCACCACTTAACAAGCGGATTGCGCCAGGCTGCACACCACATACCAGCTGATTGGTGGAGAGGAGACAGAGTGATGAAGGCAATTATGATATGGGGATTGTTAGGAGGCCATGATAAACAGAGGCCAGTGGGCAAATTTGATTAAACCCCTACTCTTTTTCGAAGGACATCCTGAGATTTTTAATGACCACAGAGAGTCAAGACTTCGGTTTTTAACTTCTCATCAGAAAGACGGTGTCCCCATCAATATACTGAGGCGTTACGACCCACACAGGCCACAGGTTGAGCACCCCCACTGCTGGTCTCACTAACACAACTTTCTGCAGCAACCTAGCTTTCCCTTGTGGTCTGCATCTAGGTGCTGACCGGGTTCAACCCTGCTTAGCTTTAGTGGGCGACCATGTGAGAGCTGCAAAGAGCTAGCTGCCAGCGTATAATGTATTGCAGCACATTTGTGGTGCTCTTGAGGTAGGAAATGAATAGGGTTAGACTCAGGTTTGGTGGTATAGGTAGGTTTAAGGGTGGGTTAAGGTGAAAGGGATGGTCAACAATGCAATTACAAATTTTCATTCATTCATTGTCTTTTCGGCTTAGTCTCTTTATCGATCTGGGGTCGCCACAGCAGAATGAACCGCCAACCTATCCAGCATATGTTTTATGCAGCGGATGCCCTTCCAGCTGCAACCCATTGCTGGGAAATATTTACCAATGTAATTACAGAAATTAAATACAGATGTCATTACAGGCAGGTATTTAATCAATCATAAGTACAATATAAATCACGTATTTACATAATAAGTACATTGTAACGAGATTAATTTCAGTGTAAGCAGATATTAGATATGGCCACCTAATATATAAAGTGGGACCTAGTACTGCAGTTCACTTTAAGTATGCCATTTTGATTAAACCAGATACCTAAACATAAAACACAGACACTAGAACCTGTTTTCTAGCGTTGCTCATGTAGTTTCTTCACTAAGCTGAATATATGCAGATGTCCAGGTATGTTTACCCCATGGAAGAGAGTATATGGATTGTATTTTGCATCGCATTTCATTTTATTTTCATTTATCACCACTTCAGAACAAACCTCAGAACATTTGGAATATATGAGAGATATCGCATGAGACCAATCTTTGATATGTTTAATGTCTGTCACTATTCACTCCTATTAAATGGACAAAAGCGAGCAAGACATTTTTTTTCTTCTCCTTTTATGATACAAAAAAAGAAAGAGGGGTATACAGCATAAAAACAACACATGGATGAGCAAACAATCAATGAATTTTTATTATTTTGTGTGTGTGAACTATGCCTAGAAGCCTAAAAGAAGCAATCAGAAGCTGTTGGTGATTAAAACCTGGCTTTCAAAATTAGTGTGCGTGTTAGTTGAGTAAATGTTTGTGATATTGCGTATTAACAACATAGAAGCATGCAGTGTAGGGCAGTGAGTGCAAGTGCTGCATGTATGTGCGTGCGTTTGTGTGTGTGTGCTTCGTGCACACACACACACACACAGCACAAAACACAACAGACACAGCCGACGGTGCGCATGCACATAAAACAGCAGACAAAGGAGAAGAGAAGAGTAGAGGGTCTCAAGTTCTCTATCTCAGGCTATATAGGCTTCAGCAATGTCTCATGCAAAAAAAAACAACACAACTCAAAAGAATAACACCCAGTTGTCTATTTCCCAAGGCATGATGGGAAACCTTTCCCAAGGCGTGATGGTCTTTGGGAAATAACAGAGCAGAGCCCGGCAGAAGGGATATAAGGAGAACTACAGAATGTGTTTTTAAAAGCCTGGAATCCCGTTTTGTTTACACCCGAACGGATTCCTGCTTTCTCTGACCGCTGGCAGCGACAGAATGAGAGAGAGGATGGAGTGAGCGAGAGCTCGGATGGAGAGAGAGGCAGCCTGTGAGCTCGCCCTCACCTGGAATCACTGATATAGTTTTGAGTGCTCGTAAAACCCTGAAGGTTCTCAGTGCTGAGACATTGCCCAGATCCACAAATTCTGTTACATATCTGTAGGGAGGGGGAGGGGGGAGGGGTCACACACACACACACACACACACACGCATGTTAAGACAGGACAGGGCAGCAGAGGGAAACGTCACACAGAGACACACACCTGACTGACACTTGTGTTTATGCGCACACGCATGCGCACGTCTACACACACACACACGCACACACACACGCATACATCCCTTACCTGGGATGACTGAGATAGTTTTCAAAGCTCTGAGCACTCTGAAAGTGCGGAGAGCTGACACATTGCCTAGGTTTACAAACTCAGTTACATACCTGTAGAATCAAATAGAGAGTTACCACAAACACACTCGCTCCAACTCACACAAGCGCAACCCACATGGATTCACCAGCTTTTCCTTCATCAATGTGTCCAAAACTATCCGAGAACACTCTGGTTTCATTTCTCGTATGCTTTTTACATTTAAAAAAGAAAAACAATGGTATGCATTACGGATACTTACGCCATCAGAATGACACTGAAATCCAGCCAGTTCCAGGGGTCTCTCAGGAAAGTGAACTTCCCCACGCAGAAGCCCCGAGCCAGGATCTTAATCAGGGACTCGAAGGTGTAGATCCCTGTGAACGTGTACCTGAACGCACACAAGAAAAACGTCAATACAAGCAAAACGTCAATAAGACGTCATATTCACTTGGGGGCCATCTTTGAAATGCCTCTCGGGCAGTATGCTCGGGCATTCTATTTGAATGGGGAAACATCAAACTCTCCGAAACCGCTTGCCAAGCTTACGATTACATTGTATATTTAAAATCACCAATAAAATTAAACAACAACTGTCTCATAAGTTTCAGGTTCATTCAGGTTGTGCATGCGCACTCGAAAGGAACGAGATCACGACACCACCCTCATTTATGTCTGTTCTACACATTATCATCCTCTGGATAATGTTTGTCAGATCGCGCTGCTCTTCTAAAGTAATCCACAATTGTCTTGAAGGTGAATCTCCTCCAGAAATGACCGCGACTATTTGTTTACTAGTTTGTGATTGTTTTAGTAGTGGCTGTCATGTGAGGTGCGTTTGACAGGATGGACTGTACCTCGCGCTTGTTTCATACAGATTAAAAAAACAAAAAACTTCTGTTTTCAAGTGCACTTGATTTATTTAAATGTACAGATTTTAGTGCGTTTGTTGACCACCAAACTGTCTTAAAAGCACACGTCTGGTCTGAGCTTTTCCCCTGGAGAATCCACAGTCTATAGCTATCGTTGATTGACTAGTAGGCGGGGCTTTATCCGCCATATTGACCATTACCCTTTTCCCCATTCATTCTTATGTATTCTATAGTCTTTGTTATACCTAGGCATAGTAGAATAATAAGAGATTAGTATTTGTGTCTCAAACACCATTGTTTCCTCATTCTCATGTAAATTATGCAAGTGTAAAACCACAGTAAAAAACCAAACACAATACAGTCTGCTGCGTTACTCACTGGGCACGCCCTCAGCATTAGCATATAGCTACTTTAGATCACAATCTACGTCATCCAGACCAGACGTGTCATCAAACATATATGTTGCACATGGGATCATTAATATGCATGCCCCAGCCTGCATTAACTTACTACATATGAGGAACTTTTATTTTGAAAACGGTAGACGCAGCAAAAATACAGTCGCGCCAGACTGTTTTCTATGCGCTGCTTTGCAACGAATTCCCAAGCCATCTGCTCGCACAAAGACTATAGAATGAACAAGACATGTAACTCGTATAGTCTTAAATGGGGAAAGGTGTAACGGTCAATTAGGCGAATGAAGCCCCTCCTATTACAGGAGCCAATCAGTGATCACAATAGACTGATGATTCTTTGGGGGAGGGGCTCAGACCATACTTGAGTTTCTGCAGATTTTGTTTGATTCAAATGTTTAGAAATGAAAGTAAAGAGACAGTTGTTGTTTAATTTTATTGGCGATTCCTAATATGAAAATTAATCATAAGCTTGGCAAGCAATTTTGGAGAATGTGATGTTTCCCAAATGATGTTTTGATGTTTTTCAAACAGAATGCCTGCACTCAAAAAATGTATTATGGCTTTAGTTGGTCCAAAGAATGTAACTATGTTAAAATGAAACAATTTACTTATGTTTGTGTATTAAAACCAAAAGAGTTGAGTTGGAAAAAAATCAGGAAAAGTAAGTTTTCAAATTTAAACAGCTTGCTTAATTAAAATGAATGAAAGGGGAGTTGTTTTTCTTCTGCAGTACCACAATTTGGTCATTTGGTGGAGTAATATCCGCACATGACCAGTTTCTACAAACAAAAATGGTGATTAATCGCGATTAACCCCCTAAAAGCAACGGAAGCCTCATTTAGAGCTACAGTACACATTTCTTTAAAAAAAAACAAGGCATTTCAGAAGGGAAGGCAAAACTGTGTTTAAAGATGAGAACGGATGTAATCTCCACTCTCTCCAATGTCCAACTTGAGGCAACTACAATAGTTAAATGAGTGTCGGCTATGTTAAAAATGCTGTAGATTTAGTGATAATTTCAGTAAAATCTGAAAGTTGATTTATATTACACAATTGATAATCTGTACAAACATGGAACAACATAGTGCATGATTTGTTAAAAATTGTTAGTGACAAGTGAAAATATTGTAGAAGTGATCATTTGAAAATGTTAATATCTGCAGAGATTTATAGAAATAAATTGCTGCATATTGATATTTCTCAGTTTCCTACCTACAAATCATTGTTGACAACTATTGTGAGAAATCATTAACATGATCAGTGTCTTCACATAGATGACTTTCATTAATTATTAACAATAACATATAATTAAAAGTAAATTGAGCAAATTTGTTATTTTAGAAGTGTGTATCAAACTCCACATTAGTCGGTACCCAAAAAGTAGTCAGTTGGTGACCCCTAAACTAGATTAAAGCTAAATTATGAATGTACAGTATGCTGATTGAACTAAGCAACATTACATTACCTTTATAAAACTAACTTATGTTCTCTAAAATAAATATTCTTTCTTTAAGGTTAATTAATTCTGTTACGTGGAACCAGTGGACATAAAAAAGTAATTAACGCCAACATATACATTTTTTGAGTGTGATCGTACCCAAGAGGTGCTTCAAAGATGGCCGCTGAATGAAATGACTTGCATTAAAGGGACTTATTATGCTCATCAGGACTCAAAATGCGGGGTGTGCATACTATAAATTTTGAGAGAGTACAGTTAGTGGTATAGCCAGAGAGGCAGTTACAGATTAGGAAGGAAAGTGGAGACTAAATAGTTGAGTTTTTAGTCGTTTCTTAAAGACAGCAAGTGACTCTGCTGTTCTGATGTAGTTAGGGAGTTCATTCCACCAACTGGGCAGATTGAATGCGAGAGTTCGGGAAAGCGATTTCTTCCCTCTTAGGGATGGAACCACAAGGTGACGTTCATTCACAGAACACAAGTTTCGGGAGGGCACATAAATCTGCAGAAGTGAGAGCAGATATGAAGGAGCAAAGCCAGAGGTCGCTTTGTAAGCAAACATCAGAGCTTTGAATTTGATGCGAGCAGCAACTGGCAGCCAGTGTAAACGGGTGAGTAGCAGAGTGACATATTTAGCTCCACACTGAAGAGGCATAAGGTATATTTAAGTGTATCTTTTGTTAATTTATCATGTACAGCAGCGCAGAGCTCATTAATATGGTCATAACATTACGTCCAAATACACAATGTGACAAGATTTGTATGTCTGCACCAGACATAGACACAAGACAGTAACATTTAAATACACATTAAGAAGCCCAAAATACAGTAGTCAATTTTGAAGAGGATCAAAGTCCTAAAACTATTGAATCCCAGTCTTGTCTTAAGACAGTTATAAAATTTGTCCACTGAACTGCCAATGAAATGGACAGGCTTATGATCTAATTAATAAATAATAAACCTCTTTACCAGTATTAAAAAATTACATTCTGTGGTGTTGTTGGTTTACACCAACAGTTCTATTCACAGTTCTATTGTTCATATTTAAACTCTATGTTTGGTAGTCTTTTATTTTCAACATCCGTTGCTGCTTACAATATGGCAACAAATGTCACTTAAAATGGTATTCAAAGTCATACTCTATAAAACTGAACACTGAATAAACTGTATAATCAGCATCTGACCATTGACCACTAACCATTGTCATAGTTGTTTAGCCACGAAGCTGCGGCTAAAATACACTGTAAAACCCCAAAAGTAACTCAAACCATTTGAGGAAACTGATTGCAACAAACCATTTAAGTTCAAAAACTAATCCTGAGTACTGTGAACTTAATGCATTTGAGTACATGAAGCAATTTGAACATAGTAAAACCCAATAAATGAAGAGAACTGAGTACTGTAAAACTCAGTAAGTTAAGGCAACTCAAACCGTTTGAGGAAACAAATTGCAAGAAACCATTTGAGTTAAAATAAACGAATCTATATGAGTACTGTGAACTTACTCCAGTTAAGTTGAAGTAATGAGGTATTTAATTAACTCATTACCTTCAACACTGAGTTCAAAACTCTTTTCAAATGAGAGTTTAAAGTTGACTGTTGGGTTTTACAGTGTAGGAACTCACTGCTGCGGCAAAATTCCTTTTAACATGGAAAAGATCATCAGCATCACGTCATATATAGTTAGGACACACTGTAATGCAAATCACACGTGAACGTTCATAGTCTCTTTAACATAATCTTCCTAGAATTCCTAAGGTAAAAAAGGTGACTTACTCCACGTTCTTGGCCCATTCTGGGGGATTGCTGAGCGTCATGAAGGCGCAGTTGGTCAAGATTGTGCACATGATCACAAAACTGAACAGAGTGAGCAGCAGTCAAGGAATATATACAAAGAAAACACACAAATAAATGTACACTGTAAAAAATGCTGGGTGCCGCACAACTCCTTTATGTTGTCTCAACACAAATCGATTAAGTTAACTTCATTGTTCTTACAAATGTAAGTGGATTAAACATAAAAAAATTAAGTTGTCTCCCAAAAAACTCAATAATTGTGTTGAGCTCATTTTAAATAAGTAGTTTGAACTTTTTTACTGTATTTTTCATAAAAGCAAATGCAGTCACAACAAAAACATTAAAAAAAGAATCTTGCTAACCTTTTGAATGGTATACATATAAACAAACTGTGTTAGCTTCCTTTCCATCTGGAAGATGTTGGTTGTGATTGTTGATGGTCAAAATGAGATGAATGTGGATCAGGATATATCTCACATGTAAAAGCTCTGGCTATACAAGAAAAAAATTGCTTACATACATCCATTCAGCTCATAAAGGATATGAATGCACCAGGACCCTGATGGAGATTCTCCTTAATGGATTGAAAGGACTCAAAATATACAAGGCCGGCGTAGCATTAAAGCGAAATATAGCCTTCCCACGATTCAAAACTATAAAGGTCTGCGGCAGAGAAAAGCAAATTGTGGTTACAGTGCACACAATCTGTTTCACAAGGTGTTACATAACTGCAGAGAATGACACACGTCTTGACAACAAACTGGATAGTTCTACCAAAGATGAATATTTACCCTCAAAATAAGTTGCTTTTTTGATGTTGAACATAAAAGAAGATATTTGCAAGAATATTTCAAACTGTTAGCCATTGACATTGTAAAAAAATACTATGGAAGTCAGTAGCCATCTGCCTATTTTTATGCGCATCACGTAAAGTGCTAAATGGGAAGGCCATGATGTATATAAACATCACAACACGATGGCTTACAGTTTAGCACTTTTGCCTCACAGCAAGAAGGTCTCTGGTTCGAGTCCAGGCTGGTTCAGTTGGCAGTTCTGTGCTGACTTTGGGCGTAATGTATGTGTGTAAATGTGTGTATGGGTGTTTCCCAGTACTGGGTGGCAGCTGGAAGGGCATCTGCTGTGTAAAACATATGCTGGAATAGTTGGCAGTTCATTCCACTGTGGCGACCCCTGATGAATAAAGGGACTAATGGAACTAAGGAAACATTTAAACATAAGGGACTAAGGAAAATGAATGAATTAAAAACGGAGAAGGATAAATTCTTCATCTGATAAGAAAACATGCATTAACTACAATGGAAGCACAATTACTAAATGAAAAAATAAAAAGTATGATCAAAGTGGTTCTGCATTATTAACTTTAATCTACAAAAGCCAGTTCACATTTAATGCGTTGCATCTTTGTCTTCTGAGTAATTTATTATTTAAGAAAAAAGGCCCACAGTGGCTTCAATTAGATTGTTCTTATTGATATTTGGTGCTTAATAAAGGGACTAAGCCGAAAAGAAAATGAATGAATGAATGATATTTGGCGCCAGTTTATCAGGAAGTGACGATTTAGTTCTCTTTGACTTTTGATGCAAATGGTGCTTTATTTGCAAGTATTTTATGTGATATTCCAGTTTTGTGCACAAATCTAATTTGCGAGGGAGATCTGGATAAATTGTTTTTACAACGTGAAGCCTTTTGGATTTTCACTTTAGACACTAGGCTCTAATTTAACGATCTAGGTGCAAAGTCTAAACCGCAGGGCGCAAAAGCATTAAGCTTGTCCGAATCCACTTTTGCTATTTTAAGGATGAAAAATATACTTTGCGCCCCGGCGCATGGTCTAACAGGATTGTGCTTATTTTATAACAATGAGCTATGGGTGTGTTTTGAGTATAACGTGCATTAAACCAATCAGAGTCTCATCTCCCATTCCCTTTGGAGAGAAAGTTGGGTCGCGCCATGGCGCATTTGCTATTTACATGGTGGACTTTGTGAGTAAAAAAACTGAACGCTTCACTATCGAGAAAACAGTTAAACAGACCATCTGCAGCATGGGATAAAGAATGAGCCTCCTCCATTCGGCCTCTTTACTTTCTCTTTACTTTACTTTTACTCTTTACTTTACTTTTTCACTTTCGTGCATAGGGAAATGGTGTTGTACGCAGTCCACTGAAGACATCCATTAGTCTACATATTTAATTTAGTTTGTTAAGCACAAAGATTTGTTTCAAAACTATTTCTAAATTCACTTTTAATTTCCAGTAAACGAATAAATGAACAATAATAACAAAGTGTGGTCAAAAAAGTTACATCCAAACACACGTCCTATTCTTATGCCCCATATGGTGAAGCATACATCTCCAAAACAAATTTAAACTTGTTTTATTAAAACAAATATAAATATGCATATAATAAATAATACTGCTAATAATAATAACATTATACACATGGAAATTGTCATGAAAAACTGAAAAAAGCCCCGCGAGATGCCTGGAGGCAGTGGTTTTAATATTAATGTAGAAAATAATTTTTTTTTTTACATTTTAATCCATTTACTCTTTTTCATATGTAAAGATATTTTCATATTGCTGTACATCCTGTGTGTATTAAGCAATGTGTAGGTGTTTAAAGCACATGAGTCCACAAAGTGGCTCAAATAGATTTACTATTTAAACAACGTGGCGCAAAAATGTGAAATGTGCTGGTCTGAAAATGGCAACAAATCGCACCAAATATGTCTTGGACCTTATTGCACCTTATTGCTCATAGGTTGCATCCGAAATCGCATACTTCCATATTATACAGTATGCTAAAAACAGTATGCGAGCCGAGTAGTATGGGAGAAGTACCCGGATGACCTACTACTTCCGGCGTTGTTCGGAAGTGCGCATCCAATGGACACTACGCAAACTCATGATGCACCACAAGAGAATTCATGAATGGGAGTGAAGCGACGCAACTGACGCAGGTAGGTCACGTGACCATGAAAAAATGGTGGATGTAGAACGTCCGAGTTCCAATCATACTGCTCACATCCATACTGTATAGAACATACTTTTCTAACAGCCAAATATAGTACATTCCTTCATTCATTCATCTTCTTTTCGGCTTAGTCCCTTTATTAATCCGGGGTCACCACAGCGGAATGAACCGCTAACTTATCCACCACATGTTTTACGCAGCGGATGCCCTTCCAGCTGCAACCCATCTCTGGGAAACATCCATACACACTCATTCACAATCACACACTACGGACAATTTAGCCTACCCAATTCACCTGTTGGCATGTCTTTGGAATGTGGGGGAAACCGGAACACCCGGAGGAAACCCACGCGAACGCAGGGAGAACATACAAACTCCACACAGAAAAGCCAACTGACCCAGCCGAGGCCCGAACCAGCGACCTTCTTGCTGTGAGGCGTCAGCATTACCTACTGTGCCACTGTGTCGCCCGAGTAGTACATTTAAATTCAAATGCAGTACCTACTGAGTAGTAGGCATATTCGGACGCAGCCATTGTCTCCAAGAGGATTAAATAAGGATTTTGATATTGATCCATTCCTTTAATATTTAACTAGGTGTGTTTGATTTAATTAAAGTTTTTTAAAGTAAAGCTAAAGGTTTAAAACGCAAAGGTTTTTGGGTAAAGGTGTTTATTTTCTTTACCTAGGGTTCAGTTTATAGGATCTGTTATTGTGTTGTTATTCTGTATTTTATTTATGAATATCTAAGTTGTGTTCAATTTATTCATTCATTTTCCTTCAGCTTAGTCCCTGTATTCATCAGGGGTCGCCACAGCGGAATGAACCACCAACTATTCCGTCATATGCTTTACGCAGCGGATGCCCTTCCCGCTGCAACCCAGTACTGGGAAACACCCATACACTCTCATTAACACACATACACTACAGCCAATTTAGTTCAATTCACCTATAGCGCATGTGTTTTGACTGTGGAGGAAACCAACACGGAGAGAACATGCAAGCTCCACACAGATATGCCAACTGATCCAGCCGGGACTCGAACCAGCAACTTTCTTGCTGTGAGCCGACAGTGCTAACCACTGAACTACTGTGCCGCTCCTTTGTTCAATTCATTATTGCTAATTTTACTTTCTCCGTGAGATAATGTGTGAGATCATGTGATTCAGAGGACTATAAAGAGTAACACGCTGTGATCAACATTGTCTGATGAGGAGCCGGTGTGCTCGAAGCGTCACATGCTTTGTGGTAGCCTTTTTTTACGTTAATAAATTTATATTTTTGGAGCTTTGGTGTTGCTGCCTTTATGTAATTTTTTTGTACTTCTTGTTGTTTGTTTAAGCACCCACTTTAGATTGATGTGCATGCTTTTGTGCATTTTTTCTTGCATCTTTGGATAGTAACACAGCTAATGGCTACCAACATTGTTCAAAATATCTTCTTTCCTGTTCAACATGATGACAGAATTAACATTAGAAGTTCATTCCCTTCAGGTAATCCTCCTGACTAAATTCTAAATTTAAACCAAACAACACCCTGGGATATTTTCCCCTTCTAAAAATCCTCAGTCACATACTTTTTGGTTGCTGTAGTAGGTGTCCAGGTCCTCCAGCGGGACGGACAGCATGTGTGGCGGAACATCTCCGTAGATGAACGGCAGGGATTTTCCCGCCTCCAAATCGCTGTTGGGTTTGGGCCCGTTTTCGTCGTCGTCATCAGGCCGTCTCTCGCCTTTGGGCCGCTGGGCCGCCTCCTCTGCGATGCGTTGCTCGATAGCGGCGAGAGACTCGGGCAAGAAGGGCCGGAAGCTGTCAGGTCCGGGTGGAACGAGCAGCTGAGCAGCCATATTGACATCCTGCTCTGGTAGCTGCACCAGCTAATCTCCGGTCACTCTGGGAGCTGATGGAAGAAAAATCACACGTTCAATACACAGAGTCTGCTAGAGGAGACCAATCATTATGGTGGAAGCTTTTCATTTGTATGAATTAAGTGTCTGTAGTGGTTTAAGATGTGAAATAACCAATGTTCATTAATTTACATGGTAATCAGCATAAAACTGGAGACACTAGGGAAGATTTTAAACTACTTGCATTACAGTAGTTCCTTCTCACTATTTTCCCCACACACTCTGAAAATAAGACATCATGTACATTTTCAGAAATAAAAATACACAAGCGGTCACTGGGGTGGTACCTTTCTGAAAGGTACAATTTTGTTCCTAAAAGGTCCATATTAATACCTCAAGAGTGCATATTAGTACCTAAAAAGTACAAAAGTGTTCCTCTTAAAATGTTTAGGTGCTATTACATACTTTTGAGGTACCAATATGAACCCTTTAAGTACAAGCGTGTACCTTTTGAAAAGGTACCACCCCAGTGACAGATCGCGTACCTTTATTTCTGAGAGTGTACACAAACATCATGTTTCAGGGGAAGACAGGTCAACGGGAGGTAGCATTCAGAAAAAGGAAGTAAGATACATCTCCGGAGAGAGAGGCGAAAAGAACTCCCTCTTGAATAAGGGCAGTGTGAGATCAGGGAGAAAAAAAAGCACCAGCAGTCAAGCACATAAACACATAGACATAACATCGCAACAGGGGATAGGAACAGGGGATGTGGATTTAGTCCGATGAGGGCGAGCAGCCATTCGGCCTGCAGCTGAAGAGCGCTTGTTACAGACCCGCCTACCCCCTCCAGTGGGTGAAAGCACACGAAGGCGTAGGATGAGGGGCTAGGTAGTGATTGTCTATCTGTATCTGTGTGTGTGTGTGTGTGTGTGTGTGTGTGTGTGTGTGTGTGTGTGTGTGTGTGTGTGTAAGGATGTAGAGTTCAACAGGTGTTTTATCCTTAACAGTTTTTATTTCAAAATGTATGAGATTTTTGTACAGCCTGTCTAAAATCTGTCAAATAAAAATTCAATTCAATTCAAGTTATGAAAGTAAATCCTAACATTACAAACTTTGATTTGAAGAAGATTCATTCTGAAGTCAGATATGCATCTTTTACAGATTTGTCTTTAGTAAGCTGATGTCTTGTATTGATTATCTTCTTATTGATTCTGTATATGGCATGATACATGTTTAGCTGACGAATATACTGTCATATTTGAATTCTGAACTGCACTAAAGGGTTAGCACTGGATTAAAGTTCAGTTTAGTTCAGGGGAATCAAACTCAGTTACTGGAGGCCGCAGTACTGCACAGTTTAGTTCCAGCTCTGTTTCAATACACTTACCCGTAGGTTAAAACAAGCCTGAAGGACTTAATTAGTTTGATCAGGTGAGTTTGATTAGGGTTGGAACTAAACTATGCAGAGCTGCAGCTCTCCAAGAACTGAGTTTGACACCCCTGGTTTAGGTGGAGCGTAGGCAGCCTTGGAGTGTTTTACCTAACTTTATTGTAATATTAGTTGAATAGTAGTGCTTATGATTACTGACAGGTGATAGTATTACTTACATTCTACAGTACACAGATCTATGGGGACTAAATAAAGTGCTTTTGAAGAAAACCAAAAGTATGGAGGCTCTCTTTCAATATTTGTCAATGACCTCTGTCTACTATCCTGTGTAACATGTAAATGACATTAAGTTCATTTGAATGATCAAAACGGGTATCTATATTTAATTAACAAATATTGTCCAAACATTTTTCTAAATTCTATAAATAACATTTAAATAAAAACCTTCTCATATTAAAATGGAGTCAGATATCACTGAAAAGACAAAATGCTCGACCAATTCAGCCATCAATGGGTTATTAAGGGTACAATCAACAATTATATGAAACTCAGATAAAAAGACTATACGGCACAAGACTGCAAACAATTAAGGCTGCAAATAATGGGTTTAATGAAGGAAAGAACTGTAATCCCACAAGGTATTGTGATTAACACAAATTAATCACAAGATTAAAAGCACAAATTTTGCAGAAGTAGCTCCAAAATCTGCACACACGTGTATATGTACAGTTGAAGACAAATTTAGTCGCCCTCCTGTGCAATTTTAATTCTTTTTTTCAATATCTCCTAAACTATGTTTAACTAAGAAAGAACATTTTTAAGTATTTCCTCTTATAGTTTTCTTTTGGAGAAAGTATTTTTTCTTTTAGTTTGACTGGAATAAAAACTAGTTTAAAATTAGTTAAAACTAATTAAATTTCAATATTATTAATTACAGAACAAAATCAATGTTGGTCAATGACTTGCCTTATTAACCAAACTTACCTAGTTACCCTAATTAATTAGATAAGCCTTTAAATTGCACTTTAAGCTGAATACTAGCATCTTGTTAAATAACTAGTAAATTATTAGGTTCTGTCATCATGGGAAAATAAATTAGCTATTAGAAATGATTTGTTAAAACTATTATGTTTTAAAATGAGTTGAGAAAGAAATCAATTCGATATAGCGAAATTATCAACATCACACATGAAGTCACACGGGTTCAACCGCGCATACTGGTTGCAAAAAAGACCAGTTGCAATAGCAAACATGTCGTGTTGTGCGGTAGGATGCCAAAATCGAAAGTCCACAAATTGAAAACTTACATTTTACCGTGCACCACACTGCTTTTAATGCCAACCGCAGACGTCTTTGCCTAACAGCCATAAGAAGAGCCGAATGGATTGAGGACCTAATTAAAAATGCTCGACTCTGCAGTTCTCATGTTATATCAGGTAAGTTCACGCTATGCTGAATCATACACATTACTCGTTTTTGATTGCAGCAATGATTTCAGCAAAAACAGTTAAATATGGTGAATTAAACTGCAGACACTGAATGCAAAGAATGAAATGCAAAAATCTAAGTTCACATACTCTGCCGTACAGGTGCAGTTCGCTGTCAGAATGCAGTTGTTTTGCTTGTTGATGATTACCCAGGCTTTGTATAGCTCCGTCTTCTTTCCTGGTCTTTGGCTAGGCAGAACCTTGGTTTTTAGCACTACAAAGTTTTAAATCTGGTAATCATGGAACATTATTTCTTGCACATGACCACACAGAACAAAATTGTAGGCATCCAAAGACTTGTAGGCCTTTAACTCTTGTAAAATCACTTAGAGTTTCAATGAGATAGTTGTATTTGGGGCTGGATGTCTGGCCATTTCGTCTTATCCATTATCCATTGGGAGGGTGCTATCACAAATGCACCTGTCAGATGAACGCCGCTTACTTTAACGTTAATTTTGCCAAATAACTGTGCTTATCACTGGGTGACAAGCTGTTATAATATGCTGAAAGCATTATGTAAATAATATTTATAATATGCAATCAATATAACTTATCTCTAAGATGACAACAAACTTTGTACCGCATCAAATGTCATTCGCTTACTGTAAATGCTAGCACTACTGTTTTTTTTCTGCAATCTCGCTGCACACGCATCCTGAATGTTCACAAACCTGTAATTCGTCTACATTAATTGAAAAATATTAGAAAAACAATTAGTGAATAACCAGCCTGATCTCACGAGGAAACATAAGTAATTTACGTTTTGTCAGTTTAGTGGCTAATTCGTACGAATTCGTACGAGTTCAGTCGTTCGAAAATGTACGATTTTAAAAAGGAGACGTGGCACCTAACCCCACCCCTAACCCCAACTGTCACTGGGTGATGAGTAAATTGTACCAAATTATACGCATTCAATCATATAAATTCATACGAATTAGCCACTAAATCAAAAAGGTTTGAATTGCCATGAGATAGCGTTGGAATAACACAATTTGTAAATATCGATTTCATTTTGTATGTACTGCTTGCTGCGATATTCTGCACAGTGAATGTTTCTGTACAGCATTATGGGTTAAGTAGTTTTGTCCCCTATAAATTCTGCTGTAAAATAAATGGAATTAATGCAGCCAAATGAGTTCAACAAAAGTGTTTACAATCCATATAACACAACAGGTTCTGAATGAATGGTCATTAACTGCCAGAACCTAATGGTAGTTGTCTTCTAGTACTACTAACGAAGAGGCTGTTAGTATTCATGCAGTGCCACTATATGCAGCTTGTGTTTGTGTATGTATGGTTTAGAAGTGTATGTTTGTACCAGTTCTGTATGTTACAGTAGAGCAGAAATGCCTGCGGGTCACCAAGCATAAATAGCCAGTCTGGCGTGATGCCCTGGGTTCTGTGGCCAGACCTTTGAGCACCAGGGTGTTTTCTAGAAGCAAATCATCTACAGATGCAGGAGTTCCATGACTTCAATAAACCCCTGTTCCCTTTGAGATTCACTGTCTCAAAAAATAGAGAGGTATACAGTTGAAGTCATAATTATTAGCCCCCCTTAGGATATACATGTATATATATATTTTTTTTTATATATATTTCCCAAATGATGTTTAACAGAGCAAGGACATTTTCACAGTATGTCTGATTATATATATATATATATATATATATATATATATATATATATATATATATATATATATATATATATATATATATATATATATATTTATATTTATATATATATATATATATATATATATATATATATATATATATATATATATATATATTCAAGTAAAAAAAATTCTGGTATTGTCAATTATTCTGTACAATTTTTTCGTTTCTTAATGGTATTGCACTGTTTTGTTAATTATCTTATAAATGTTAAATAAAATATTATAAAAATCATTAAATAGATACAATACCAGTTTGTGCCTTTTTTTGAAAGAAGTTTATATTTTATTGAATTAAAGTGATGAAAAGGATGGTAATTATTTTTACTATTTACTAGTGATCAAAGATTTGCATTTAAAAATTTGTCTTGACTACAAAGCTATACATTTAAATGAATTCTCAAGGATTATGTGACACTGCAAAACTGTAATTAAATACTACAATATCACTATTTAGTGTTTAAAACAGGTAAATGCAGGTTTGGTGAGCAAAAGAGACTTCTTATAAAAATAGTTTAAGAAGTCACCATTCAAATATTTCCCAAATGATGTTTAACAGTGCAAGGAATTTTTGACAATATTTCCTATAATATATTTTTTTCTGGAGAAAGTCTTATTTGCTTTATTTTGGCTAGAATAAATGCAGATTTTTTAAAACCATTTTAGGGTCAATATTATTAGCCGCCTTGAGCAATTTTTTTCTATCGTCTACAAAACAAAACTCCGTCATACAATGACTTGCCTAATTACTCTAACTGGCCTAATTAACCTAACTAAGCCTTTAAATTGCACTAGTATCTAGTAAAATATTACGCACTGTCATCGTAGCAACGATAAAAGAAATCAGTTATTATTAAAACTATTATGTTTAGGAATGTCTTGCAAAAATCTTCTTTCCGTTGAATATAAATATACAGGGGGGCTAATAATTCAGAAGGGCTAAAAATTCTGATTTCAACAGTATATAATAGTAGAAGCAATCCTAGATTTTCCTATATGGCTACTACAACTGTAATATATCACAAAATTTCTTGATCAAATATTGTTTTATAATGACAGCTAACTGGCTAATTTCCCACATACCTACATCTATATTTTATATCAAGCTTTAACACACAGCATCTGTCACAAACTAACTCACACTAAAATCCCAAACTCATGACTGGATTCTTGTGAGTGACACCTGAGCATGCATCCGGCAGTCAAAAATGGATTGTCAAAATCAATCCCGCCATCCTCTACAAAAATCCAGATTTATACATCTTTAACATGGCAACTCTGCAATTCAAACTGGAAGATTCAAAACAATCTTCTTCATGGTTCTTTAAGTTTCTTAATGGTTTCAAAACAATGATTCTGACAATATCATTAATAAAAAATAAATCTGCTATGAATCAAACAGAAACTACACTACAGTACAGCTTTTAAAAGAATAGATACAGTATTTTTAATAGATAAATACATAATAATAATGACAATAACAAACATTCATTCTTTAATTTTCCTTTGGCTTAGTCTCTGATTTATCAGAGGTCACCACAGTGGAATGAACCGCCAACTCTTCAGCATATGTTTTACGCAGAAAATGCCATTCCAGCTGCAACCCAGAACTGGAAAATAAACCGTACAAGTGTATTATTCATTATGAAACAGTAGTTTCTACCATGTTCTACAAGTAGGATTTCTTTCACGCAAGCAAGAGTTGACACTGCTCCAAACCACCTACGATGCAAAACTCTTAGGCCTCATCCAAGTGGAAAGGCATCGTACAAGTCAAATTGAACATGTTTCACCAATTAAAAACTGAAAATTGGTGGTACTAAAAAACTTATAACCTGCATAATCACCAGCATAGATTATATCTTCAATGAATAAAGACAAAAACACAATCATTTCACAAATAACTACCAGACTAAAATAGCAACTAACATCTAACTAAAATCTCCCAAAAAATTACAAAGGAAAAATCGTACGTACAGATTACTGTATGCATTCTAGAGTAAATCAATAAACACTTATTAAGAATACTGACATTAGTGATATGTAAATTTGACCATAATGGTATTGGATGATAACTTTTATTTTTGTAGTGTTTTCATTATCCCATTTAAAAACTAAAATTATCGGGCAGTATATTATGGATTACTTTCACCGGTTGAAAGATTTCAGACATGTTGCACATGGCTAAAAGGGTTTTGATAGGTTATCGGTTCATATAAAGTTAAAAATCTCTGTGTTGACCTTATTCTTCACGTTTGAGCCGGCACAACTAGTGGAGTTTTTTTTTGGCTTAAGATTCTCTGTCTCATTCCCTTGATTTTTAGATGTAAAAAAATGAGAATGTTATGCAACTAAAATGGAAATCTATAATAGGCAGATACCTGTATGAGTTCTAGATTAAATAAACAAACATTAGCTAAGAATACTGACATTAGTGATACATAAATTTGCCCGTAATAGTACTGGATGATAACTGCTTACTTTCAGTGTTTTCATCATCGGACCCATCAAAAATATAATTATAGGCAGTATATCGTGGATTACTTTCACCGGTTGAATGATTTCAGAAGTGTTGCTCATGGCCAAAAGGGTTTTGATAGGTTATTGATTCATATAAAGTTAAAATTCTCCATATTGACCTTATTCTTCACGTATGAGCTGGAGCTGCCATTTGAATCTTTTTGGCTCAAGACTTCCAGTCTCATTCATTTCCATTGATTTCTAGACGTGAAAAAGTGAGCAATGTTAGGCAACTAAAATGGAAATCTATAATAAAATAAAACACCAGGAAAAATGGGCAGATTACTGTATGAGTTCTAGATTAAATAAATAAAAATAGCTAAGAATACTGGCATTAGTGATACTTAAATTTTTCCGGAACAGTATCAGATGATAACTTTTTTAATCTTTTTGGCTCAAGACCTCTAGTTTCATTCACTTCCATTGATTTCTAGACGTTAAAAACTGCTCGCTTTGCTGCTTGATGTTGCATACTTATACTTTCTTATTGTGTGATTCTACTTTTTATGTTCACTGTTAACAATTTCCTGTAAAATCTACAGTAACTTACTGGCAGGAGTTCGCCAGTAACTTACCGTAAATCAAATACAACAAAAACCCTGTATTTACATTTACAACACCATTTACCTTCCTTTGTATGTATTTACAGTATTGTATATCTTTACTGTAAAATATACAGTAATTTTCACAATGGAGCTTTAAAATACAGTAACATTTCGCGTAACTGTCCTACAGTAAAATTCAGTTCATATTACAGTTCAGTTTGCCAGTAACTTACTGTAAGTCAATTGCAGTAAAAATACTGTATTTATATTTATAGTAAATTTACCTTCCTTTGTCTGTATTTACAGTATTAAATATCTCTACTTTAAAAAAATTGTAATTTTCCCAATGCAACATTAAAATACAGTAAAATACTGCATAACTGTTCTACAGTAAAATATAGTTCATATTACAGTTCAGTTTGCAAGTAACTTACTGTAAATCAATTACAGCAAAATACTGTATTTACATTTACAGAACTATTTACCTTTGTATGTATTTACAGCATTGTATATCTTTACTGTAAAAATACAGTAATTTTCACAATGCAACTTTAAAATACAGTAACATACTGCATAACTCTCCTACAGTAAAATTCAGTTCATATTAAAGTTCAGTTTGCCAGTAACTTACTGTAAATCAATTGCAGTAAAAATACCGTATTTACATTTACAGTACATTTACCTTCCTTTGTATGTATTTACAGTATTGAATATCTTTGCTTTAAAATATACAGTAATTTTCACAATGCAACTTTAAAATACAGTCTCATACTGCATAAATGTCCTACATTAAAATTCAGTTCATATTAAAGTTCAGTTTGCCAGTAACTTACTGTAAATCAATTGCAGTAAAAATACTGTATTTATATTTATAGTAAAGTTACCTTCCTTTGTCTGTATTTACAGTATTGAATATCTCTACTTTATAAAACTGTAATTTTCACAATGCAACATTAAAATACAGTAAAATACTGCATAACTGTTCTACAGTAAAATATAGTTCATATTACAGTTCCGTTTGCAAGTAACTTACTGTAAATCAATTACAGCTAAATAATGTATTTACATTTACAGAACTATTTACCTTTGTATGTATTTACAGCATTGTATATCTTTACTGTAAAAATACAGTAATTTTCACAATGCAACTTTAAAATACAGTAACATACTGCATAACTGTTCTACAGTAAAATTCAGTTCATATTAAAGTTCAGTTTGCCAGTAACTTACTGTAAATCAATTGCAGTAAAAATACCGTATTTACATTTACAGTACATTTACCTTCCTTTGTATGTATTTACAATATTGAATATCTTTACTTTTAAAAAAATACAGTAATTTTCACAATGTAACATTAAAATACAGTAACATACTGCATAAATGTCCTACAGTAAAATACAGTTCATATTACAGTTAAATACTGTGTCGTTTATAATGAACACTTGTTTGTAGAACAACCGTTTTTTCACCATTTCTGAAGTTTATTATTCCTTGTCATTTCTCTCAAAGGCAAATGAGAGAGAAAAACAAGAAAAAAAACAAGTTTACTTACCTTCGCATCACAGAATAAGGTCAATAACTAAAGTTAAAGTATAGTTCAAGACTTGGTGTCATGGTACAGTGAGGCTTTTTAACTAAGTTTGACTTGTCAAGTAGACTTCTTCTCTGCAATACTCACACTAACAATGTTTTCCAGACAAAATATTCCTGCACGCTCTGGGCTAGATTTCAGTTCGCAACTGTGACTAATATTCGGCAGCAATTGTTTGTGTGCATGTGGGTCTGTTAGTGAGCGCAGTGAGCTGTTTCTTTCTCTCTCACCCTCTCCATCACCCAACCAGTTCAGCCTGTTCCCTCTGAGGACAGAGGTAAAAAAACAACTCCCTCATCCATGCATCCACCCATCAAAGCATTTATCCAATGATCCACTTATTCAACCCCCTCCAAAAATGAGCCAACCCTCTGGAGTGCCATTACTCCCAGCCCTGCCCTACCGCGCACCTGTCTCCAGAGGCAAAACAGAGAAGAGGTGGGGGATCTAAGCACAATTTAGGTAAATATTGAGCACTCCGAGGTGTGCACTATGTAAAAATCAAAATACCACTACTCATTTTGATGATCCACCAAAAAACATACACTCTCTTTTAGTATCATGATACAGTTTGTTAACTTCAGCAACATGTGGTCATCGTCATGATAAATAATACACTTTAAAAAAAGATTATATGAACAAAGTAAAGACAACGGTTTTTATGCTACTTTAAGTTAATCGGGTTTAATGCAATATTTTTGGTCAGTTTAACTGAAGTAAGTTTAGATGAGTAAAAATATTCATTTGATTCAACTAAAAAAATAAGTAGGGATCAATAATTGTTTTTACAGTGTACCATTGTCAAGGTCTGCTTAGATATTCATGACTAGCAAAGACTATCAGTGTAAAATCGGTCACCTCAGTTGACACCGCGTGCTACTTCATGTTATATTTGGTGGATATTGAAAGGTCTTGACAGTATGTCACTGAGAAGGTGGATTAAAATATTGCAGGCCAACACTAGGCAGCCAAAGTGTGTCAGCATTTGCCTTCAACACTTCTCCTCAAACCATGACAGTCATGTTTACATATTTAGACACTGCATGTGTTATAAAGACTGCATGTATATGAATTCTGACAGATGTGAGGGAAGGAAGGAAGGAAGGAAGGAAGGAAGCCTTCACACTGCGTCACACATCATAGGTGATACAGTGTCAAAGTTTTGGAAACAGTACAGCTGAATTGTATTTTTATTATTGTTATTATTATTATTATTGTTATTATAATAATAATAATAATAATAATTATTATTATTATTATTATTATTATTATTATTATTATTATTATTATTATTATTATTATTAGGGCTGCACAATATATTGTTTGAGCATCGATATTGCAGTGTGTGTATCCGCAAAAGTCACATCGCAGAATTAGATTAATGAAAATGATCAAGATAGTAGTAAATATTATTGTTTTAAAATAATTTATACAATAATGACCATTTTATTTTTATGTTTGATTGTTCAATTTCTGTACCTGAATACTGTTAGACTCTCCAGAAAACCATAAAGCACTCTTTATTTCACTTTTCTCTTTGCTCTGTTGTATTTATATATGCTTGTCTTTTGTTATAATTTATGCAAAATACTTCATCATTCTGATCTATCTAAATGAATGAAATCTTTCCAAATAGAGCTTTTCAATTCTAATGAAATAAAATTTATATCGCAATATAAATCGCAGCAAAACAAAATATCGTAATGTCAGATTTTTCCAATATCGTGCATCCCTAATTATTGTTATTATTGAGAATCAGTTAATTATGTTGGTGGGGAAAAATTGATTAACCGCATCCAAAATAAAAGTTTGTTTTGACAAAAATATGTTCTATTGTATTAGACATAAATTATATATAAATTTAAATATCTATGTTACGAAATTGTTTTGTATACTTTTGTTTCTCTGTTTGAGCGTATACATAATAAATGTAGACAGTACACACAGATATAAACATTTATTTTTGATTCGATTAATCGTGAGCACTATTCATTAACTAACAATGATTCTCTATAATCTAAACTAAAATTAAAACTATAAATGTTCAAATAATTGTCAAAACATTATTCAAGATTATCTAAAAAGCATAAAGTAACAGCATTACAGAAAAGAGTAGCATTAAACTGAAGGACAATCTGTTGTAACATTTTAAATGTTTTACTGTCATTTTTGAATGTAATACATTCACTTCTATTAAAAGCAGGCACGTTTACCTACAGTTGAAGTCAGAATTATAAGCCCCCCTGAATTATTAGCCCCCCTGTTTATTTTTCCCCAATTTCTGTTTAACTGGGAGAAGATTGTTACAACACATTTCTAAACATAATAGTTTTAATAACGCATTTCTAATAACTGATTTATTTTATCTTTGCCATGATGACAGTAAATATTATTTGACTAGATATTTTTTCAAGTCACTTCTATACAGCTTAAAGTGACATTTAAAGGCTTAACTGGGTTAATTAGGTTAACTTGGCAGGTTAGGGTAATTAGGCAAGTTATTGTATAAAGATGGTATGTTCTGCAGGCTTTCAGAAAAAAAATGTATAGCTTAAAGGGGCAAATAATTTTGACCTTAAAATGTTTTTTTTTTTAATTAATAACTGCTTTCATTCTAGCAACAATAAAACAAATAAGACATACTGTGAAAATTTCCCTGCTCTGTTAAACATCATTTGGGAAATATTTAAAAAAAAATTTTAAAAAATCAAAGGGGGGGCTAATAATGCTGATTTCAACTGTATGCCATTTGAATTGCAGTAGATCATATTTTCTGAATAAATATTAAGCAGCACAGCTGTTTTCAACATTGATAATGAAGAACAACAAATTATCTTATTAGAAGGACTCCTGAAGGGTCATGTGATATCATATTAGCGCCTCATAAAATAGTTTTAAACATATTAGAAAAGAAAACTGCTATTTTTGTATAGTTAAACCATTTCACAATATTGGTTTTCACTAAATCTTTATGTTTAGATTATTTTATCTTATATTTTATCTTTTATACATATACATCTTTCCAAACATCTGACATACTCAACCAAAACGCCAACACTTTACATTTACTAACGAGACCGGTTGCATAGACTCTGACTTTGATTTCTAATCATAAATTTGACACTTTTTCCTCAAATGTGCGATAAAATTGTTCCGCTTCGTCGTGGATAATGAAGGATTCCCGACAGCTGCTCTCCATGGTGCTGAAACGCAGGTGCGCGCGCTTCCGCCTGGGCTCAGCTCAGGTCATCCGCCACGCGCTTCCTCCAACGTCGTCATCATATTCGCGTACTTCTCTCAATGACAGTTTTCCAAACACGTTGACGATTACGTATTTAATACAGGCGATTCACGGTACCAAGTCATAGCAAATTTCTTCTGGGAATTATAAAGGCATTAAAACGCAAACCAAAATGTTTATGGGGTCTATTAAGGTACAAGCTATTCCTCTGATTTTTTTTTTATATATTTTTGTGATGAAGATGATAATAATAATAAAACGTCTAAAAAATGCTAACTGTAAACAACTTCCCCAAGTCAACTTTCAAAACGAACAACCGTTAATTCTAGCATTTTCTTCTTAAGTAGTAAATAGTTCAACAAGTCAAACATCTGAGGGCCTACATAAAAACAAATATAGATGATCTAATGGAAGGATGGTGTACATCACAATGTTTATTTCTGTCTTGAGTGCTAACAGAAGCCCAAGGTGAGTTTGAAGGCCCTACCTTTATAGATGAGTATTCATCTCGAGCGCAGGGGCGAAGCAGCTGTCGCCATGTTGACGTCTCCGTTTATTTCCATTCCGCAAGCTCGAGGTCCACCCAAAACACAACGAACTCCGACCATGACACCATTTACACGGCAATTTCCAGAGTTTTGTGTCAAAAAACATCGCCCGGGGCTACAGCAGCTCTACATTTCCAGCCCTGACGACACCGACTGAGAAACCGAGATTGATGTAATTCCACGTAACGAGAAGCCCACCCAAAGGGTTAAACGGTGTCTAGGCGACAGAGAAAACGTCTCTGGGCGTGCCTTTTTTCACTGACCAAAAATGTCTACGATGTAAACGCGTTTCGGGGGTATAAAGGTTCAAATTACCACCGCGAACTGTCACCTATTGGTGTCCTCGGATTGTGTTTTTCATCTCCTTCTCGTGTGCGACGGTGGGTGGGTGTGGAAATGCGAGGGAAAGAGGGGGTCGCGTTTGCTCCTCTTTTCAATGACAATCATTATCAATGTAATTAATGTGCTGGGAGGAAATGCCAACGTCTTGTGAAATTCTCAAAACAAGAGGGATTATCTTATTAAGCCATAAACAGTCGACAACAGCCCTCCGTTCAAGAAACATCTCCCTAATTTTGGCAGATCAGCCAAATTCAGCACCAACATCATCTCCATAGGCAACCGGCGGACAGAAACCCAAACATCTGTCCGGTACACTGACAAATCCCGTGTAAAAGCCATGATATGCGATAATACCAGCAATCCAAATCCTGTTTAAACGCCTTATATGTGTCTGGATCATCCCAATTACAGCGCAAACATATGCCTCAGTTTCTCTTTATAAGAATACGATTACTGATTGGGTTTTACGTGATTTGATCATAATCCCATTCTGCTTGATGTAGAGCAGCCAGAGGGTGACCTTTAAATGAATGCATCTTCATATTCTCCATTTGGACATTAAGTCCTAATCACCAACTGTCTTTAGACCAACTGAACACTTTTTTTTTTTAAAGGCTTGTTTATAACAGTTTCACAGTAATATGTTTACAATCCAGGCCCTTGTTATTGTATGTAAATAGTTAGAAAGCAGAAATAGGAATTTTATATACCAGGCCTTTCTAGACGTTTCTCAATTGATCTTGACTTACCATAGCAATGCCTGTCAGGTTCGAGCCTGGATGGCGATGATTTCCAATAACGTTTTCCCCCCGTTTGTTCCTTCTATTGTGTTTTTCCTTCCAGTAAAAGGCGGCTTGTTGTCAAACAGGCTGAGGAGACGCGGCGATGTTTTTATCCATTGAAAGGCGCTCTCAGCTGTCGCTCGTCTTCCCAAATATCACGGATGATAGTCGCTTCCGGTTATCGGTGGCTTGGGTGGTGGGAGTGACGCGTGCGTGAGCCTCACGACTCGATTCCAGAGTCAGAAAGAAACAGCCAGAACCCGCACGTGAAGCCCCGGTTGACGCTATGAAGACACCGGGGTGAGACTCGGTCGCGCAGAGTGCAAATTAATCCCCGTTTGAAGCTTTCCCTCCTTTGTATACGTGATAGGTAGCAGGTAGCCTATACTTTATTAGCATTTGTTGCTTCTGTTACCACAAGTTAATAAAGGGACCCGGCCGGATCAGATGACAATATTATCTAATTAATATTAATTAACCTTTTTATAGCAATTACGCACAAATTGTATGTTCGTTTTTCCCTATCATTCCACAGTCACTGATATTATTTTGTTGGAAGTTTTTGGCTGATAAACTCAATTTTAAATGCTCAATTCAAAACGTCATTCAATTTTGTATGTTACATGATATACTTTACACTATTGGTATGGCTCATTAATTATTTTATTATTATTATTGGTGGCGCAGTAGGTAGTAGGTTCTCTGCCAATAATGGTTGAAAAGCTAAAAAAAATGCACTATAAAAACTGGATTAAAACATGATAACTCCTAGCAAAAGTGTCAGAAGCTTTCATTTATTTTCTTTAAAAAAAACTAATGAATATTATATATATATATATATATATATATATATATATATATATATATATATATATATATATATATATATATATATATATATATATATATAGTTGAAGTCAGAATTATTAGCAGCCTTTTGTTTTTTTCCCCTTTTTTAAATATTTCCCAAATGATGTTTAACAGAGAAAGGAAATTTTCACAGTATGTCTGATAGTATTTTTTTTCTGGAGAAAGTCTTATTTGTTTTATTTCGACTAGAATAAAAGCAGTTTTTAATTTTTAAAAACCCATTTTAAGGTCAAAATTATTAGCCCCTTTAAACTATATATTTTTTGATAGTCTATAGAACCGACATCATCATACAATAACTTGTCATAACTTGTCTAACCTGCCAAGTTAACCTAATTAACCTAGTTAAGCCTTTAAATGTTATTAAGTTATTAAGACTATTATAATTAGACGTGTATATATATATATATATATATATATATATATATATATATATATATATATATAGCAATTTACTTCTATTTATAAATCACCAAGGAACATGGTTTAAAATAGTAGTACTAGTACATTTTCTTTATCCCTAAATAATCCCTTTCAAATATTACTGTTATAATGTTTGTGTTGTTGAGATATGCACTCTAGTTTAAGAGTTATTTGTGAAAACTGAAAATAACTGTTAAATATGTTTTTTTTTTTAGATTTTACATTTTAGTATTACAAAATCTTCATAACTTACACTCTACCAAAACAGATCTTTATCTGAAACGTTATCTTCTGTTAATTTTTACTCTTTATTTTATAAGTACACATATTCTCAGACTAACAGGCTGCCTTTTATTTCTATACTGAGAGCATCCCATTTGACAGGTACTTATAAAACAACGAATAACATTTATATTCATCTTATATAAAAGTCAATGTTCTCTTAAAAAACGTTTTCTGAAAATTATTAAAATGACTTAACACTCCGCCAATCTAGGACTACATCTTTATCTTTATCCAAGACAACTTTACAACTTTAGTAAAGAAGACCATTGTGTTATAGAGTATAGGGACTGAGGCTGTTCATTCTTCAAAGCTCTAAATTCACCAGACACGGTCGAATTGAATAATCCTTATCCATGCTTGAAAGAGGTTGCTGGCGCGCTGCACCTGAGGCATGGGAGAGGCGCGCGGACCCAAACAATGCGCGCGCGCCCCCTGCTGACACTAATGAGCAATGGCAGCGTTTCTGACGACAGTTACCCTTTCGCACGAAGCTGCCTTCGTTAATTGCTGAGAAACTTGTCTTCAGATGTTCATTAGGTGTTAAGCACGGATGAATGCACTGGTAAATTTGTATAGTGTTAGTCTCGAAAATAAACACTCAGAAAAGCGCAGTGATTTAGAGCACTACCGCGACCGCTTGTGCCTGCGCGCCGCGCCTCCGCAGGGCTCGTGCTGATGCATGACGCATCGCGCCGGTTTTGACATTCGCTGAGCTCCTCTCATTAGGCGCTCTCGCCCGCGGGGTGTCATCTATGAGGAGGCACAGACTGAAGGATCACCAGTCCACTGAGTGGACAGAGCACGGCTAAACTCTCTCAGTGGAGCAGCTGGCGGTGTGACACAAGTGTTTACCCTGCAGAACAAACCGATAAATACGTTCAGTGACAGCTAGCTCATACACTCCATTGAGGTGAATTTGGTTTTATATTCGCACATTCGGACTTTCTGCTTAATATAATTTCAGACAAGTATTGTTTGCAAATTCTAAATAGGGAAATCATACTGTATGAACAGACAATGACTATCAAATTACAACATTGTTCCCTGTCAAATAAATAGTACTATGTTGTGAACTCGTACTTGTGATTTCAGATCGAATTTTCAAAGTAGCGTGGTAAATAATATAGGGACTGGTAAAATGAACGAATATGCGAATATAAAACCAACTTTACCTCAATTAGCCTACCTTAGTTGGTCTGGAATCGTGCAAGTAGGCCTACAGTACGACAACATTAATTGACTGAACAATATTTTGATAGTCGTTGGTACTATATTCTTTCCCTATAGACTTTGCACATAATGCTTTTCTGAAATCATATTATTAAGGAGAAAGTCAGAACGTGCGAATATAAAACTGACTTCAAATCAATCTACACTAGCCTGCACTCCTCACACAAACAATGTAAGCAAAGACAAATATACATTTTGCTATACGTTAAACTTTTGAAAAATCTATAGGCATATTTACAATTGTAAAAGTAGTGTGGTTTTACAGCAGATGTCATTTCAGTTTTGAGTACTTCTGGACGTTTGTCAGGGCGAATTTTATAGCTTTTTAGCTAGCAGATAGCGTTTAGCATAGTCTCTTTGCTTACATTTTATTTTAGGTACATTCTCCTACATATTTTGAGTTGGCCTATAGGTAGGGCCAGACGGAATCTGCTGACATTTTTTGCTATTTCTGCGGAGAATTGTGCTAAAAAAAATCTGCAGAATTATTTTGGAAGTATCATAACCAAAACCTTAATATGTGAAATAAAAAATATTTTTTCAACTTTTATTTAATCCAATTAGATTCACTTTATTTGGTAAACAAAGCAAGTCTCTCATATAATATCTCTACTAAAAGACTGCATTGTACATAAATCAGATGAACAATTTTTAAATTAGTCAATAATATTACTGTAATGAATTTAAAAACTGAATAAATAAAATAAATACACACATTTACTCAAGTAAAATGAACAGAATTAATGATGGGATAAAAATCTGTGGAAATCTGCGGAATTCTGTGCCTGGGCCTACCTATGGGTACTATACTATGCTCATGCCTTTGCGTAAATTAAAAACTACAGCTTAATTAGAAGTATAGTAAAAGTATTAAATATATAGGCTTATAAATGATACAAATTTATCTAAATTTTTCACCGTCAGACTCTGACATTACGTGCCTCCTGACTATTTCCATTTATGCGGCAAACGCTCTCATTAGATTAACGGACTCATTATTTAAAACCTATTTCGTACAATTAATATTAATATTTGAACTTTTTTATTATTATTTTTATTTAGATTATTGTTTTAAACAATTAAGAACGAGATACGTCCCCCTCACTTTTAGAGCCAGACCATTTAGAAACAGGTGATTATATGAAAATAAACTTTTGGATCTCATTCAGCTGTCCCCCCACTTTTAATATGTCTGCTACGCCCCTGGGTATATTGAAGTATATTATTGTAAATACTAACTCTTCTCCATAAAGGTGTGTCAATGTGTAGTGTAAAAATGCAGTGAAAACATGTTAATTACTTGACTGAAAGTTGCCACATGTAAATAATAATAATTTACACATTGGGGAGAATCTCCTCATCCTCCATCAGTGTGCAGCATCCATCTGGTTGACGTGACGGCAGCCATATTGCAACAGACCACACACCAGCAGATTGGTGGAGAAGAGACAGAGTGATGAAGCCAGTTATGATATGGGGATGGTTAGGAGGCCATGATGGACAGAGGCCAGTGGGCAAATCTGGCCAGGATGCCGGGCTTAAACCCCTACTCTTTTTCGAAGGACATCCTAGGATTTTTAATGACCACAGAGAGTCAGGACCTTGGTTTAATGTCTCATCCAAAAAACGGCGCTCACTGAGCAGTATCAGATAGAGTCCCTTTCACTATACTGGGGCATTAGGACCCACACCGCACGTTGAGCGTCCACAACCTAGGACCAGCTACTGCGAAAGCACGGTCACCTCTGCATTTCAGCCTCGACTTAGGGATGCATAACAGTCTCTGGTTAGATGACTGAAGAGACCGACCAGGCTGATGCTCAATTAAAATGTCTGACAGATAAGAAGGTGCCAGGCCATTTAGAGATTTAGAAACCAAGAGAAGCATTTTAAAAGTGACTCGATTGTGCACAGGCAGCCAGTGCAGAGAGCGTAAAACTGGGGTAATGTGGTCATGTTTCTTGGTACTTGTTAAAAGCCTTGCAGCAGCATTTTGAACTAATTGTAACTGGGATAAGGTTTTCTGACTAATCCCAAAGTATAATGAGTTACAATAGTCCAACCTAGTGGTAAGAAAAGCATGGATTATTTTTTCAAAATTATTGCTGGATAAAATAGATTTGACTGTTTTAGATTTGACTGAAAAGTCGAAGCTGAAAAAAGCAGGATTTGACCACTGCATTTATCTGTTTGTCAAAGCTCAAGCCATCATCTAGAACAACACCCAGATTTTTTTACCCAGGGCTTCATAGAAAAACGTAATTTTTCAAGATTAACTATCAGTGCTCTGGAAGAGTTTGACGGGCCGAACAAAATCATTTCACTCTTACTTTCACATCCGACAAGCATAACATAAGGGTCTCTAGCCCATTTAAACTTTGTTGTAAAGGCAGGTAGATTTGGGTGTCATCCACATAGCATAACAGTGAAAAGACAGACCATGTTTTCGAAAGATAAAGCCCAGAAGAAGCATATAAGGAGAAAAGAATAGGGGCTAATATAGATCCCTGGGGAACACCACATGACAAATGTGCTGCCTCAGATGAATGTTCTCCAATAGTGACTTTAAAACTGCGATTGAACAGATAGGATTTAAACCAATCCAGGGCACTTCCTTTTATCCCCACAACATGCTCTAAGCGGGCCAACAAGATGGCATGATCTACTTTGTCAAATGGAGCACTCAGATCTAACAGCACAAGCACCGCACAGTCAGCAAAATATCATTTAAAACCTTAACAAGCGCGTCTCGGTTGAATGATACTTTTTGAAACCTGACTGAAAGACCTCAAAAATGTTGTGATCATCTAAAAATCTCTGCAGCTGCTGCAATACTACTTTTTCTAAGATCTTTGTGATAAAAGACATATTTGAAATGGGTCTATAATTGGCTAAAACAGATGGATCCAAGTTAGGTTGCTTCAGCAGAGGATTTACAGTGGCAAGTTTTAAAACATCAGGTACATTACCAGTTTTAAATCCTTGGTTTACTAAGGCTACAATAAAAGGACCTACTGTGTCAAAAACTGTGTGGAGTTTGCATGTTCTCCCCGTGTTGGTGTGGGTTTCCTCCGGGTGCTCCGGTTTCCCCCACGGTCCAAAGACATACAGTAGGTGAATTGAATAAGCTAAATTGGCTGTAGCGTATGTGTGTGTATAGAGTATATGGGTGTTTCCCACTGCTGGGCTGTGGCTGGAAGGGCTTCCCCTGTGTAAAACATGCTGGATAAGTTGGCGGTTCATTCCGCTGTGGCGACCTCTGATAAATAAAGGGACTTAGCCGAAGTAAAATGAATGAATGAATATTTGAATAATGATTTTAAACACGCACACATAAAAGAAACAAATAATTTAAAGTGAAATATTAAAGCAAATAAATTAAAATGCACTTAAACAAATTAGATTAAAACGAATAATACAAATATTTCAATAAATTTAACCAAAAAAATTTAAGTAAAATTAAATCACATAAAATAAAAGACCTTTTAACCAGCAGGAAAAATATAATAAAACATCTTTATTTTTATCTTTATATCTATTATTTGCTAATAAATACAATATCCTTAATTAAATGTTCAGGCTATATAGACACAGGACGGTAACATTAACATGGAGATGACACAGAACACACCTTCATTAGAAAGAGTGCGCCAAATATCTCTCTACACACACACATATGTTAGGTTTTCATGTTCTATGGGGACTCATAGACGTAATGATTTTGATACTGCACATGATTTTCTATATATATTTTCCCTCTTTTACCCCTAAAACCAACCTCAACATAAAACATTTACAGTTTTACAGTTTTTTAAATAGCTCATTCTGTACACTGTAAAAATGCTGGGTTCTACATAATTTCTTCATGTTGTCCAAACACAAAATAATAAAGTTAACTAAAGTTTTAACAAATTTAAATAGATTGGACATAAAACAATTGAATTGTCACCCAAAAAAAATAATAATCGTGTAGTTTCATTTTAAATAAGTCATTTGAACAAGCTGCAAAAGTCTTTTTTTAGTATATGATTTAAGAGCCGTTTTCCTCATATAGGGAACAAAAATATCCCCACATGGTCACATGGTCAAAAATGACTGGTATTGCTATATTCGGCTTAAAGTGCAATTTAAAGGTTTAACTAGGTAATTAGGCAAGTTAGGTTAAATAGGCGTTCTATTACGATGGCTTGTTCTGTAGACAATTGAAAAAATATTGCTTAAGGGGGCCAATAATATTGACCTTAAATTGGTTTAAAAAGTTTAAAACTGCTGAATTAATACAAACGAGACTTTCTCCGGAAGAAAAAACATTATAGGAAATACTGTGAAAAATTCCTTCCTCTGTTAAACATCATTTGGGAGATACATAAAAAAGACTATAGGCTAATCATTCTTCAACTGTAGATGTGGGGACATTTGGTCTCCACAGTGCTGAATACCAGGACCACACACACACACACACACACACACACACACACACATTGAGGTGCCAGTACAGGCACATGGTCTGAAATGCAAACAGGCACATGAGAAAAGACTCAAGGTCTGTCTTCTCTCCACTGGTCAGAGGATGTGTGAAATAAACAGTCCACTGAGAGATGGCATTGTGACCTGCGCTGAGGCGACTGAGGTCATGTTATCAACGTCAAATGTAAACACGTCTCCACACAAGGCTATATTTGCACATTTTGTCTTATGTGTGTGTGTGTGTGTGTGTGTGTCACTTTGATACAATGAAACCTCAGTCCTTTCAGTGACTTAAGCCCTTTTTTGTGTAAATGTTACATAATTCTTGTCATGAAACCTTGACCGTGTTCGTAAAGAAGAGTTGAAACCACTAGTGTTTAAGGGAGAGACACTGCAAGCAAAATAAATGCTAAATAATAACAAATAACTCCTGATATGTAGCTAAGTATCCAAGTCCTCCACTACTGAAACAGAAGTGCCACTTGCTTAACATTTCCGGGTGAAGAAGGCAGCAGTCTGATTGGGAATGGGCTCTTATAAGTGTTTATTTTGCCTCACTTTATTAGTTTGACTTCAGATTTCAATTACAGTCAATTTTAAAGGCGGTGTTCTCAAAATCTTTTTTTTTCTGCCGCACTGAGCCATAAATGTCCACACGGCAGCACATACTGTAAACAGACCAGACTTCAGTTTTATTCATATCTATATACTTTATATATTGTTTTCAGAGGTATATGCAAACACACAAAATGCATGATTATATACAACAGACAAAAAAAATGTGAAAATGTATAGTTTTTCTGATTTATGGAGTGACAAAAAAATTTTATAAAATTCCCTCTGTAAAAATATTTGACTTTTCATTAATTTATTTTCTTTTCGGCTTAGACCCTTTATTAGTCAGGGGTCACCACAGCGGAATGAACTGCCAACTTATCCAACATATGTTTTACGCAGCGGATGGCCTTCCAGCTGCAACTCAATGTTTGGAACCACCCATACACTGGCATTCACACACACACACACACACACACAAACATACACACTGCACGGGCAATTTAGTTTATTCAATTCACCTATAACGCATGTCTTTAGAGTGTGGGGGAAACCAGAGCACCTGTAGGAAACCCACGCCAACACGGGGAGAACATGCAAACTCCACACAGAAATGCCAACTGACCCAGCCGGGACTCGAACCAGCAACCTTCTTGCTGTGAGGTGATCGTGCTACCCACTGCACCACTGTGACGCCCATATTTGACTCTAATATTTCAAGAAAACAAAAAGTTCCATACAACTTTTCTAAAACAAAATTGTGAAAATGTATTGTTTTTCTGAATTATGGAGTGACAAAGAAACAAAAGAAATCTCAGTAAAAATATTTGACTAATATGTCAAAAAAAAAAAGTTACATACTTTCATTCATTCATTCATTAATTTTCATTAATTCTTTCATTAATTTTACACAGTGGATGTCCTTCTAGCTGCAACCCAGTTCCTAGTACACCCGTAAACACTCATTCACACGCACACACTATGGCCAATTTAGCTTATTCAGTCCACCTATAGCGCATGTCTTTGGATTGTGGGGGATACCGGAGCACCTGGAGGAAACCCATGCGAACTCAGGGAGAACATGCAAACTCCACACAGAAATGCCAACTGACCCAGCCGGGGCTCAAACCAGCGACCTTCTTGCTGCGAGGTGACAGTGCAAACCACTGAGCTACCGTGTCGCCTAGTTTTATTCATATCTATGCAATTTTAAAAAACAATATAGAGGTTTATGCACACAAAATTTACATAATTATACAAAACAGTGGGTAGCACAATCACCTCACAGCAAGAAGGTCACTGGTTCGAGCCCCGGCCAGGTTAGTTGGCATTTCTGTGTGGAGTTTGCATGTTCTCCCCGTGTTGGCATGGGTTTCCTACGGGTGCTCCGGTTTCAAACATGTGGTAAAAGTGAATTGGGTAAGTTAAATTGTCCGGAGTGTGAATGAGTGTGTGTGGATGTTTCCCAGTGTTGGGTTGCAGTATCCAGTAAAACATATGCTGGATAAGTTGTCGGTTCATTCCGCTGTGGCAACACCAGATTAATAAAGGGACTAAGCCGAAAAGAAAATGAATAAAAACATTTTTTTTAAATGCAAAATGTATTGTTTTTCTGAATTATGGAGTGACAAAAAATTAACAACATCCCCTCTGTAAAAACAGTTGACTCTAATATGTCAAAAAGAGAAGCACGAAGTTATAGACAACATCTATTTTTTTTAAATGTGAAAATATTGTTTTTCTGAATTATGAAGTGACATAAAATGAACAAAATCCCCTCTGTAAAAATATTTGACTAATGTAAAAAATATATATATACAAATTTTTAACCTGACTTCATCCAATATTCAGATATTTGTGTTAGAAATGTATGCAAATGAGTGCAAATTTACTGACATAATGAAAGATTTGCATATTTATTAATTCATTCATTCATTCTCCTTCGGCTCAGTCCCTTAATTCATCAGGGGTCACCACAGCGGAATGAACTGCCAACTTATCCAGCATATGTTGTACACAGCGGATACCCTTCCAGCTGCAACTCAGTACTGGGAAACATCCATACACCCTCTTTCACACACATACACTACGGCCAATTTAGTTTATTCAATTCACCTATAGTGCATGTCTTTGAAGTGTGGTGGAAACCAGAGGAAACACACGCCAACACGGGGAGAACATGCAAACTCCTCACAGAAATGCCAAACGGTCCAGCTGGGACTTGAACCAGTGACCTTCGTGCTGTGAGGCAACAATGCTAACCACTGAGCCACCGTGTCGCCCTTTGCATATTTATATATTTTAAAACAGAAATGCTTTACAGAATGCAATACAGAAAATATCTGGAATTCTAATAGGATAGTTTTAATATATCCAAACATTTTAACCCAAACATTTCAATTACCTTATATTTTACTCTTCCCTCATGTGATTTTAAATCTTTATGAGTTTCTTTTTCTGTTGAACAGAAGAGAAGATATTTGGAAGAATGCTGGTTTCTGGAACCCATCGACTTCCATAGTAGGAAAACAGAAATTACTATGGAAGTCGATGGGTGCCAGCAACCAGCATTCTTCAAAATATCTTCTTCCGTGTTCAACAGAAAATAAAAACTTAAATAGGTTTTGAACAAGTGAGGGGAGAGAAAATGATGAATATTTTTACGCTTTAATGTAATCAATCAACTGGGGAAGCATGGCGATAACAATCTATAATTTATTTTACACTGTTCACCTGCAGTGATTTGGCCTTAAATCAAGCCACAGGTTTCCCTCATGTACGACAGTGCTAAATTACTGCACTTCTTTGTTGCTCTACAGTACTTAGTGAAATGAATCAGCTGAGACTTTACACTCTCTGAGACATCAGACAACCGCAGTAAGCTGATTACTCATCTCTCATGTGATTAGCCACCAGAAGTTCTGCTAGTGTGCTTTAGCTTCAGTGTACATGTCAACACCAGCTCAACCCATTCATACCTGTCTTACTCTCTCACAGCTTTCCTCAAACTATTAAGACACACTCAAAAAAATGACATTTGCTGTTTGTTCAAACTGCTTATTTAAAATGAGCAGAAACAACACAATATTTGAGTTTTTTGGGGACAACTTAATTGTTTCATGTTGAATCTACTTAAATTTGCAAAAACTAATGTGTTGATCATAATTTCTTCATGTTTTCCCAACAAAAATCAATTGTGTGGGGCATTTTTTACACTGCAGCATTCGTGACTTACATGGTAAAAAGTGTTTAGTTACTTCAAGTGAGAGAACCAATAGCCTTAAAAGCAACAAGTTGACTTTACTTAAAAATAATGTAAGTAGATCCATTGTAACTTGGAACTGTTAAGTTGACTTAACTTAATTTTTACAAGTATGCAATTTTACTCATTTTTTAATCCAGTTAACGAATGTTTTTTTACAGTGGGTTAACAAACACAATATATTATCGTTAGAAAATTGCTTCTAATCAAGTGGGATATTTAGTAAAACAGAACTTTTTTAGTTTTTAACATGCGTAAACGTACAAAATAAAATATCTTAAAATACTGTAAATCATTAATAGTGTAAATTAATTCAGTATACACAATGCTTTTATGGTCTAAAATAGTTTTGTTTTAATATTTTACATATTTTTAAATACACTTTGTTTTATTGTGATTGCATTTTCAACATCATTACACCAAACTTTAGTGTCACGTGATCCTGCAGAAATCATTCTCTAATGCTGATTTAATGCTTAAGACATTTCGCATTGCTTGTTTCATGAGTTTTGCTGCTTATTTTTTTGGAAAGAAAGCATACTATTTATTTTGATGAACAGTAACCTCCAAAGCATTGCCTTCATTTAATAATAATTTTAATTGTAAAATATTATGCACAATATTAATATTTTAATGCTTTTTGCTGACAGAAATGCAGCATAAAGTATATACTGCATTTATACATAAAGTATATACAATTAAACTATTAAATTACTTCAATTCTTTGTTTCGTGTTCATCAGGGAAAAAAGTACAAAGTATATATGTACATTCATACACACAAAAATGATTTTTGCTGCTTGTTCAAACTACTTATTTAAAATGAGTGAGAAACAACACAGGTCTTGTAATTTTTTTAGGGCGTCAACTTAATTGTTTCATGTTCAATCCACATTAATCAATTTAATTTGTTACATTAACTTGATCAATTTGTGTGGGAACAACATGAATAAATTGTGTGTAACTGTGCACTTTTTACAGTGGAGGTGTGAAATATGAGGATGAGTAAACGATGGAAAAATTGTCATTTTGGTAGACTACTGTCATCAAGAGCAAACTTAACCGCTTAACTTAAACTTAAAATCGCTTCTCAACAAGACGTATTTTGTTATATTAACCTAAATTAGTTTGCCAACCAACACACTAACCTAAAAACAGAAATGCTGTCACTCTCTCTCAGGCGCGCGCTCGCGTACAGGAAACAGATTTGTTGATGTCACTGGGCTTGTCCATAAGGTACTGACAACACCAGAGGATTACCAGAGCTTGGCTTTAGTTTGCATCCATTCGGTTTCTGTACCCCTTTAGTCTTCTTTCTGTCATTTATAATCGGCCGGTGGTGTTTTAGGAAAGCGCTGGGTGAAGACTCTAAAGGTAAGGATGTGTAGTATAACATTCACAGGTGCTACAGATTGTGTAATTGTTCTCTGAATTGAAGCTTGCCTGCGCACTGGTGCCACTGATAGTAGCCTGCTTAACTTAATCCTGCTGTAATGTTGTAACAAACCCTCTGATGTTATAATGAGTGCGGGACGGGTCTTAAAAATAACTGATTGTTAACTTTTCAACCACAAGTGTTGAGTTATTAAAATCTCTGCGTTACAGAATGCGTATTTCTGAGGGACTGGTCGTGGTGAAGTGCACCAGGTGCACGTGGGTTTGGCGTTTTATCAAGCATTTGTCGAGCTCGTTCTCGTGGGAAATGCACACAGTTGATTATTATTATGTCCGCTTTGCACTGCTGATCAGCGGCAGGGAGTCGTGAAGTAACGCTCACACCCAGATATAATAAACGAGACGCTCCAGCAAACGGGCTCCAAACACACCCACGGGCGTTGGCTATGTACATGTATTTATTTGTATATTTTCTTCGCTTTTAGCACAGATGAGTTCATTAATCAAACTCTATTTTCAGTATCTAGGAATTTATCATCAGCCTTGATTCGGACGTTATTTTTTGGTTTGGCCAAATGGTAAAACATTGGATTGAGGTGAAGTTGGTTTTATTTGCACACATTCGTTCAGTGACAACTTGTGACACGCTCCCTATATTGTTTACTATGCTACTTTGAATATTAGGTCAGAAATAGCATGCAAGTCTCTCTGACCTTTTGTAAAAGATTAATAGTTTTGTTTTTATTCATTCATTCATTCATTCATTCATTCATTCATTTTCTTGTCAGCTTAGTCCCTTTATTAATCCGGGGTCGCCACAGCAGAATGAACCGCCAATTTATCCAGCACATGTTTTATGCAGCAGATGCCCTTCCAGCCACAACCCATCTATGGGAAAAGTTTTGTTTTTAATCAACTATGTGACTCTTTAATACAGTCTTAAGGGGGCATTTATATTTTTAAAATAGATTTCTATATTATAAAAAAGATAATTTATTTCTGCTGCACAATTTCATTTTAAATCTGTTTATTTGCTCTTGCATTTTTCTTAATGTATGTCAAATGTACTACATACTGTAGCTCCGGGTGAAGATTTTCAAAAGAAATCCCTTGTGCATATAACTTGTATAATACGGTAAAAACATTTTTACTAACATTATGTGAAACGTTATTAGTGTAAAAACATTATAATATGATTTTATAAATTAGTTTTCAGTTTCATGATAAACTTGACTCATTATAAAACAAGATCAAATTGATTCATTACTTTTGGAAACAGTTATTTGTTAATAAAAAAAAAACCTCTAACAATCCAAGTCTTTACTCTTACTTGATCAATTTACTGCATCCTTGGAGAATAAAAGTATTAATTCCTTTGTTAAAAAGTCACACTTTTGAGCAGTGTATAAAATGCATTTATAGGTTTATTTGTCTGCTGTGTGTGTTTTAGGTTGTGTGAGAAACCAAACACAGCTGAATCTTTATTTTATATAACTAAAGTTGATCATTTATATAGACTATACAGTTGAAGTCAGACTTATTAGCCCCCCTGTTTAACAGAGAGAAGATTTTTTTTTAAACTTTTCTAAACATAACAGTTTTAATAACTCATTTCTAATTACTGATTTATTTTATCTTTGCCATGATGACAGTAAATAAATGTTTATAGATGTTTTTCAAGACACTTCTATACAGCTTAAAGTGACATTTAAAGGCTTAGCTAGCTTAATTATGTTAACTAGGCAGGTTAGGGTAATTAGGCAAGTTACTTTATAACAATGGTCTGTTCTGTAGACTATCGGAAAAAATATATAGCTTAAAGGGGCTAATAATTTTGTCCTTAAAATGGTGTTTAAAAAATTAAAAACGGCTTTTATTCTAGTCGAAATAAAACAAATAAGACTTTCTCCAGGAGAAAAAATATTATCAAACATACTGTAAAAAATTTCTTGCTCTGTTAAGCATAATTTGGGAAATATTTAAAAAAGAAAAGAAATTCAGAGCGGGGCTTATAATTCTGACTTCAAATATATATAGCTTGTAGTGGAAAAGCTTGAAAAGTATTTAGCCTCAATCTTTAATTGCTAATATAAGTTATTACTACAAAGACTATGCAATTTATGCCATTACTATGTAAAACATCTACAGTGAAATAGGATTTTGTGTTTAGCAGGGACAATAGCAGATCATTCACAGTCGATGGAAAGTCTCTGGAAACAAAGCCTGTACAGCCCAAGCTGAAACACAGAGCATTTACACACAGGTTAGTGATGTGATTTCCATAAAAGACAATATCTACTCTATATACACAGATGTATGAGTGCTTATATCTGTTTTCTCATATCTGGATCAATTATGTTCAGGGTATGCAGAAATCCTAGAAAGCCTAAAATATAAAAAAGTATTGTGTTCTAGGTATTAAATCATTTGAAACTATTCTTAATTTTTCTGTACAGTGTCATTTATACTACCTTCACCACAGAGCTATGGATGCGCAAGAAGATCTCCTGTCCCGGGACATCACCCTGACTGTACTAATTCCGGGAGGACAGGAGACCACAGCCACAGTGCATGGCAGGTGAGCCAGAGTCTATTCTGAGGCAATTGTGTCTGGCTGAAGACTTGCACTGGCACTCTCAGGTGCCTCCTCTGAAAGTGACGTCACTGTGAGGGGAGAGGTTAAGGGTGGTATAGCCAATAATATCCAGCTGCAGACCCACTCATTTCAGGACACTAGATACAGACCACTAGATCCAGGCTTTCAGGTGGGAGGGATTTAAAAGTGTTACATCTGCGGCTTCTGAGTATTTGCACGTTAATCTAGAATCAATTTTGTGACACTGTACATCAATAAGTATATTTTTGTTTCATCATGGTAAGTGGATGTTTAGGGTTGGAGTGGTTGTAGACTTTAATAAAACACAACATGGACTGTAAGGGGTGGTTTAGGGTTGGGGTAGGTAAAGACTTTAATAAGGCAAAATAGGTAAACAAACATGAAACTAAATAGCTCATAACTAGTGCTGCATGAAACTGGGAAAACATGCTATTATTGCTAACTTTAAAAAAGACTATTTTTATTAGAAATTTAAAAAAATAATTAATGATCATACTAAAACCAACATGTATTTTTTTGTTGTTGTTTTTGGAGGTAATTAAATCTAAAAAAAACACCATGAATTACTGAAAATCGTAGTGGAAAATCTGGCTGTTGTCTTTTGGCATTAGTGTTTATTTTCATCTAACAGCACTTACTGGAGAGGCGGGGTTAAATATAGTAAAGGCCTCATCTGATTGGTCAAAAACACAACATGTACTGTAAGGGGAGGTTTAGGGTTGTGATAGGTATAGATTTTCATTCATTCATTTTCTTTTCAGCTTAGTTCCTTTATTAATCTGGGGTCGCCACAGCAGAATGAACCGCCAATTTATCCAGCACGTTTTTACGCAGCGGATGCCCTTCCAGCTGCAACCCATCTCTGGAAAACATCCACACACACTCATTCACCCATACACTTATACACTACAGACAATTTAGCTTACCCAATTCACCTGTACCGCATGTCTTTGGACTGTGGGGGGAAACCGGAGCACCTGGAGAAAACCCACGTGAACATGCAAACTCCACACAGAAACGCCAACTGAACCGAGGCTCGACCCAGCAACCTTCTTGCTGTAAGGCGACAGCACTACCTACTGTGCCACTGCGTCGCCAGGTATAGATTTTAATAAAGCAAAATAGGTAAACAAACATGAACTAAATAGCTCATCAAAACAAAAGCTATGCGACACTGGAAAATATGCGAGTTATTGTTGTTAAGTGTTGCGATTAATTTGTTTCTATATAACTAACTTTAAAAAATGATATTTTATTAGTAATAAAAAAATAATAATTATGTAACGATCATACTAAAATCAACATGTATTTTTTTGTTGTTTTTGGAGGTAATTAAATAAATAAATAAATAAAAACTAAAGCATTTAGGCTATAAAACACCATGAATGTCAGAAAATCGTGGTGGATAATCTAATTTTTATTGGCTGTTGTCTTTCAGCATTAGTATTTATTTTTAGCTCTAGGTTCAGCTAACAGCCCTTACTGGAGAGGTGGGGTTAAATATAGTAAAGGCCTCATCTGATTGGTCAAAAACACAACATGGACTGTAAAGGGTGGTTTAGGGTTGGGGTAGGTAAAGACTTTAATAAAGCAAAATAGGTAAACAAACATGAAACTAAATAGCTCATAACTAGTGCTGCATGAAACTGCAAAAATATGTGATTGTTGTTGAATGTTGGGATACGATAACGTTCTTTCTTATAATATAACTAACTTTAAAAAAGGCTTTTTAGCAATTTAAATCAACATGTATCTTTTGTTGTTGTTTCTGGAGGTAATTAAATAAAAATAAAAAAACTAAAGCATTTAGACTATAAAACGCCATGAATGACTGAAAATCGTGGTGGAAAATCTGACTAATATAGGCTGTTGTCTTTCGGCATTAGTGTTTATTTTTAGCTTGCAGCACTTACTGGAGAGCCAGGCTTAAATATAGTAAAGGCCTCATCTGATTGGTCAAAAACACAACATGGACTGTAAGGGGTGGTTTAGGGTTGGGGTAGGTAAAGACTTTAATAAAGGAAAATAGGTAAACAAACATAAAACTAAATAGCTCATCAAAACCAGCGCTGCATGATACTGGGAAAATATGTGATTTATTGTTTTTGAGTGTTGTGATAACACTATTTCTTTATATAACTAACTTTTAAAAAATGCTATTTTATTCGTAATTAAAATAATAATAATTATGTATTGATCATACTAAAATCAACATGTATTTTTTTGTTTTTGGAGGTAATTAAATAAAAAAACTAAAGCATTTAGACTGTAAAACACCATGAATGGTTGCCGAAATAGCTCAGTTGTGATAGTGTTAGACTGAAGATCTAAAGGTCCCTGGTTCGATCCCGGGCTGCACGGTGGTGCAGTGGGTAGCACGTTCCTCTCACAGCAAGAAGATCGCTGCTTCGAGCCTCGGCTGGGTCAGTTGGCGTTTCTGTGTGGAGTTTGCATGTTCTCCCCGTGTTCCCGTTGGTTTCCTCCGGGTGCTCTGGTTTCCCCCACAGTCCAAAGACGTGCTATAGGTAAATTGGGTAAGCTAAATTTACCGTAGTGTATGTGTGTGATTGAGAGTGTATGGGTGTTTCGCAGTGATGGATTGCAGCTGGAAGGGCATCCACTGCGTGTAAGTTGGTGGTTCATCCCGCTGTGGTGACCCCAGATTAATAAAGGGACTGAATGAATAAACACCATGAATGACTGATATCGTGGTGGAAAATTTCACTTTTATTGGCTGTTCTCTTTCTCATTACTGTTTATTTTCAGCTAACAGCATTTTAACAGCATTTAGGTGGGGTTAAAAATGGTAAAGTCCCATCTGATTGGTCAGATTTGGATAAACAACGCATGCATGCAGCACACGAATGCATATAAATTTCATTTTATATATTGTACTTCTCTGCGATATGGATATTGCATACTGTATACTATTATCACGATAACGATTGTTTTTCGATATATCGTGCAGCCCCAATCATATCCTGCAGTCGAAAATGCTATGGTTCAAAATACTGTGATCAAAATGAATATCAATAAAAAATGTATTATATATTTGTGATATTTCATGTATTGTAAGTAAATATTGTTCATTTAAATCATGTCGACATTCTTGGAATGGCATTACAGATATGGTTCGGCCCGACATGTATCTAGTGGCCTGAAAATGTTCGTGGGTCTTCAGCTGGTGATATCTTTGTGTACATCCAGGTGTTAAAAGTGTAGTGTATGAGCCTGAGAGTGCATATGCAAGTCATTCTGCAGCCAGACCCTTTAAAAAATGTAACTCTGATTTAGATTTTTCTGAATTTTTGGTTTCAGAAAAGCTAATTTACTGTAAGTTAGAAAATGTAAGTCTTGAGTTGACTATCAAAACAATCCATGATCAATGAAGCTCCGATATGATGAGTAATGGCAACAGCACCTGGAAAAAGGGCTCCACATACATTTCACCAGAGGAACTGCATGCTTACTGTGTGTCTATATATAGAGTATGTATACAGTGCACAGCATAAACAAGTACACCCCTTTTGAAAATGAATATTTTTATCCATTTCTTAGTGAACATAAACAATATACTCTGGTGCATTTAAACAATATGGTTTTATTAAACCATATGTTGATTAAAATAAGAATCTGATCACCTAACATCATTAGAGAGAAAAATATAATACATTTAAATTAGGATGAAATTACAAACTACACAAATTCAATTAAATTAGGAACATTTATAAACATTTAATTTTTTATATTTTTCCTATATCATATTCATAGGGGTGTACCCATTTTTGCACGTGATCCCAAGTTATTTAGTTAGATTAGTCAGTACCAAAGCCAACACTGGAACTTCTGAAATTTGTGATTTCACAGTCTCTGTGTGATTTTAAGATTGTGCATCATGAATATTGAAATCTAATATATAGCCATATATGAATAAATGTAAATGCAAAGTTAATATATTTGAATTAGATTATATAACTCTTATTTACATAATTTTGAATATATGAATAAATTAATATAGTAATTGAATATATGCTAGTGGCCATTTTTGCAATATCTTAAAACTATGTTGTAAAAATATGTTGCATTCTGTATACAGTTGAAGTCAGAATTATTAGCCCCCCTTTGATTTTGTTTTATTATTTTTATATATATATATATATATATATATATATATATATATATATATATATATATATATATATATATATATATATATTTCCCAAATGATGTTTAACAGCAAGGAAATTTTCACAGTATGTCTGATAATATTTTTTCTTATGGAAAAAGTCTTATTTGTTTTATTTTGGCTAGAATAAAAGCAGTTATTATTTTTTTAAAAACCAATTTTAGGTGAAAATTATTAGCCCCTTTAAGCTGTATGTATGCATGTATATGTGGGACATTTTATATCTGTAAACACGGAATCTGAAATTGTTTGTTAAATGTTATTTGCCAACCTAAAAAAACAAAATAAACAATGTTTGAAAAAATTGATTTGCATATATTACTATTTTAGGTAATTAAGGACTGTTTCCTCAATAAAAAAGGAGGGTAAGATTAGAATCTCTGTGTTTACTAAATAAAATGTACTTTATTCAGACAATGTTAAGCTTATAGATTATAGAGTCACTTTGGTGATACTATGCTCTATAAGCTCTATAAGTTAAAGTAATCTCCCTTTCAGAAATGTGATTGAGTTTCTCTCATTTTAGGCTTAACAAACTCAAGAGTTTGAACTTGACCTTCTTTTCTGAAATGGGCTTTTTTAAATTCAGCTGTTTGTTTGTTTGTTTGTTTGTTTGTTTGTTTGTTTGCAGTAAACCAGTTATGGATGTTCTGGTTGCGTTGTGTGCACAACACCATCTCGTTCCATCGGATCATGTCATCAGGCTTATTTCCTCAAACCAAAACCATGTCAGTTTCAAACCCAACTCTATGATTGGCTCTCTCGAGTTTGAAAAGGTGGTCCTGCAAGTTAAAGGAAGTGATGCCAACAAGAAAAAACCTCATATTCCTGTGGTAAGTCTGATCAAAATGTTTATTATCTGTGTCATTTAAATATGAAGGAACATATTCTTTGTTATTTAGGTTTCAATTATTTGTTTGTATATTTCCTTTTTAAAAATAGTCACAATAATTCTGATGTTTTGGACTTTTATTTTTAGTGGGTTTTTTTCTGTATAGTTTTTAATATCAGTATTTAATTTTTTATATCTGGTTAATTTAGTGCACTTTCAATTATAATTATTATATTTATAATTATAAATCATTTTATTTACTATTTTCAAGTAATAAAAATGGCTTTAGTTTTTAAATCCTGCTAACTTATCTTGTAATTTTACCCTAATTAGTCATTTCAACATTGTTTTACAGTTATTTATTTATTTTATTTATTTATTTATTTATTTATTTATTTATTTGTTTGTTTTTGTAGGTTTTGGCAAATTTCAAGCTTTTCTATTCACTTTCTATTTAAATTTCTATTCATTTGTTGCATAATGCCCATTATACCACAGCATACTACTTATCTGACTTTTCTTTTTTTACATACTACATTATAAAGTAGTGGGTCGGTGTTATGTCATATTAAACCTGCCATCAAAAGATTGTACTCTAATAACTCTCAGGCAACAGTTCGTCTTCTGATAAACTACAAGAAGTCCCATAAAGCAGTAGCACGGGTCAATCCTGCTGTGCCGCTGGCTGAGCTGGTGCCCGCCGTGTGTGAGAAGTGTGAGTTTCACCCTGACGCCACTCTCTTACTGAGGACAGATCAGTCTGAGGAGCCTCTGGATCTCACCAAATCACTTAATGACTATGGAATCAGAGAGCTGTACGCCAAACAAATAAAAGGTCAGTAAAAGAAGTGGAAAACGCAATAGTGTGAAAGCTTTACACTGCATATTAAGGCTCCATGAAATCAAAATGATATTTTGGGTGTTATGATCAATATTTTAGTCTCCCAGAGAATAAACAGCTGCATTTTACTAATTTTGAATCCATTCAGCTGATCTCCTGGTCTGGCAGGAGCACTTAGCTTAGCTTAACATAGATCATTGAATCAGATTAGACCATTAGAATTGATATTATGCAACATGACCAGCTTCTTGCACAGGTGCATATCGTGCAAACATTGAGACATTTGAAAGAATATTTACAACATATTTACTCTTGTGCAGATCCTGAAGTGTATCTATTTGAACTGGAATAGAAGTTAGCCGATTTTTCAGGAGCTGGGCAATATTGTACCTGCTGCTGTCATTGTAGGGCAGTAAAGTTCCTTGATTATTATGCCAGAATGAGAGTATACTGTAGTTCCTAGCCATATTGACCTAGAAAATAGCAACTTTTTATTTTCCGTTGACATTAGTACACAATGTACAGTAACTACAGAAGAGTCAAGCTTTAAAGGTGCTGTATGTAAGTTTTATAATTGAGTAAACTGGCAGTGTGCGGGTTTATTTAAAAAAAATGTCCAGCTCATTTCAGAAAGGAAGTCAAGTTAAAAACTCTTGAGTTTGTTTACCCTGAAATAAGGGAAAACTCAATTGCGTTTCTGAAATGGAGATCACTTTAACTCGGTCAGTTACTAAAAACTGTCGTCATGTGCAGGTAAGGTGTAGGCTCGATAGTCAGGCACACTTGCTTGTGTTGGTGTCGTCAATCTGGCCACCTGCTTTAGAATAGTGTTGTCAGATTGACGACACCAGGGGTCTGTTCTTCGTATGTGGATTACTCAGTTAGCTGGATTTGGTTATTGACGATTTGACATGATCCAGGATCGTTTCGTTCTTCTAAAATCATCAGGGACTCGTTGTCATAGCAACAGTTCTGGTAGCTCAAACCTACTTGGGAGCAGGTTTGTTTCATATAAACAGGATTAGATCAAGCAAAGACAATACTGAATAAAAGTCTGCCACCTGGTGGTTCAAAGAGAAAATGTATTGATATGAACTTTTTAGATACAAACGCGTACATGCACAATATTCGACTTATTTGAAAAAAAAGGATAATAATTTATGCAGTCATGCACGTGTTTTGACCGCTAATATGCCGGTGATTTGATGCTTCGCAAAGTTTGCAGACACCGCAGATATTAAAGTGCTTTTTTGATGTAAAATTTATTAATACAGTTATTCCTTACGCCGATTTAAAAAAACTTGAGTAGTCCTAGTGCTACTATAATAAAGAAAATCTTCTTTAAATGTAGAACTAAATACATTGATATGCATTGAAATACATGATGAATACTCTTGACACATGAAACTGTAAAGCCTGCAGCTCACAAAAAATGTGGAAAGTTATTGCGTGTCATATTTAACAAATCGTTTACTGCTAATTTTATGTAATTTAGCTCACATGGATAATTGAATATTAATCAGATGATGTCATTACGGTGCTGTGCCGTCAGCCAATCATTGCATTGCTGATCATGATTTTGAGGATCGATAAATCTGTCCTTCACAACACACGCAGCGATCTCAGATCAGTTTATCCAGTTTTATTCTGATTCGCGAACTTGTTTGAAGAACCAAATAAGCCAGAGATCAGTTATCAAGATTAACCGATCAAGGATCTGCCAAATCATCTTAGATCATTTAAGCGAGGTACAAAGAATGGACCCCAGGTGAAAGCCGGGTGAAAAACAGACCCCCTACTTTTTCATGATTTTTTAATGATTATTTTTGCGATTTTACAAATGACTGATTTTGTGGCAGTAAATCCCAGAAATGTATGTACAATTTTGCAAAAAAAAAAAAAAATAATAATAATTTATACAACAAAAATGTTATGTTATTTACCATATTAGGTAGCCTACTATGTTAGGTGTGCAATCTGACACAAATCATAAAAATAAAGTTTTAGTTTGTCTCTTGTCAAGACAGTATCTAAAACAGTAGGAATCAAGCCAAAGGAAGGTTGTATAACATAAATGTAAAGCACAAATAATGTCTTTCGATTCGCTCACATCCAGCGGTCGTCATCCTTGAACCAACCTCCATCATTGTAAGCTGCTTGCTGTTCTGTCTTTTCCATTGCTCCGATTTGTTTGTTCAAACTTTCTTTTGCAGTCTGAAGTACACGTCATACACACAAAACACCCAATTCGCACCACAGGATGCCTAATCCAATCTTTGCATTGACTTCACATGTAAATCACTCACGCTTTATCTGCATCTGCTTACTGCACAGGTTGCAAAACATTTCCCCCTTCCACATAATGTAATGATTGTGAGGGTGCAGATGAGACGTCATTTTCAAGAGACGCTCTAATACATCACGTGTGCTGTGTATGCAACCACAAGTCCTCTAAAACACTAAATTGCAAACTGAAATAAATATAAATATTATATGGTTTGGAAATTGATGTTTTATGAGATTATTTAAAAATTTTTGCAATTTATTTTGCGTCCAATTAAGAATTTTGTAGGGTCGCAAAAATTTGCGACTTTTTGTTGATTTTGCATTGGATTAAGCGATCGCGGATCTGCGAAAAACTAGGGGGCCTGGAAAAAGTGTTTTGAATTTAAACTGCAATACAAGTTTTAACCACTGGGTGTCAATCTCACATACTGCACCTTTAAATAGAGTAATTTTTAAGATTGATTATTTGTTTACTGTAATGCTATTAGTCTAATCCAATTTAGTAATCTATGCTGAGCTAAAAATGCTCCCACCAGACATGAAGATCAGCTGAATGGATTCAAAAATGGATAAAACTCAACTGTTTATCTTTAGGGGAGTAGTAAAATGAGCCTATTTTCAACAACAAAACAAAAAATAGTGGAGCATTCCTTTAACAAACATGACAGCAATGGGCAGATAATGTGTGCGAGTCAGAACAGACCACTAAGCTAACTTTTATGACCAATTTGAATTACATAATGCAGTGTTTTAGAGTGCTTAGACAGTCTCTGCATTGCTATTATTGACTGAATGTCAGAAGTCAGATGTGGTTTTGCTATTGAAAAGCTACTGGCTCTTTTTTTTTTTTTTTTTTTTAGGGAGGAGGGGCTTTTCGATTACAAAAATTACATGACATGTTGAACCGTCCTACGCATTCTAAAGCTTTTCAAAATATGGCATGCTGTAATATTTTCAAAACAGTAGAACAGTAAAAAGTGCACACTGTTTGACTTATTTAGTGCATATACTGTAAGGAATGTCGTTTGCTTTTCCTTTGGTGCTTTTAAATTTGTATGCAATAGAGAAACAAATGAGTATGCACATAAGTTCGTTATTAGCCTCATTATTATGTTAATGAATTTGACTTATTCTAAATGAGTAACCAAGTGCTTGTGGTTAGGCATTTGCATAAAATGGCCAAACACCTCCATATACTGTAGGGGCTTAATGCACACAGCATAACCTTATTTGTTTTTATGCAGATAGATGGATGGATGTTGGGTTTGTTTGTTTCCTTTATAATGTATTTTGTAAAAAATCAGCTTGTTTGATTTATGGCTGTAAAATAGTATATTTTATCATTTTAATTTCCTAATTAAGAAATTGACGTGAGAGAACTTTAACACAGAAAATATTTCACGCAAAAAAGTAACACATACAGTAAAAGTTTTGAAATATATTTCAGAACACACTAAAAATTGCCAAAAATATATTTCAAATATTTTACAATTTATTTACATATAGTTTCTACAAATACATTTTGGATTTTATATATATATATATATATATATATATATATATATATATATATATATATATATATATATATATATATATATATATATATATATATATATATATATATATATATATATATATATATATACAAATGATGTTTAACAGAGCAAGGAAATGTTCACAGTATGTCTGATAATATTTTCTTTTCTGGAGAAAGTCTTATTTGTTTTATTTCAGCTAGAATAAAAGCAGTTTTTAATTTATAAACCATTTTAAGGTCAAAATTATTAGCCCCTTTAAGCAATTTTTTTTCCCATTGTCTACAAAACAAACCATCGTTATACAATAACTTGCCAAATCACCCTAACCTACCTAGTTAAGCCTTTAAATGTCACTTTAAGCTGTATAGAAGTGTCTTGAAAAATATCTAGTCAAATATTATTTACTGTCATCATGGCAAAGATAAAAAAATCCGTTATTAGAAATGAGTTATTAACTTTTTTGTTTAGAAATGTGTTGAAAAAAAATCTTCTCTTCGTTAAACAAAAATTGGGCGAAAAAATAAACGGGAGCTAATAATTCAGGGGGGCTAATAATTCTGACTTGAATGTGTATATTTTTTAAAAATGGTTTTTAATTTTAAATGCATTTTATCGTTCATACAATCCAAGAAAATAAATATCATAAAATCAATAATTACATGTAACAGTATGAAAATCCTTATTTGCACATAAACCAATCAAAATACTTAAAATATTTCTCTTTAAATGTATTATATTTATTAAAAAAAATTATTATATTGAGCATGCACAGTGCTCAAGTTCACCTCTCACAAATCTATCTTTATAAATGTATATTTTTGTATTTGTGCATCTACATTATATTAGTCAGTACTGAAGCCAAATCTGGAGCTTATCGAACAAAATAACTTACAATAACTGTCCAAAAACTACTACACCCAAATTTATATAATATAGAAAAATATTAAATACAAATTTCAAGAAAAGAAAAATCAAGAGAAACTAAAAATTGAAAAAGTTAGTTGAAATGTTGTATAGGTTGTAATTTTATTATTATTATTATTTTTTGCTATATTTTGCTTGAGTTTATTTTGTATAATATTTCAATTTCTAAAGATGCACAGTGAATATTATTTTAATAAATATATCTGTTTAATAAATCTGTTTTGTTAAATGAACCAAAAATACATTGCCTATATGCACTGAGAAATGGATACAAATATTCATTTTCAAAATGGAGTGTACTCACTTATGCCGAACACTGTACATTTAACATGACATATTAACACAACATATATTTACAAAACATATTTTGAAAACATATTTTGCCAAAGAAAAAAAAATTACCAGTGGGATAACCAGCTTACTCTGTTTTATCTGATCAGTATTATTTGATCTGTGTGTTTAGTCAAAAAAAACAGTTAAAACAGGAATATTTTGATAATTTATTATAATTTAAAAGTTCTTTTTTAAAAGTTCTTTTTTTACGATTTTTTTAAATGCAGCCTTTGTGTACATTACACTTATTTATATTTAAAATGTATTTTAAGATTTTAGTGAATGTAAATAATTAAAATGCATAAGACTCACCGAGTTTTTAACAAGACATCTGTTGTTTGTGTGTGTAAATGTAGTTATATTAATCTTCTATAGCCGAGGTTAATCTTTTTTTTTTTTTTTTGTTATTCCTTGAGTGGTTTCAGCTGATCCTATATCAACTCATAAAGGTATGCACATTTAACCAATTCTTTCAAATGTTATCACTGTACCAGCTGCTCCGGTTTGTCAATAAAACGTATCATTTTATCTTGTCTTTGAGCGCAGGTGCCGATGAAGAGCAGAAAACCCCGGTTAAAGAAAAGAACCACAAAGAAAAGGCAAACAAAGGATTCTTTGGCTTATTCAAGATGAGCAAGAAGACATCTGAGCAGGTTTGTGGACCTGTCCTTCTCTCTCTCTATCTGTCTCTGCAGTCTGCTCAACCTGCTGCTTGTCATATTTAGGAAATGAGCGGGTGAAATATCATAAATGAACTGTAAAGCTGTAAAACACTTGTTTGGGTTCACCCATCTGTCTCTGCATCTGTTTATCTTTCAGCTTTGCCTGTGCACGCTGCTTGTCTGCCCTCATGTTTATGGATGCTAATTTAATTTGCATATTGAAAAACGAAATGTTTGACTCTCTTCAAGATGTTTTGTTTTTTCTCTCTCTCTCATTCAGGCTGTGAATGATAGCGCTCCAGCATCCCCTGAACTGAACGGTCAGTGTACGGACAGGGTGAATGGTTTTAATGGCCACTCTTTACCCACTATCCCTGCTGACGTGTCAAAGAAGAGACGTGCTCCTCAGCCTCCTATGGTGGCATCTCAGAGTGTCGCCTGTGAACTTCAGATTAAAGATTTCCCGGAGTCGGATTCTGCTGTAAAACAGGTGGGAAATGATGCTAAACCTGAATTAGCGCATTGTGGGATTTGACGTGCTGGTTTAGCATCAAAAATGTACCATTATGTTGGTCGCAGTGACATTTTGGGTAACACTTTACAGTAAGGGACACATCATTCATGTATTTACTAATGTTAAAAATAGAATGAACAATACTTGTACAGCCTTTATTATTCATTTATTCATTTTCCTTCGGCTTAGTCCCCTTATTCCTTAGGGGTCGCCACAGCGGAACGAACTGCCAACTTATCCAGCATAGGTTTTACACAGCGAATGCCCTTCTAGCTGCAACCCAGTACTAGGAAACATTCATACACACTCATACACACTCATTCTTCACACACATATACTACGGCCATTGGATAATGCACTGTAAGTTAGCATGAACTAAGAATCAACAGCTTTATTTTAATAGCTGTAACTTAAACATCTTGATCGCATCAGATGCAGCCTGAATATCAGTAACTTTTTCTGAATGAAAATGCTGTCCCAGTCCTCCCCTGGCTATATATCATATTGTAATGTGTAACTGTATTTCACAATTTTTTATATACTTTTGTAGCATTTATTGATATTTTAAACTAGCCTTTTCTTTTGTTTTTATTTATTGAGTTTTAATTTTAGCTGTATAGTTCATCACATTTTCCGTTAAATTTTTTATATTTTAATAAATATTTCTAGCTGGCTTATGTTGTTATTTGTTTTATTGTTTAGTATTTTTTTATTCTGTTAGCGCCAAGTCTAAGTTTTTCACATTTATGTTTTTATTTTATTTAAATTCAAATAATTTGTAGTTTTTATTTTGTTGCCGATTTAAAAACAGCTGCATCAGGATTGTGCATTTCTACTGCTCAGAAGCAAGTTTTAGCGCTAAGCAAACTAAAATAGAATGTTATGTTTTTTTTACTGGGAATTTTATTTTTAAAGCATGTAAAGTTGAAGTCAGAATTATTAGCCCCTGTTTGATTTTTTTTCTTTTTAAAATATATCCCAAATTATGTTTAACAGAGCAAAGACATTTTACAGTATGTCTGGTGATTTTTTTTTTTTTTTTTTTTTTTTTTTTTTTTTTTTTTTTTTTTTTTTTTTTCTTCTGGAGAAAATCTTTTTTATTTCAGCTAGAATAAAAGCAGTTTTTAATTTTTTAAAAGCCATTTTAAGGTTAATTTATTAGTCCCTTTAAGATAATTTTTTTTCGATAGTCTACAGAACAAACCATCGTTATACAATAACTTGCCTAATTACCCTAACTTGCCTAGTTAACCTAATTAAGCCTTTAAATGTCACTTTAAGCTGTATAGAAGTGTCTTGAAAAATATCTAGTCAAATATTATTTACTGTCATCATGGCAAAGATAAAATAAATCAGTTATTAGAAAATAGAGTTATTAAAACTATCATGTTTAGAAATGTGTTGAAAAAAATCTCTCTGTTAAACAGAAATTGGGGAAATGGGGGGCTAATAATTCTGACTTCAACTGTATATTTTTCAGATTGATGCCATTTCAATAACTGTACTACTACTTACTACTATACTATCTACTTAGATTAATTGGGGAAAATAAAGCATAGTTCAAAACGGTTCTTTCTATATTGTGCCTATAGAAAGTCATCATACACCATTGAAGTAATTATTTTATAAAGCCTGAAATCAAATCACAATCCAAATAACTTTTCCAGCCTTTGAAAAGTGTTTGTAGCCTTCTCCTAACCTGTGACTTTCTACAAGTTTATCCCGAAGGTCTTTTAAAAACTTAAAGTCTTAAAAAAACTAGATTTTCACAGGGTATGATGATTTTCTATAGGCACTGTATATATAAATAACTATTTTTTTTCAATATTTGCTTTGAATTGTCACTTTTGTTAATCTATTTTAATTTCTTAAAAATTAAGTAAATAATTTGAGTTTATTTCTCATATGACATTTAGCAGAATTTAACAAGCTATTTAAAGAGGTAGTTCATCCAAAACCCAAAAAAACTGCTGTTCATTTACTCAAAGTTTCTTTATTTTTCTTCTATAGAACAAAGAAGTCTTTACAGCTGAAACTGTGGTCCTCTGTTTTTATTTATTTATTCATCTATTTTTGTATATAAAATTAAAAGTCTGATAGCCATTGACATGAATTTTAAAAATCGCCGAACATCAATGTTTCAGATAAAATCTTCTTTATTTAAAGTAGAAAAAAGTTGCCTACATGTTGAATGTCTTGGGGATGAGTAAATTAACAGCAAATTTTCAATTTTGCATGAACGATCCTTTTTGTAATGCCAACTACAGTGTAGTATTTTAAAGAAATACAGCTAGTACTTGCTTGCCATATGCATTAAGCATTATGTTAGCATTTTATTCCAATTATAACCCTATTTTTTTATATTTTTATAACATTATATGAAACCGACAGAGGAACACAACAACAACAACAAGCCAGATGAAAAGCAAATCAAAATGAATACAGAATATTAAACAAAGCGCACGTTTTAGAAATTTTAACTGCTTTCTTATTTCTAGACGTTGAAATTGTATTTCAGCACAGTCCATTCAATCAATTGTTGTTTAAAATATAATTAAGAGGGGTTTACATTTATTATATTTACATTTATATGAAACTTTCCAACAAATAACATGAGGTTCATTCACTTAAATTAAAGAATTTGTTTACTTTAGCGTAAAACCCCAAAACAACATGTCTATAAATTAAAGAGAAATCACCTTGAATTTTTGAACAATTAAATCATCTACACCAAACCAAAAAGATTTAACAAAAGGCTGTTTCCAAATAAAGTGAGCAACATATTCAGAAGAAACCTCACAGAAAGAGCAAGAGATGTCAGTGTCGCTTCTAAACTAGGGTTGGGTCGATAGACAATGCCATCGTCCATAGTCGATCGCCAATAGACATCATGATGCTGAGCCGGCCTCGCAATCCTCCGCCCTGCCCTCATCGCAGCAGCAACCTGCTTGCGAGAAATACACACTTAGGCCCCGTTTACACGAATACGTCTTCGTTTTAAAATGGCATTTTAGAACAAAAATGATCCATGTCCACACTGGCGTTTCACCAGCATTTCTGAACGGTTCTCCGTCCACACTATACTGCTAAAACGCACATCACCTGACCACGCACACACACACACACACACACTGTCATGCGCTGCAGCATACGTGCGCTTTTGAGCTCCAGCAGTCAGCGGGTGCTTAGAGCATAAAACCCCTGAGAGCAGTGTGCACGTCGGACAGTTTGTCAGGGATGTATCGCTGGATATTTAACGTGATATTTAATTAATCTCGTCTCTATCTAATGACTAGGCCCACACGGAGTCTGCACGCGCAGAATCCCGCAGATTTCCGCAGATTTTTACCCGATCATTAATTCTGTTTATTTACTTAAGTAAATATGTGTAAATCTATATTTATTTAGTTTTTAAGTTAATTACAGTAATATTACTGATTAATATGAAAATGTTCATCTGATCTATGTACAATGCAGTTTGTACATTAATATTTTCTGTCTTTTAGTAGAGATATTATATGAGAGCTTTGCTTTGTTTACCAAATGAAGTGAATCTAATTAGATATGCATTTTAAACACTAAATAAAAGTTAAAAAGATAATATTTTTTATTTCACATATTAAGGTTTTAATTATGATACTCCCAAAATAATTCCACAGAAATCCACAGATTTTTACCAAAATTCTCCGCAGAAATGGCAAAAAACGTCCGCAGATTCCGTCTGGCCCTACTAATGACTCTTCAGTCTTTTGAATCTATCAGGTAATGTGTCACAGCGTCAGTACACTGCTTTAATATTTCACTTTCACGCTTGTATTTTAGCGAAAACCTCAGATGCTGTTGGTTGTGCACATTTTTACCAACCACACAGGTCACTCTGCCTATTCACACCAGAGTCCTGCACAAAAAGTGATTGACAGGTGGTAATTTGTGTGTGAGTTATCTTTATTTATATATTTGGTTATGGGTAAAAACAAAGACCATGCGGGTCAGGTAGGTTAAATAGTAGGCTACAAATAATGAATTCGTTATAAATTAATTATTCATAAATAATTAATTCAACGCCACCTACAACGATGATGCCATCGTCCATCACGATGTTTCACATTAGACATTGTACGATGCCAAATTGGTCGACATCGCCCAACCCTATTCTAAACCTCTGCAAAAACTGTTCAACTGATCAAATCTGTGATTTATAAAAAATAAATATTTCTTTAACTTTATTTGTTCAAAATAAATTTCTTCAAACCTTGCTTGTTTTTGCTCAGGGTCCACTCAGTCGCATTTCCTCCACCGAATCCTCCCTTAAAAGGACTAAACGGAGAGCTCCACCCCCACCATGTGATGGCTCCGCCCCTTCAAAATCAGATAACAAAGGTATGCATTAATTTTGTTAGCTGTTAATGCCATTGTGAATGTGTGTGTGTGTGTGTGTGTGTGTGTGTGTGTGCGTGCGTGTGTGTGTCTGCTAGTGCTAGTTTCCTAGTAACCAATAATATAAATTCTCAACACGTTTGTGAGCAAGAATACCATCTTTCTGCCTGTTTTTGTATTAATGTGTGCTCTTGTTTTACACCGTTCTGCCAGGAGGAGGCGCCTGACAGCAGCGCAGTCTCCTTTACTTCCTCTTCTCCTCCATGCTTGCTTCTCTGCTCCTGCTTTCATCTGTGATCGGGCTCATTTTCCTCTGTGTTTTTACAGAGTCTTCATGTCTTATGCTCACTGCACTCATCTCTGTGTCTTGTTCTGTTGTTTTACCTTATGTCACTCTCTTCTGCTTTGACTGTATTTTTTAAATGGGATAAAATAACTCACTCGGGTAATTGCAGACTGGGGTTCATTTAAGTGTTTGAATGTTGTAGTTTTTAAAGGAAGCTTTCACGTAAGAATGAAAAATTGTTGATTTATTCATTGTCATGGAGTCCAAGATGTAGGTGACTTTTTTTTTTTTTTTTTTTCTTCTTTCAATTAGATTATCAAATAAGATTATGAGCTTAATCTTGTGGTAAATCGTGTGTGTGTGTGGCGTGTGTGTGTCTCTGTGTGTATGATATCTGCAGAATTTCATAAGATCCAAGTCGATGTTTATTGGCACTTCTGGAGACAAAAAATAATTTATATACGCACACTATATATATATATATATATATATATATATATATATATATATATATATATATATATATATATATATATATATATATATATATATATATATATATATATATATATATATATATATATATATATATATATATATATATATATATATATATATATATATATATATATATATATATATAAAATATTGTGTGTGTTTAATTTTTGAGTCCTTGAGTGCCAGTACCCATTGGCTTGGACTTTTTGAAGTAACAAAGGCCAATTTTAATATTTAATCTACATTTTTGACAGCCCAAGAGTGAATAAGTGAACAGCAGATTGTTATAAAACAGCAGGTTTACATTTTTAATACAATTCAGTATTCGTCAGGCAAATCTGTAGCACTTTCTCACAATAATTGTGCCTTAATTTAGTGACAAATCGAGCCACCGTTCAACATGCTTGTTATCTGGCTTTAATATTTGTATCTACATAATTGCGGTTCATATTTAGTACACTACAATGATGTAAATGTCTTTTATTTAAACATTAGTGGTCATTTTAATATAAGGGATTTCTTTTTTTTTTAACTAATTCCTCTTAAATTATACAATGTTGAACACTTTTAATTAAAGTTGTTGTGTTGTTTTTGCTTTTTAGAATTAATTTAATGTTGTAAACTTGATTTTATTTGTCATTACTCTTCTCTGTGCTTGTCCTTACTCCAAAGTGTTGTTTTTTATTTGTGTTTGTTTGCCAAATAATTTTTCGAAATTTATTTATTAATACTGACTACTATTTGAATAATTGAAATAAAAATCTATATTGTACACTTCTGCTGTTTTGTTGTCCCCATTAATGAAAGGTTGTTTTACAGACCAGTGTTTCCCAACCCTGTTCCTGGAGGCACACCAACAGTACATCTTTTTGGATGTCTCCCTTATCTGACCAATTAACTTCAAGTTTTGGAGTCTCTTCTAATGTTCTGATAAGTTGATTCAGGTGTGTTTGATTAGAGAGAGATTGAAAATGTGAACTGTTGGTGTGCCTAAAGGAACCGGGTTGGGAATCACTGATATAAACGACACAAAGATACACTTGTTAGAACAGTTGTGTGTGTGTTTTTGTCGTAACACCTTGTTTTGCTTCAGTAGAGGAAGCTGAAGGGCAAGACAAGAGTTCAGACAAACACAGAGCTGTTATTTCTGACCGCTGTGCTGAGTTCGATAAAGTCATGAGTGAATTTGCAGAGTTGCTGCAGGAATGGCAACAGAGCACACCGGCTTATGCAAAGTATGTTCATTTTCTCTGGATCTAGTCATTTATGACTAAATTTGCACTTAGATCGATGTACAATGGCAGTCAAAATTGTTTCTGTTTTATATCAATGGTATATTATTTATTATCTATCAATAGTTTATGATTTCCATTGCTGATCCTACATAAAGGTGAAGTCAGAATTATCAGCCACCCTGTATATTTTTTCCCCCGATTTCTGTTTAACGAAGATGATATTTTTTCCAACACATTTCTAAACATAATAGACTTAATAACTTATTTCTAATCTTTTATCTTTGTCATGATGACCGTACAAATTCTTTTACTAGATATTTTTCAAGATACTAGTATTCAGTTTAAGAGAACTTAAATAAAGCAAGTCATTGTATATCAACGATTTGTTCTGTAGACGATCAAAAATAAAATACTGCGCAGGGGGCTAATATTATTGACCTTAAAATGGTTTCAAAAAATTGTACAACTACTTGTATTCTAGCCAAAATAAAACAAGTAAGACTTTTTCAGAAGAAAACATATAATAGGAAACACTGTGAAAAATTCCTTGCTCTGTTAAACATCATTTGGAAAATATTAAAGAAAGAAACACAAATTCACAGGACTAATAATTTTGACTTTAGGTGTGTGTGTGTGTGTGTGTGTGTAATGAACACAATATATTAATCAAAATAGCACATTCTTTCGTCTCTTGAATCAGTTTAACGCAGATTTGTTCATTCAAAAGGATTTTCCTTTCTTTAAGTTGTTTAAATCTGTGTAACAAATGTAAAACAAAAGAAGAGGTACTCGCAGCTCATTACAGCTTTTACTCTGTAAATCACATGGCCAACAAAGACAATATTTTGCTTCAATGTACTAAAAGTTAAATTGAAAAGTTACATTTTTAACATCTAAGGTCTAATTCACAGGAGGGCTAATAATTTTGACTTCAACGGTATCTCTTTATGTGTGTATAAAATATCACAATTAAAAAAACATCTATATTTTTGTCATAATTTTTTTACTCATTCTTTTGAATGGAGATCTTTTGTCTCTTGATTCAGTTTAACGCAGATTTGTTCATTCAAAAGGATTTTCCTTTCTTTAAGTTGTTTAAATCTGTCTAACAAATGTAAAACAAAAGAAGAGGTACTCGCAGCTCATTACAGCTTTTACTCTGTAAATCACATGGCCAACAAAGACAATATTTTGCTTCAATGTACTAAAACTTAAATTGAAACGTTACATTTTTAACATCTAAGGTCTCATAATCCAATCTAGAAGCACAAACAAACAGAAAATCAGCAATGATTTACAAAGCAAGTACATTTTCTGGTAAAATTGCCATGAAAAAAATGTGTATAACAGTTTCCACAAAAATATAAACTGTTTTTGACATTGATAAGTATATTAGAACACACAAAAAAAAAAATCTTGCTGCCGTTTAAATTTTTTTTTTAATAGAATTTAAAAAAATTTTAATCAAATTAACTTCTCTAGTCATCTCAACTTGCATCAATCAAACTGACTAAAATATAGTTAAACCTTGAATAACTTGTAGTTAAAACTTGATTATCTTCTTAAAATACGTTAAAGCAATAAAATATTTGTTGTCTTGACTTTTTGTCATTACATTTTTACAGTGAATGATTCCTGAAGGATCATGTGACCCTGAAGAATTGAAAATGTATTTAAACTGGAATTACTGAAAAACTACAGTTATTTTATAATAATACTGCTATATTAATTTTATATCCATACATGCAGTCCTCCTACTGAGCGTTAGACAAAATCAATCTATATATATATATATATATATATATATATATATATATATATAATATATATATAATTATTATTTATTTTTTTTTATTTTTTTTATTTTTTCACTTTTTAAGCTCACTGTCTAAATAATTTTTGTGGGTATTTTAGTACAACTGTAGTACAATACTTAACTATATCTTCTCCGTATATTTTTCAACAGCTCTTCTGCGTCCCCAATTCAACCGTCAGAAAGTCCTTTAGGTTTATATTCTTTTCTTCACACCCCTGAGGCTGAGCTTAAGGCTCTTCCAGGCTGTCAACTACCGAGGAAGAGCTCTGAGAGAGAAGGTCTGGCCACCTTCACTGTGGTTCCCCAGAGGCGTCAGCTGAGCTTTGAGCTGCCATTCACCTCACAGACACACCAATCTCCCGAACACCCACAGATCCACAGCACAGAGTGTGTGGAAACCCAGATCTTCACAAATACTTATGAAAATGAGCGTTTAAGAGAAGCAGGAGACCTGGAGGAGAACAATCAAGCTGGGATGGGTGTCAAAAATGGAAATTTAAATGAGCGCCAATACATTCATCCAGAGCTAAAGAGTCCGGAAAGATCAAAAGAGGCTAAAAAGAGGCTCAAAAGAGGCCAAAACCTAGAACATTTGGACATTAGGATGAGTAATCTAGATCTAGAAGAGCGATTGGATAGTCGTTCACTTGCTGATTGGTCATCAATTGATTTTCATACAAGCAATGTGGATCAAGAGGAGATTGAAGAACCTGATTTGGTGGAGTCTGAAGAGGAGAAGGATTGGGTAGAGAAATTTAAAGAGCGGAGAATGAGGTTTATAGGTAGTCGCGATGATGGTATTGAGAAATTAGATGTTTGGGGAAGGATCCAAAAAGAGTTTACAAGCACACAAGTCTTCTGGGATCAAGATAGTGGTGAAAATGAAGAGGACATGCAGATCTATGGTGAAGACCATACAAACTTACATTTGAGGATGGACTCAAAGCCCAAATTGGGAGCTTACTCGTACTACTTCAAACCAGGCGCTCAGTCTACCCTGACTAACAATCAACCCAACTCTTCTCTTGCTAAAAACAACTTTAGCTTTACTCCAGAAGCACATCTAAACACCTTATCATCTAAACCACATTCAGGTTTTGACCCTCGCCCTCCTGTACAAGTGTCTCTGTTCGCCTTGGCTGTGTTTCAGAAGGCTAAACTCTTCAAACCAGTGTTTGATCCCAGCTGTTTAAGGAGACGAGAGCTTTCTGCTCTCACACACAGTGAGTAAGCGAATTAAACACACCTCTGAAATATTCAAAGTATGAGGCGATTAATAATAATAATGCAAGCATCAACTTTTTGTATCTGCTGCTCATTCAGGAGAGTAATTGCCAAATTAAACTACTAATAATGGGGGCTTGTAATTTTGAATTAAAACCGTATATATATATATATATATATATATATATATATATCACAGAAAAGCAAAATATTGCAATGTATTTTTTTTCAAATATGGTGTACAACTGTACAAGGTGAGCTACCAAGCGAACTGACCACACCAGAAAAGCTATCCATATGGAGATATAGGTGAGGCAAATGCATTGTTACAAATTATCAACATTGTCACAGTGTTTTTTTTTGTGTTTATTAGCTGTTCTGCATAGAATTGCAATAAAAATGCTTTCGTTAATAATATGTCCCTGTAAAAGTCGTTGCTGTCATACTGTAGTGCCTGTTTACCTAAAACTTCAGTCGAATTAATGTTTAAATACGTTTTTGTGATTCACAAGAATGCTGACTGAAGCACATTTGCAATGAGTTGGTGTTGCTGCAAGAAGTGCAGTAATTTATTTAAATAAATGGCCACTGGTTTCTTTAAGTTTTCTCAATTCTACGATATATACAGTATAGTAAAATAGAAAATTAACTGATTAACAATTAATTAACAATTAATTGACATAAATTTTCACAACACGTCTTTTTTTCAGTTGTGTGGTTTATCTTATGTCGTCTGACAGGACATTAACAGGATGAAAAGGATGTAAAGGTCTCTGTCTAATGTATGCAAGGTGTGTCGGTCGGATTAGTTGTGTATGTGTAGTTTATAATGTAAATGACGTCTGACATTCATAATAATCCCTTTGTTTATTTAATGGGAATCTTCCTTCCTCAAAGTATGCTTTTGTGCACATTGAATTCTTCGTTACTGACGCAATCTCGAAGCATTCCTGAGTGTTTTTGTACATTTTAACACATTTCTAAATCAGGGGTGACCGACCCTGTTCCTGGAAATCTACCTTCCTGCAGCTCCAACCCAGATCAAACACACCTGCCAATAATTATCAAGTACTGTTCATCTCCTAATTAATTAGTGCAGGTGTGTTTGATCAGGGTTGGAGCTGAAATCTGCAGGAAGGTAGATCTCCAGGAGTAGGGTTAAGCACCCCTGTGTTTCTTTTTTGGTTCAACCCGTATGTTTTTTGGTTGAATAATATAAGAATTGAATGTTTAAAACTAGTTTCAACACATTTACCAAATTCAATATTGTTTTACTGTTTGTTTGTTTTTCTTCTTTTTTTTAATGCATTTGGCGTTTTACAGACTGAAAGTGATGAGTGATAATGAGCTATTTTATTTTGTCTCTGATTTTACATTTTAAGAAATTAAAAACTAATCTGGCCTAATTAACAGGCTTATACATGTAACAGTGGATAGAAAATGTCAACTTTAAACTATTTTGCAATATAATTAGCCAATTACCCTCCTGAATGAACAACTCATAGAATTAAAATAAAACATAGCATATAAAAAGTCAGGTCACACTTTATGTTGATGGTCTGTTTGTTGAATTGAGTTACATTGCATCTACATGCCAACTAATTCTCATTAGATTATAAGTAGATTGTTGGGGTTAGGGTTAGTGTAAGTTGACATGTACTTTCAAAGTTTCTTATGGTCAGTTAAATGTCTGTTGAAGGAGCAGTATCAACAGATATTAAGCAGACAGTCTATACTAATACTCAAATGAACCATCAAAATAACGTGCTACTAATGTAAAACGCATATATCCTTAAAATAAGAACTAAATGTAACAAAACAACAAAAGTAACTCAAGTGATACAAATTAAATAATTGTCTTGCAGAAAGATGGGATTTACCATGGTGTTTTTTTGTTTTTCTTTAGGTAATTGATATCCATTTTGAACATGGAAGTGCTCATTTAACTTGAATAAGGAAAAGTATTCTTCACCAGAATGAAGAGGAGGAGGACACACTTGTTATTCATTATTCTGATATATAATTACTCCTTGTTTGTCATCATGATTACTTGATTTAGCGTTTTATCATAATGAATGTTTTGGTTGTATGATAAAAACTGTTTGCTGATATTCATCCTAAGTATATTTTCAGAAAGACATTTATTTCTGGCATTTTTACTTCATCTCTCAAGAACAATATTATACTAAAAGTATATTTTGCCCCTACTATACACTCAGGGTAAACGCATGTAGTCATATGTATATATTTTGTATGTCAATGAAGCCTTATTTCTGACTTGCCTTCTATTTTCGAAGAAATGACTTGTCATGATACTGTTTTCTGTGTGTCTTGCAGTTTTGAGCTCAAATAAAATTTGTTCAAATATATTGCAAGCAAAGTACAATTCATCACTTTTGACAGTTTACTCATAGATGGAAATGAACTGACAGTCCACTTCTTCCAAACGTTTGATGTTTTGAACTCTTTGCTAAAAAGTAAATATTTTTTTAATTTAAATATAGATAACAAAAAAGTTTATATCCCATTGACTTCCATTGGGGAGAAAAAAATGGAAGTCCAGGGGATCGACAACAGTTTTGTTTTGTTTTAAACCAACATTTCTCAAAATATGTTGTTTTGTGTTCATATAAAAAGAAACTCAAGATGAGGGTGAGTAAATGATGACAGAATGCTATGGGTGATTTGTAAGAGGGATGCATTGTGTTCTCCAAAAATTACCATAAAGAGTTAAATGCCTCTTGCATTATACAGAAGCCAAATAGAGATTAAAAAAAATTATTTAAGCATCTAATGAAAGTGACTTGTTGTTCACCATAGTACTGGTGGTGTGACTTTGCCATGTAGGATGCAATGTTGATCCTGGAACATCATTCCTGTTCAAAAATGTAATCCATACCCAGTGGTGTACAGTAACAGATTACAAATACTCAAATTACTGTAATTGAGTAGTTTTTATCAGGAATTGAAATTTAATAAGTATTTTAAAAATGTGTGCTTTTACTTTCCCTTGAGCACATTTTTAGTGCTGTATCGGTACTTTTACTCCACTACTTTATTTTTTCTTGTCTATAGGGATTATAAAAATCAGTCCTGTGATTCCTGTCCAATTAAATCACACATACTGTGGAAGGTAAATCACACCATAATGAACTACCTCAAGACATGTGCGCTTTATAATTGCAGCAAACTGGTTGGAAGCATTAAAAGTGTCCAAGATGTCCAAAATCTTTACACGCATTGACTCAGACTGTTTAGATGCATGTCACTGATGAGAAGATGACAGACGTTTACTCTATGATGACCGAAATGGCCTTAAACTCCCAGCAGGCACAAAACGTCAACATGTCTGATTGACGTTGTACCCTAACGTCATGGGGATGTTGCATTTTGTTTGGAAATAAAAATCGGGTTGATGTCAGAACTCAATATCAGGCCGTTGTGTGGACGTTACCACTATGACATCAATCAGATGTTGGATTTTGGTTGCCATACCTGATATATAAATGTCAGTATTTGATGTCAATATGACGTTGATTTAAGATGTTGGCTCAAAGTTGGATTTTGGTCACTTTCTAACAACCAAATATCAATGTCATTTGACATCAGTATCGGACATCAAGATAATATTGTCCTTGGTCACTGGCTAGACATTGAATTTTGGTCACTTGACATCACAACCTAAATCTAACCTAATATTAATGTCTTATGATGTTGTGTGCCTGCTGGGCAATAACTACATGCACTTCAGAATGTTTCGTTTACACATACATGCACAAATTACATGTAAACCATCAGTTTTAACAGCGTAATACTCACTACTCATGAGTACTTTTAAAAGGCTACTTTTTTGTCGGTGCTAGTGGTGTAGTGGTTAGTGCGTTGACACATGCACTACGGTGCTTGCGGCGACCCGAGTTCAATTCCCGCCTTGCGGTCTTATGCCGATCCTTCCCCTCTCTCTGCTCCCCATGCTTTCTTGTCAATAATCTCTACTGTCCTATACATTAAAGGTGAAAACCCTGAGAAAAAAAAGGGTTACTTTTTATTCATACTTTGAGTAATATTTAAAACAGATATGGTACTTTTACTTGAGTATGATTTTTCAGTATTCTTTCCACCACTGTCCATACCTAATAAACCTCACCCCTAAACCAAACTGTAAAAGGAATTTATAGTTGAGTAACACTGATGTAGAAGCACATAACCTTAACTATAAGCTTAAACTTAACACAAACTGTAAACTTATCACTTAGATCTGAATGGTTGCCATGTTGATTGATTGTAAGCAAATAGATAATTGTAAGTGCTAAAGGGTTACTAGTCTCAAGGAATTTTGCATCATCCCACCTTTAAGTGTATAATGCTTTAATGCAATGTTAGAATTTCGGTACATGACAGTGGACTTGGCTCAGCTGGTGCATAAACTCCCAGAAGTACATGACCCGAGGGTGATAAATCACTATCACACACAATTTCAAACCATTTTACTGCAGAGAATTGAGTGTAAAAGTGATCTGTCAGTCATTATTGATTCCATTGAGTCTGTCACATGAAAAATGACAGAAGACTTGACTACATTTATATTCCTCGTAAATAATCTTTGTAAGAATGTTAATATGACGTAGGTGGACGTGATTTTAAAAATAATAATCATTTACACTACTTGAAATGATCTACACTACACTTAATGAAATGATCTGAATAAAGAGTAGTTGTTTTTGATGAATGAGATCAACCAGAGTGGGTAAAATGATCCAGTCATCTGATCAGTTAGTGTAACTGTCATGATGTCCACTAGGGGGAAGTGTGTACCAAGAGCCAGAAGTGTTTATGAACCGTGTTTAGTTATAGCTCAGTTATAGAACGGACCAGAAAAAATGCATTGGGTTGATGAAGAACAATTTACCTGCCTTTTTCCTGTTATATGAAAACATTTGAGACCCATAAATAAATGTGTTTTTCACAGTGATGCCTGAAGATCCATTTTAAAGGTTAATATGGATATGGAAGTTATTATGGAAGTTCTTTGTGGAATCAGAACTTCAATGGTTCACTTTAACCAGCGATCAATTTTGCTGTCTTGTGTTTGTGAGACCTAAGTGATGGGTTTTATCCCTTTTGAAACTATATGCATGTGCCAAAAGTGGCATAAATATTAGCAGTAAAAAGAGTTGGCAGTGACCCGGTGAATTACACCTGTCTATAACTTGTCTAAGTTTTTTTTTTAATAACTAAAACTGCAATGCAAAGATAATTATTTTGTGTAAATGTTAGCATGTTGTATCAAATAAATTGTTCAAATTTGATCACTAAACTTAAAGGAATAGTTCAACCAAAAATGAAAATTTGGAACCGCTTGAGGTGAGTACATTTTCATTTTGGGGTGAACAATTTCTTTAACTTGTTTTTGCCATTCACAGTAAAATACCGTGTTTCTGAGGTTAAATGCATCCTTGTTTATGTGTTTGTTTGTGTTTTTTGGCTGCACTTTGCAAGATTTGACCTATATTTTAGTTTCAGCCCATGTCGACGTTTGTAATATTGTATGACATTTTCTATCAAATTCTTTATATCAATTTATACAACAGTTCTGTCTGGTTCTCGAATCTGATTGGCTATCAGCCATAAGATAGTCTGCAATACCAGGTTGTTGCTAGATCGGATATGGATGTGGCCGGAAGTTAATGAGAATTATTTATATTATTTATTAAAATTGTATTTTTTTAACGCCTTCCAAGAACCCTAAACCCAACCGTCACAGTAATTTAAAAACAGTAGTTGTACCGAGTATTATTTACGTTATCTATAAATTACCCGATAAATTGTATTTTTTAACGCCTTCTCCACCACAACCCTAAACCCAACCGTCACAGTACTGTAAAAATATTAATTATTTTTATACAGTTTTTAAAAATTGCTATTATAATTGATGTGCATATCGCAGTTCAGGCCGGCTGTGTATACGATCTAGACTTTATCGCAATAACAGCCCTTGTACAGCCTCCTCACCCTTCTGTATTACTCCGCCCATATAGAGTAACAGCAAATCAATAAACTCACCAGTTTGACAAATATTGTAGCTGTTGGACAACATGATGTACTTTTGAGGCTTTTTTAGGCGAGAATGTAGTTGTTTAGAGTGCAACTATGCAGTTTATTTATAAAACAAATAGTGCTTATTTTAATTATTTATAATTTTAGATATTCAGCGGCCATTAGCCTGTTATACTGAGAAAAGCAAAGAGGGTTGACGTTCCACCATAAGATGGTGACAGAGACTGCATAATAAGAGCTTAGGGGAGAAAAACACACTGCAAATTTCAAATTACAGCTGATCAAATCATTATAAAACAGGTAAGTGACACTCCATGTTGATCTCTTTCTTTTGTATGTTGTAGTGTTATACCATAGTAATCTTGAAGTGTTTACTTTAGCTTTTTCGGGGTTAATTATTGTGATATCCTGATTGCAGCAGAGAAATGCTGGGAAATCTCTGTAGACTGATGGCATTTCATGCCGTTCAGCCTTAAAACCTTAAATTTGAGCAAAATCACTTGTCATCACTTCAGACATTACGCTAGAGAATCATTCAAATACTAGCTCTAAAGTGACGTTTCTAAAGTAGCAAGGGCTTGTGCTGTTCTGACGTCAGCTGCAGATGTGAATGAATGGTGGAAGAAAATAGTTCCTCATACAAAAGGGTTTTTTAGACTCTCCATGCTTGATTTTCTTTTTTATATACATGTATGGTTTCCGCTACATTTATTCTTTCATAGTTGGACGCCACACCAAAATTCATCATGCCACGGTTACATTACAGCTTCTCATTCAATTTTTTAATAACGGGTGATAATCGCACCAAAACTTATTAAAAGATAAGTGAATTATAAAAGCGCAAACGTTTCTGTAAATGTAGTAGCGCTGTGTGTTATTTGTTTAACCCTTTAAGTTGACATGTTGACTGACAGGTGCGTGATGCGCGAGGCCAGCAAACACTATGTAGCTTTTAGTTAAGATAAACACAGTTTCCATCATTATACTTTGTAGATAAAGGTCTATGGTTCTACATAAAATTACTTTATCTTGCTGGAGTTTATAGCCGTTTCACTTCAGGACGCATTAATGCCGCTCTGTAGGTCTATTGTAGACCTTCATAAATATTCCATATTCCATACATAAACGCACTAAATCGCACAAGATAATGTGCACTTGGGCAGGGTATATCTGAGGGTGTGCAACAAGTTTTGTGCACGAACAGAGGAAATCAGCACGCAAGCAAAGAGATTCGCATGTTCGTATTACATAAATGCGATCTCGACTTGTAATACTGCGCTCACCACATTTGTCGTTGAAATAACCCCATAGATAGTTGGTAGACCTGTGTAAAAGGTCTGCCGCCACAGCTGGAAAAAATCCTAGAGGAAACACTGACATGATTATGCTGTTATGAATATATGAGTACTGAACATATAAGCAATATCACACGAGGAGCAGTACGATATGGCTGTATATCATCACTGGTGGGACACTAAAGCATGGCTCCCACCAATGCCGAGCCATATCGCGCTGCTACTTGTGTGATATTGCCAAGTTATATGCATATTAGCATTATGAATGTAAAAGTGGTCACTTCAACAACCACAACAAGCTGACATTGGATTTTTTGGAGGGATTTTTTTCTTGAAATGCAACAACCCAATCTGGCAACCCAGTTCTGCTTATGGCTTTGTCAAAGACCTGTCAAACTCTTTCTAGCTTACTGATCCTGACGTAACTCTCACATACCTTGCAGATCCTTTCAACTCTCCTTTACACAAAGGTCAAATCATAGAGGCCAGCTTTTTAACCACAACACTATTTTGTAGGTTTTAAAAAACCTTCCACTTTTTTGCTAGTAACAGCTTTCTTTGTCTGCCAATAACAAGTTTTATAGACTTCATAAAACTGCATTCGGGTGTTGCTTTATTCTCTGGGTAGTTGAAGACATTAAAAAGGGAGAAGTTTATTTATCTTGCCAGCGTTTTGTTTGAAGAGGACTCTTTCAAGGCCGCAGCAGCCTGCAGAGTGGTTGCATCTCCACCTTTTAGACCTTCAGCCATTTCAGATTTTTCCTCGTCTCATTTTCGAGGCGTGTTTTCCTGCCCTCTGAAACACCTCTCCGTGGTGTGTAGGAACGGTTTTCCAACAGGCACGGCTGATTGAATAGGACCCCGCTAAGCACAATGAGGTGCTTTTCATCAAATTGGGCTATTGAAACCCACGTGTGGTCGCAAACACCGCGGGTATATGTTTGCCACCGCTGGCTGGGGTTAGGTGGGCTTTATTGGTCACCTGACCTATGTATGTTTTGTATTTTATAAAGCTAGTTTGATCCACGCTTGTGTATAAAAGTCTGTTGGTAAGATGTGAATGGCAGGTTTTTAGTACTATAATTACCTCATTTGAACTCTTTAACTGTATATTACACTTCTAAAAAATTGGTTTACTGGAATTTTCACAAGCAATTGGGACATTTTAAAAACTCTTGAGTTCTTATAGCACAACAAATCATCAAAAGTGCACTTTTTTCAAACATTTCAGTCTATTTTTAATTGTGTTAACACAATAAACATTAAAAATTTGCCTTTTCACTATGCAAAAGTAAGTGTTTCATCCATATAAATGTTTCATTCACTGTAACTGCCTTTCATAAAGCTATTACTATCAAACTTTTGATTTGCATCTCTTGTTATTCCGTTTAATACATTTGTATATCATTTAACTAATTAATTAATTCATTTCCCTTCAGCTTAGCCCCTTTATTCATCAGGGGTCACCATAGCGGAATGAACCGCCAGCATTATCCAGCATATGTTTTACACAGCGGATGCCCTTCCAGCTGCAACCCAGTACTGGGAAACATCCATACACACTCATTCACACACATACAAAACGGGCAATTTAGTTTATTAAATTAACCTATAGTGCATGTCTTTGGACTGTGGGGGAAACCAGAGCACCCGGAGGAAACCCACGCGAACATGGGGAGAACATGCAAACTCCACACAGACATGCCAACTGACTCAGCCGGGACTTGAACCAGTGACCTTCTTGCTGTTCTTGCTCATTTAATTTAACTGATCATAATGTTTCATCAATAAATCTTTTATTATGCCCACACATTTTCTACTTATTGTTGTCTTATCATTTGTAAGTTAAAAATAGATGCTTTCAGTCAATAAAACACCAATTAGTTTTTTTTAATGACCTTACTTCACTGGAGGCAGTGTTTCAATATGATATGATTTCATTTGTAAAACTTAGCTCCTCATTCTCATCCACATTGGGTTTCTGAAAACATTCTGCATCTGAGGGTGCCGATGGTGATTTGTAATCCTCCACAACTGAGTACAAACTAGCATTCAAAGTTAGCAATGATAATAACAATCCAATTAATTCCCACAGGAAGAAATCAACATATGCCCATTCTGAAAACATAGCCCTATATATGTTTCTGGAGATCACGAATTATGTACCTAGAAGTACGTATGGCTGCATTTCGTCTTTAAAATGAACACTACAGGGCGGAATGATGCCGTTCCTTTTCTCACTTACCAACTGACCACTTACCTCCGTATGGATGGCTTTTCTACTGTTACCAGTTCGGTGCTTTTTAAAACACTGTGTTTGGGTTTAGGGAAGTGGGTGGGTGGATCGATTGGTCAGTCAGTCAGTCATTTAGTCAGTAGACAGTCAGTCGACAGTGGCCTCTGGTGGATTTACGTGAGAACAGCAGGCACGAATGGCGAAAGAAATTTGAGATCCAAGAAAAGCGTATACACAGCAGCCTCTGGTTGATTCGTGAAAACAAAAAATGTAGCTCCTGGGACATATTCTGCTCTCTCCAGAAATTTATATAGGGGTACATAACCAGAATGAGCTTGGGTTGGATGAAATCATGGACCGCCCTATATTTTTTCTCATTTCAGAAACCATTTAAGGGTGTTTTTACACCTGCCTTATTTAGTTTAGTTGAATCACACTAGAGTTTGTTTGTTGTCCCTTTTGGTACGGTTCGTTTGGGCAGGTGTGAATGTAGCAATCACACTCAAGTTCGCACCAAAAGCGTACCAAGACCTCCTTGAAGAGATGGTCTTGTTACGCTTTCAAACAAACCCTGGAGCAATTAGTTTGTAGTGAGAACATAATCTGAACTACAAAATACGCAACCGCAAAAAATTCTGTGCCTTTCTGGACTAATTCAGCTGCCATAGTCCGATGAACTTTGCATTATGGAATGTGGAGGAAAAATAATTGTTGACAGCGCTTTACCAACAATTTTAAACAGAGAGAGGGAGGGGGAAACACATTACCTGTAGGATCGTTGGTAATATTTCTGGAAGATGACCATGTCGCAGTTTAGCTAAATTAATTCACGCCTCTCTCTGAAGTGCCGTTTGCAATGCATTAAAACATTGATTTCCAGCCACAGCCATGCTTCATTCTTGAAATGTATAGTTTGTCTAAAATGATGTAAACTATATAGTATACTATGACCAGGGATACAATCACCCAGCACAGTCGTCCCTCCATAGTAAAAAGCGACATTTTGTGTCTACCGGTTTGTTTACTTGCAGGAGTTCCATTGGCATTTTCCCGCACATTAATTCTGACCAATCAAAAAGCAGTTTAGGAAATATGTTCAATAACACCTGGCCAATGAGTGATGTGGTTTTGTCACATGACTGTTTTTGGTTCTTTTCAACTGGTTCGGACCAAAGCAATCAGTGTGGTGTGAAAAGGACCCAAAAACAGCAGAAAATTACTATTATTCTAAAAAAAAGAAAATTTGTTGCCATTAGTCTAAACCAAATGAACCGAACCACAGATGTGAAAGCACCCTAAATTAGATGTAATTTGCAATAATTTGCAAAAAAAAAAATGCCCCATTGTATGCTGACTATAAGCTGTGTGTGTCCACTCAAAATAAACTCAAAATTCCAATTTAATTCTGATCACTTTTTTTGGGGATTTCAATTGGCTTGTGTTTGCTGTTGATATAAAAAAGGGCACCTGTCTGTTTCTGAGGGTTAAATAAGTGTGTACATTTTTAATTCGCAATATTTACGAATATTCTTTACATAGGCATGCTGTAGCGTCACCCTGACCTTTTTTTTTTTAGTAATATTTCCTAATTCTCCTTTACTGTGTGTCATGTTTTGATGCATTTTCCTGTTGAGTTATTCTCCATAATCCTCAGACACACACACACACAGCTGATGTGTGTTTAAATATGCACCTTGTGTGAAGTCCACTGGTGGAGCGTAAGATGGAGGAAGCGTCTGCTTGTCCCGGTGGACTCGTGCCTTTCTCACCTCGCTCATCAGTATTCCAGCAAGTTTGTGGCGCGAACACTTCCTACTGGTCAGTGAAGGCAGATCAGCTCCCTCAACCCCCGCGCCGCACACACACACACACACACTCATGAATACTGATCACCCTGAGCCCTAATTAACAATCACAGCCAAACTTATTTACATAAAGTCTGTCTCAGATGGAACAGACCTCAGATGAAGCTGTCAGACTCATATCTGCTCTTAAAGAATCCAGCCAAATCTATTAGACTCTGATGGGTCAAGGGGTTCAATGACAAAGCAGACTAAAAGTATGAGTTTTGGCCTGTAGTCTTTTATATATAAATATGCCTGATAATTTATACATAACAAAATGATTATCCCTCCTGTGAAATTTGTTTTGTTTTTATTAAATATTCCCCAAGTGCTGGTAATGGAGAGAACACATTTTTAAACATAACAATTTTAATAACCAATTTCTAATCATTTTTTTCAAGATGATGGTGTATAATATTTTACACGTTATTTTGATACTAACATTCAGATTAAAGTTTAATTAAAGGCATAATTAGGTTAACTAGGCAAGTTCTCACTAGACAAGATCATTGTTATTGGACAGCAGTGATTGTTCTGTAACTAATCAGAAGGGGACAATTAATAATAATTTTCAATATTTTTTTTCCAGCCAAACTAACAGAAAAAAAGACTTTCTACAGGAATAATACAATATGAAATACTGTGGACAAACTTCCCTGCTGCATGCATGAACCTTCTGCCAGTATTTCAATATTTTATATTAACATATTTTGTTTTTTTCAGATCTATGATATTATTCTTATTTCAAATAGGATCTAAATTGAAATGAACAATATATAGCTGTATAATACTGTATATTAATCGTATATTAATATAATATAAATATTAATATAATACTGTATATTATATATATATATATATATATATATATATATATATATATATATATATATATATATATATATATATATATATATATCTCACACACACACACTCACCAGCTACTTTATTAGGTAAACCTGTCAAACTGCTTGTTAATGCAAATTTCAAATCAGCCAATCACATGGCAGCAACTCAATTCATTTAGCCATGTAGACATTGTCAAGACAATCTGCTGCAGTTCGAACTGAGCATCAGAATGGGGAAGAAAGATGATTTAAGTGACTTTGAACGTGGCATGGCTGTTGGTGCCAGACGGGCTAGCCTTAGTATTTCAGAAACCGATGATCTACTAAGATTTTCATGCACAACCGTTTCTAGGGTCCAAAAATGTAAAATATCCAGTTAGGGCAGTTCTGTCAGACCATACTGGGTGCCACTCAGGCTACAATTCACAGAGGCTCACCAAAATTGGAAAATAAAAGATTGGAAAAACATTGCCTGGTCTGTTGAGTCTTGATTTCTGCTGCAACATTCGGATGGTAGAATCAGAATTTGGCATCAACAACGTGAAAGCCTGGATCCATCCTGCCTTGTATCAACAGTTCAGGCTGGTGTTGGTGGTGAAATGATGTGGGGGATATTTTTTTGGGTACTCTTTGAGTCCATTAGTACCAATTGAGCATCGTGTCAACGCCACAGCCTACCTGAGTATTGTTGCTGACCATGTCCATCCCTTTATGACCACAGTGTACCCATCTTCTGATGGCTACTTCCAGCAGAATAACACGCCATGTCATAAAGCGCTAATCATCTCAGACTGGTTTTTTGAACATGACAATGAATTCACTGTACTCTAATGGCCTCCAAAGTCACCAGATCTCAATCCAATGGAGCACCTTTGGGATGTGGTTGAACGGGAGATATATATATATATATATATATATATATATATATATATATATATATATATATATATATATATATATATATATATATATATTTAATTAACGTATTTATTCATCTTTGTTATTGTTAGTTAATGACACCTAACCTAATGTCAACAAGCACAACTTTGGAGTTTATTAATTATGGAATATTTTATTAATTTTAGAAATATTATTAATTTTCATGTGTATGGTATATCTGTGAACTACACACATAAATCTCAAGTAAATTTGGTAAAAAGATGACAGTGTTTTACCCACCTGAGTGTATTGTATAAGGAGTAATAGTCTTCATCTGAAGGTATGCCTGACCTTTCCGACTGTCCAAAAATGTCAGTCAGGCTTTCAGGCAGGGAGCTGAGTTTCTCTTTAACTCTGCCTCCCACAATCTCTGACATTTCCTCTGATGTCACCACATTCTAACCCCCACAATGCAGTGCGCATGGCCTCTCCTCCCTGCCCTTAAACACAAACACACACACAGACACGCACTAGATTTAGTCCACAAATGGACAATAAAAGCAGGCAAATGAATCACAGCATATTTTCCAAAACCTCAACTTCATCACACTTAGTTTTGAGTATCTCTGTTTATCACTTCAGTCCATATCCGTTTTTTAAACAAAAAAGGGAAACTAAGAAAATGGCAGTTTTTTTGTTTTTCTTTTGCTTACAAAAAAACGGAAAAATCAAGATTTTGGCTCGATTTTTGCGTATAGGGTAGAAAAACGTTATACACATATAAGCGGAGCTCAACACCCTCTTTCCACTGATGGGCCAACCAAATCTGAGTTTGTGACACCACCCTCAAAATAATATATATATATATATATATATATATATATATATATATATATATATATATATATATATATATATATATATATATATATATGATTAAAATGGATAGAAATAAAATAAAAACAAATGGTAGCCTTTGTTATAGCTCTAGGGCCCAATGTGTTCGTATTCTGGTCCTGCTAACAACTATTAAAAAAACTAAACAATACAAAAACACTAAGTAAACAATATTAATTATTATTACTATTATTATTATTCACCTATTATTGTTATTATTATTATTTAATTATTATTATTTTTTTTGGGGCCTACAGTACCTCTAAAACAATCATGTAAACTAGGTGCTGCTCGGAAATGGAAACCAGAATCTTTTGCTCAGCATCAGGTGCACAGCAGCAAGACGATTAATAGCAAACTATGACCTTATGTTAATGACAAATGTGTAATAATACTGTTAAATTACGTTTTTATTTAATTTATGCATATGCAATGAATGTAAGCTTGCTAACTGATTAAATAAAAGAATATGTAAACTTAGTTTATATACATAAATAAATAATAATAATTAAAAGCCTGGGTGCTGATTCACAGAGGACTATTATTTTGAGGGCAACATCACAAGCTCAGATTTGGGTGGGACCAATCAGAATAAAATGGGTGTTTCAGCACCGCCTATGTATAATACATTTTAAAGTCGTTTTCCGTCTTCCTGCCCTGAACCAAAAAACGAAAATTGAGCCAAAATCTTGTTTGTTTGTTTTTTGTGAGCAAAAGAAAAACCAAAAAACTGGTTGTTTTCTTTGTTTTCCTTTTTTTGTTTGAAAACGGATATATGGATGGAAGATACCCTGATTAATGTTGTATATAATCTGGAAAAACCCCTCAGTAAAAAGCTTCAGAATATAGACATGTATTGTATTTGAATTCTACAGACACACACTCATAAAGTGCAATAAAAAACAGCTAAATGTGTATTTTTGGAAGTTTTCTTTGCACTTAAACTCCAAATGAACAGTTGCAAAAATTATATATTAAATAAAATGAAAAAAAAAATTGTCTCCCCTTAAAGAATATACAACATATTCAAATCTTTGCTTTGCTTTCAGATGCGTCTACATATTAGCAATGAAAACAGGCCACTTTTTTTTGTGATGAAAAGTAATTAAAACAATTCTAAATGTCAAGGTGCTCTTTCTTTTCTCAGTCTCTTTGGGTGTTTATTCTTTCTATTTCTCATTCTGTCAGATTATCTCTCTTTCATTTTCTCTGCCATTTGACACCAGGGTCATTAACATGTCACAGCTTCACTGGCTAATATGCAGAAATATTCGTAATTTATGCTAAACTTGTGCCTTTTATGCGAAATGATAATCGGCGACAGGGACATGAGTGGCTCTGTAATTAGCAAACATAAGAAATGTGGATTAGAATGAGATGATGTTGAGGTTGGTGAATGGGGGCTTGACTTTTTTTATTTTTTTCGCACACTGTATGCATGCTGAATTTGTCCGGGTGTCTTAATATGAATTATCATGCACATTATATATTCTTTTTATATACAGTGATTGCTTTTTAATGAATATTCAGATTTACAGCAGTGTTCATCACAGCACAACTTGCTTGAAGATAATAAACTATTTATTTTCAAACAAAGCATTTCCAGATTTATCTGGTCTCTGACATGACCGAAATATTCATTGAAATCAGTTTGATTCTTCATTTTACAAGAAGGCTCATTTTGTTAATATTAATGCAACTAAACAGACAATGAAAACTGCGGGTGATGTTAACTTCTTATTTCATATTTAATAACTCATATTACACACTTTACAATAAAGTTCCATTAGTTAATGCATTTTCTGACATAAATTAAGAATGAACAATATTGTACAGCATTTATTAATCATGTTCATTTCAGCATTTACTATTTATTTTTCTAAGAAATAAAAATTAATTTTGCCAACAAAAAAGAACTGCAAATAAAAATCAAGTAGTGCAAAAACAATCACTGCTTGAATTTTATTTGCAGTTCTTTTTTTTTATTTGCAAATTTAATTTTTATTTCTCAAAACTTAATTTTCCCTTTGCAATTCTTTATTTTTGTTAGCAAAATTCCTTTTTATTTCTCAAAAATTAATTTTCGTTTTGCAATTTTTTAGAGATTTGCATTTACTTATTGATTTTTTTTTTTTTGCTCAATAATTTATTGTTTGTTTGCAAAGTTTTCTTTTATTTTGCAAGCATATATGGCCCTAGATTGACTCCATAGAAGACTTAGAAGACATAGAAGATCTGGTCTCACATGGCTGAGATATTCATTGAAATTAGTTTGATTCTTTATTTGTGTGTTTGTTAATGCTTTACAATAAGGCTCATTTTGTCAACATTAATTCGACTGAACAGACAATGAAAACTATGGCCAATGTTAATTTCTAATTTCAAATTTAATAACTCGTATAGCTTCAGGGTCACACTTTACAATAAGGTTTCATTAGTTAATGCATTTTCTGACCTAAATTAAAGATGAACAATATTTGTACATTTATTAATCATAGTTATTGTTAATTTCAGCATTTACAATGCATTATTAAAATCCAAACCAGTGTTTGTTAACATTTCTCACTGTTCAAGATAGTTAACGCCTTAACTAATGAGACCTTATTATAAGGTGTCACCTATGTAGCCTACTTTATGATGCTTTTGCAATTGAATTAGTTTGAATCATTTGTCTTCTTTGAACATACTGTAAACTACACAATAATGTAAAGTGTTTTTTGTTGTTGTTTGTTATTACATGTTAAACCATGTCAATATTGTGATAATGCCACAAATATAATACTGGATATTTTTATTTATACATATTCCATTTAATGTTTATCTAATTTAACTGCTTCAAAGTAATAGAGTTCAATGTTAAGAGTACAATCACCATTACCTGACCATTTCGTGACCCTTCACATTGTGACATCAACATATTTCCTCAGTTGTTTTCAATGACCCTATACATCCTGTAGGGTTTGTTGTCACACTACGACATCGACGAATATTGTCTACTTCCAACAAATAGATGATATAAACTATATTTATGTGAAATTAGGATTAAGTCACCTGGCTTTCACATTATTTAAAATGCTCTCCTCCGTGTGCTTGAGCGAGAGAGATGGAGAGAGCGAGAGAAACCGACTGAGCGCATGCGCAGTAGGAGAAGAAGCTTCTCCGCTTTCTTTTCGGCAGCTGGCGTGAGGTTCTGGAATTCCAACATGGCAGTAGATGTGGTCAGTATATCTATGGTGGTCAGTCTCTCCAGCCCTGACTTGGAAGCCTTCCAGAACATCACCGACTCGGAGTAAACCCCCGTCCCCCGCTCCCAGCAGCACGGCTGGTCGCTGTCGCTTTTCTCCGGTGCCGAACAGGTAAATCTTTCACTTTGTTTGTGTCCACCAGCTGTCCGTTTTATCGGGGAGAGAGAGAGGGGCCATGCCACCGCACGGACAGCGCGCTCGGACATTCGGACACAGGCCTGAACAACAAAATATAACCGCGCGTTTTTGTTCGGTGGGGGTAGAATTGAATAAAAATGACCGTAGTTTGAGCACTAGGCGAGAAGTTTTATTATTGGAGTGGAGTTCTGCAATAAGGCAGCATTGATCCGGACGTGTGTTGTGTGACAGAGAGGCATGCTCATATCAGCACAAATAAACATCAGCTCTGACTTCAGTTATAAATATCTCTTATATGCTGCTTATATAGGTGATGTTTCAAATATTTAGATAATAAATAAATGCTTATAATCATAATTAATGTAGGGTATCTAATCCTTATTTATTAAGTAATTAGAAAAAAGCTATTTTTAACATTCATTAGGCACAGTCTGGTTTAAAATATGAATAAAGAAAATTAATATTTTACATTTATAGGCTAAATGACTTTTCTGAATGCACTTTGAAAACAATGTTTGCATAAATGTTTAATTATATAAAACAAGCTATTATAAAATGTTTATAAAATAGCAACGTTATATGATGTTTAACAACCTATTTAGAGGCTCGTGAAGTTACACATAAAAATGACTCAACCATGACAATTGATAAACATTTTGCTTCTCTATCATATTAATTTCTTTCTTTTTCCTTTTCTGCAGTCTGTCCGCCCAAAACACTGTTTGTATGCGGTGTTTGTCCTTCAACTTACTGAAAAAGTCGTTCTCGCTGTGGAAAACATTGAAGTGAACCTTCCACTCCTTTCTGTCTCACCTTGCTGATGTCAAGCAACATGATCAGCGGTGTATATGGTAGGTCATATTTCTATTTGATCAGAAAATGCGTAAATTGCATAAATGTGTGATGTAATTGTCACTCCCAATCATGCGGATGGATGCATTCGTGTTTTAATTATTGGCTTTCGCTTTGAAAGTTCAAACCATGAGAGGTGTGTAATAATAATGACCCATGCAGGATTGAGAGCAGACAGCTCTTTTAAATAAAACTACTTATTAAGTACAAGAACACCCCGCGTCTCCCCTCTTGTCCTTATTTTTATTTATAGCCCATATTTTCCCGCTCAAACGTTTTTCCAATCTGTTTCTCGTCCGGATATTTCATTCATACTGGTCGTGCAGGACGCAGATTGATTTTCAGTGCTATGATAGCATTTTCCTGGCTCGCGTCAGGGGAAGGAGAGTTGAGATTGGAGGTTACAGACCGCAATCATGTAGCGCTGTATCTCCAGTCGGGCGCGCGGGCAGAGCCGCTGCTGCACGAGCGCGTAATAAATGCTCGCGCCGTGATGGGATTCTGGCGGGAAATCAGCCGTGAGCGCACAGTGGCGCGGTTAGTTAGATGTGCATAATTTGGACTCTGATGTATTGCGAAATGACAACACTCCATGTTTCCAATAGTCCTCGTCTCTCTTTGTCTGTCTGTCTGTCTCTCAGTCAGGTGGAGCAGATTTCTGTCGACTTGTCTGAATGAGGTGTTGTTTATCTGTCTGAATGTGGTGTCACCGAGTCAATCACACACACTGCACACAATAAATCACAATTGTGATGGACATTTGTGAATTAGAAATGGACAGTTAAACTACTATGTGCACATGTTTCTTATTATGCTTTCTCATGAGCCACCATCAATCACAGAGTGACTTCTGAGTGTCTGTTTTATTGTCTTGCTTGTGTGTGTGTAGGTTTAGCTGTGTGTGTCCAGATGAAACATGTCGAAACAGAAATGCAAGGACATTTGAAGTGGTCCACAATATTGCTAGTATTGCTAGGCCTACAAGAAATCTGTGTGCAAAGAAATCTGCTCAGATTTTTGACCCCATTATTCAATTATACACTCAAACTATATGACGTTTTGCTGTTTGTTCAAACTACTTATTTAAAATGAGCTAAAACAACACAATTCTTGAGTCTTTTTGGGACAACTTAATTCTTAAATGTTTAATACACTTCAAATTGTAAAAACTAAACAGTTAACTTAATTCATGTTGTTCCAATACAAATTGATTGTGTGTTGTGCAATTTTTACAGTGTATGTAAATGTGTGTAAATATTTATTAATTTATACAAAATTCTGGTATTTTATTGAATAAATATTCTAATGTTTAGATTATTTATGTATTATGGATTTATTTATGTAAAATACAGTTTGTAAAGTAAGATTTTCTCTCCTTTAGTAGATGAGAAACCAACAATTAGTAGATGAGATTACCAAACAATTGGTTCTTATAAGATTTGTATTGTAAACCAAAAATACAAATTAAAGTACTTTTTTAGCCTCTACTCTTAAAATAATTTTGCATATAAGTCTGTATAAAATAGTGAAAAAAATCATCAGATACTGGCTTTCCTTGCTAATAGCTAACAACGTCACTGTCAATTTTGAGAGGATCAAATAATCAGACCTATCACAATATCCTGTGATGCAAACGAATTAGCCAAATAGATTAAGTTATATCCTTACAACAAATAAACGCTGCTTTTCTTTTTGTTTATTTCATTTGATCCCCTTTAATCCTTCAAAAAGAATGTTCAAGGTGTATTCGTGGCCTTGGAAAGCATAAATAAACTTATCTATGAAATGTGCTCACTATAGATTCAAAAGTGTGAATGTCAGAGGCCTTGATGAACGATAAGCAGAGGCTTTTCTGAGATTCATCTATTTAATGGTAGATGCGTAGGGTTATTCATGTTACACGGTAGCTTGTGAATTCAGTCATTTCAGACACAAAAAAGAAAAGAAAAAAAAGATACGCTTGTTTTGTTGCCACTCAGTGATTAATTGAGTGTTAGTTTAGATGAGGGTGTCAACTCGAAGTCTTTTGCTGATATACTTACACTTACAGATTATTTTTTTCTGTTGTTTTCTTTACACTTCCTGTATGGTGATGTGTAATTTATAGCTTTTGTTATTTAAATAGAAAATGTAAAAGACTAATAGGATGGAAAGTGATACTGAGGAGGTTAAATAAATTATATTCTACAGAAAACATAATGATCTAAGATGTGAATTCTCTTAAAATTCACCCCGTCTTTGCTTAATTGTGATATTTTAAAACTAATTAAATTTTCATTAATTAAAAACTATTAATAACATTCCTGTCTCTAGTGGATTATTGTCCTGTAAAGTTTATTAGTGCTGTCAGTCAATTAAAAAACATATATAAATATAGGCTTTAAAAGGCAGTACATTATTATATTACATCGTACACTCACCGGCCACTTTATTAGGTACACCTGTCCTACTGCTCATTAACATAAATTTCCAATCAGCCAATCACATGGCAGCAACTCAATGCATTTAGGCATGAAGATATGGTCAAGACGATCTGCTGCAGTTTAAACCGAGCATCAGAATGGGGACGAAAGGTGATTTAAGTGACTTTGAACATGGCATGGTTGTTAGTGCCAGACGGGCGGGTCTGAGTATTTCAGAAACTGCTGATCTACTGGGATTTTCACGCACAACCATTTCCAGGATTTACAGAGAATGGTCAGAAAAATAGAAAATATCCAGTGAGCTGCAGTTCTGTAGCCTCAAATGCCTTGTTGATGCCAGAGGTCAGAGGAGAATGGCCAGACTGGTTGGAGCTGATAGAAAGGCAACAGTAACTCAAATAACCACTTGTTACAACCGAGGTATGCAGAAGAGCATCTCTGAATGCGCAACACGTCCAACCTTGATGCGGATGGGCTACAGCAGCAGAAGACCACACCGGGTGCCACTCCTGTCAGCTAAGAACAGGAAACTGAGGCTACAATTCGCACAGGCTCACCAAAATTGAACAATAGAAGATTGAAAAAACGTTGCCTGGTCTGATGAGGTCTCATGAGAATTTGGCGTCAACAACATGAAAGCATGAATCCATCCTGCCTTGTATAAACAATTTAGGCTGGTGGTGGTGGTATAATGATGTGGGGATTATTTTCTTGGCACACTTTTGGGCCCATTAGTACCAATTGAGCATTGTATCAATGCCACAGCCTACCTGAGTATTGTTGCTGACCATGTCCATCCCTTTATGACTGCATCTTCAGATGGCTACTTCCAGCAGGATAACACGCCATGTCATAAAGCATGAGATATCTCACACTGGTTTCTTGAACATGATAATGAGTTTACTGTACTCAAATGGCCTACACAGTCACCAGAACTCAATCCAACAGAGCACCTTTGGGATGTGGTGGAACGGGAAATTCGCATCATGAATGTGCAGCCGACAAATCTGCAGCAACTGTGTGCTGCAGTTATGTCAATATCATGTCAAAACCTCTGAGGAAAATTTCCAGTACCTTGTTGAATCTATGCCACAAAGGATTAAGGCAGTTCTGAAGGCAAAAGAGGGTCCAACCCGTTACCAGTAAGTATAAATAACCTAATAAAGTGGCCGGTGAGTGTAGAGCTGTCTTTACAAAAATAGACATTAAAAAAATAGACATTAAATAGACATTAAAAGTCAGTTGTTTATTTAATTTCTCATTTCATAGAAGATCTGTATAACTGCTGAAAATGTAAAAAGCTCCTTCATACAGTTTATACAGTAGATGCATTCCATCCACACCCTAGCACAACTGATTCTGTATGTCTGCTCATTGTAAGTGTTGAGCTGTGGTGAATTATGGGATTGAGATGAGTACATATTTGCAAAAACATAGAGGTACCTTGATTTACAGTGGCTTCAAAAGTAGTTTAATCCTTTAAAATCAACATTCAGAAGCATGATTAAATGTGGTTAAATGTGGTCATTTTTTAACCAAGTGTGATTGGCCATACAAAGGATACACCAGCAATAAATCATCTAGAATTGATAATATGTGGCCCTGGACCACAAAAACAATGTAGCACGGGTATATATTTAGCAATAGGCAAAAATACATTGTACGGGTCAAAATTAAGTTTTTTTTTACTTTTATGTCAAAAATAATTAAAATATTATAAGTAAAGATAATTTTTCATATAAGATATATTGTAAATTTTCAGCTGTAAATATATAAAAACTTACATTTTTGATTAGTAATACCAATAAACATAGCTAACAACATATTTAGGAACGGAATGAACCGCCAACTATTCCAGCATATGTTTCATGCAGCGGGTGCCCTTGCAGCTGCAACACAGTACTAGGAAACACCTATGCAGTCTCACATTCTCACACTCATACACTACCGCCAATTTAGTTTATCCAATTCACCTATAGTGCATGTCTTTGGACTGTGGGGGAAACCAGAGTGCCCAAAGGAAACCCACGCCAACATGGGGAAAACATGCAAACTCCTCACAGAAAAATGTCAACTGGTCCAGCCAGGACTCGAACCAGCAACCTTTTTGCTGTGAGGTGACAGTGCTAATCATACCTGCCAGCACTCCCGTTTTTCCCGGGCGTCTCCTGTATTTCAGACCCATCTCCTGCACGCCACCCTCCCGTTTTGTTATTTCTCCTGGAAAACTCCTGTAATTTCACCCCCCACCCCTTTTCCCCCTGGTCCTCAAATTTTTGGTACAGTCTGTAACACCCCCAGGTCACCAACTTTGGTATAGTATCCGATCGCATCGGTCGCCCGAAACCCAGTCCACAGTAAAGTTACAAACACCACAATACAGTTACTAACCCGGTTCTCAACAATGTTATTCAGATACCCGAACCCCCCAATCTCCCGGATTTTCAGAGACAAATGTTGGCAGTTATGCTAACCACTGAGCCACTGTGCCACCTAAGAACATACAATTTAAAGACTATTTTCTCAGTATTTTTTATTTATTTAATTTTTATTTTGTTGAAGATCCCAGATTTCAATTAGTAGTAACTTGGCCAAATCTTATCCAATCGTAACAAACCATACATCAATGGAAAGTGTATATTTTTGCCTTTTTTCTGTATTTACACTGGTTTTGTGGTACAGAGTCACATATGCAAAATCTCATAATAGTCTGCTTTTCTCATTTATCCCTCTTTGGTTTCGACAATCAGATTGTGTTAAAAGTTTAGTGTTGACAGTGTTCATGATTAAATTATCTCTCTATCACCACAGTTTTCTTCATTCACAGCATTCCTGCCTTCACACATCTAAAGACACTTAAAGTAGTGACAAGAGGAAAGTGACTAATGTGGACTTTCTCACACAGTTGCTCTCCCATACTTTCTTATTTCTCTCATATCTCACAGAGAAGACCAGTGCATCCTTGTAGTCTGGATGTGTGCGTATGTGTGCGTGCGTATGAAGGATGATTGAGCTGTTTAATATGCTAAAGCCCTATTAAAGGCCGATGTCAGCAGCAGACGGCGTGCGGCCGCCCAGCGTGCCCCGGCCCACTGCTCTGCATTGTGTCTCTAAATGAACACGCTACTGTGTTAATTAGCAGAGGAAAATGGCGTGTGGAATTGAATTGGTCATTGACATGCGAGGCGTTCGTCTCTCGTTTAGAGAGATATGAAAGTGATTTAAGTCTCAGCTATGTCTTTTATGGAGGTTTTAAATAATCTATCTGCAGAAAAAGAGGAGGGGGAGGAAGCGAAAGAATAGAGTCGCCTTGTCTGTCGCAGACTTGCATTTATCAGGATTTTTTCTTGCTAAAAATGTACGTCTGAAATGTTTGATTCATTCTGATTAGTTTGAATTAAAGTTGAAGTGTTAAATTTTCTTCTCACAAAATAAAGATGCTTTTGAAAGTTTCCAGGGCATTTCTGTATTGGCCATTGGTTATTTGACGCAGCTACAAACCTACTGCATTTTTTCATTCATTAAATTTTTTTTTGCTTAGTCCCTTTATTAATCTGGGGTTGCCACAGTGAATGAACCGCCAACTTATCCAGCAGATGTTTTACGCAGCGGATGCCCTTCCAGCCACAACCCAACACTGGGAAACACTCATTGCCACACATATACTACTGCCAATTTAGCTTACCCAATTCACCTATACCACATGTCTTTAGACTGTGGAAACCCACACGAAGACGGGGCGAACATGCAAACTCCACACAGAAATGCCAACTAACCCAGCCAGGGCTCGAACCAGCTACCTTCTTGCTGTGAGGCGATCGTGCTACCGTGATGCCCTCTTTCAGCATTTATACTTCAGTTAATTTAAACAATAAGGCCTTGATCACACCAAACATGTTTTTGCATAGAGAATCACCTTTTTAAAATGGTTTACCAAAAGCCGCAAACGTTTTTTGCGCTGTTTATGCTCCCTGCACCTTTGTGTTTTCACTGCCTGGTTTTGAAAAAAAAAAAAACTGTGAGCATAAAAAACATGTTACATCAGTTGCACCTTTTTTATTCTCCAATCGCATCAAAGCAGAGGTGGGGTTTATGTTGCGGTGACAGCAGTGTTTGTGTTGTCAAGACAACTATGGAGACTTTTAAAGATGGAGGAGAGACTAGTGGCCGCCGTTTTGAGTTATATGACTTCACAAATCGTGAATATCACAATATTATAAAATATTACAATTATAACAATATCAACAGCAACGGTCCCACAAGCCAGTCACACAAGTTTTCACACAAGTTTTCACACAAGTTTTCACATCACGTATGTTCTATATACGTTGCTCAGCATCATGGACACCTCTAAATGCTGTTAAAAGTGTCACATACTGTATGTATAAGGTATAATTCACCCCAAAATGTCATATCTGTCTTAATGTAAAGACGTATTCGCGGCCGCGAAATCACAAGTGCGCATTTGATATGTATTTTCATTCATAGCGCACACCGTGTTGTGAATAAAAATAAATGTTAAACAGTGTCAGTATAACTACTATATTTAATGTTGAATATAATGCAAGAGGCAATCTGATAATGACAAAAGTTTCATTTTACCAGTGGAAAAAATGGTCTGATAATGACAAATGACAAGCATATGTCTCAAACATAATAACTCACTTTAAGACTTTAGAATTATGAATAATTATATTCTGATGTCATCACTTTACTTGTCTACAAAATGTAGCATTTTAACCAACAGTAGACCTACACATAGGCCTAATATAATTATTGTTGTTTTACTATATGTTTGAAAATAATAATAATAATAATAATAATAATAATAATAAAAGCCTACTCATATTAATCTTTATTTTACATCTACAGAATATGAGAAAATCATGATGTTGATTTTAAGCAAAATAAACTGAATCTCATTTTAGCCAGAATCGTGCAGCCCTACGCACCGCACTTCTTTTTTTCTTGTCAACAAAAAAGGCAGTGTGGTGTGCCTCGTATTCGCTGAACAGAAAAGCCTGTTCGGCCCCAAACAGTGCTATCAAAGCCAACCCAGGCTCATTGAAAATATGTGCTTCAGCTTACGTTTTGCTAAACAAAATACATTGCTCCGGGTATGTTTTGCTGCAAGTTTCAGATGACAAATCCACTAGAGAGCGCTGTGTACATTTTTGCAAATCTAAAATACATTATACATAAGGGGTACGTTTTGTTGTACGTTTCGCATACATGTCCTTATTGTACATGTCCACGAGAAGGCAGGTCTTGTCATACAAATAACCTTAAGCAGCAAATCACTGAGATAAACCCTTGCCTAGACCCAGCTATTGTTCCCAATGTAAGAGAAAAGTGCACTGCACCGATGTAAATTTACTTTGATTTTACATTGCTTTTATCCCTCTTGTGGAACTGTGCTTCACCGGATTTAAACCCAAGCACTCTGCATCTCAAGTGGCCTATCGAGCAAACTGACCATGCCAGAAATGTTGTTTATATGAATATAGAAAGGTGAAGCAAACATATTCAATTACAAGTTATGGACATCGTTACGGTGTATTTAGTGTTGTAAAAAGAACTGCATGAAAATATTCCTTTATTGGTCTATTATATGTGCCTGTAAATATCATTAGTGTGGAAAACAACTAAAGTTGTTGGTGTCATACAGCCTACTAGTGTTCATTTTAACTAGAAACTGCCGTCAAATGTAAAAATGTAGACTGAGGAATGTATTTCCAATAAGCCTGTGTTGAAACAAGAGAGCCAGTTCGAAAACATGGGTATGGCCCTGCTTTCAAATGAACCTTTGTGTGGTCTTTGGACTGAAATATAAATGCGACAGATCAAAAAGACATCAGAACAAACCAAAGGCAGGACATGATATCACAAGATGTGACTCTAAAAAAGGCTCTAGCGTACTTGTTTTTTCTTGAGCTACCTCGCCTGTTAAAGTCCAGTGCAGATGCTAGATATTCCTTGCATCAGATCTATGTTTGAAGTCAGCTATGTTTTGACATCATTGGACATTTTCTTAAGCTCTTCATGAATTTACAGCTGATAAAACATACCATCACATGCACGCACACACAACAAGCATGCTTAGTCTGGCACAGTTTTATTGGATGTTTGGTAAGTTCCATTGTAAAATATGTTTCAAATCTGTAATTTTTGTATAATCTCTCTCTAACTTTGCTTCCTGTCTAGATACTGTCCTACTGTCCTATCACAATGAAAAAAAAATGTCCCCCACAATAAATATATATAGTATAGTAATAATATAAAATTATGAATAGTCATAAATCAACAGCCCAAAAATGTTAAAGAGCAGCTTTAAATGTAAATATTATGAAGACAGCAAAGGGTCAGATATTCTTAAAGTGAAATAAAAGAGGTTTGTATTTTTTCCCTTATTTATCTTGAGAAATTGTGGATTGCTGTAATCTATTTAAAAATATGTAATTCAATTCAGATTCATAAAAAGCCCAGTTATTAAATGCACGCTTTAATTATTCTTATAAAAACTTCAATTTTAATTCTATTTTAATGTATGTTTTATATATATTAAATATACAGTGTATCCGGAAAGTATTCATAGCGCTTCACTTTTTCCCCATTTTTTTATGTTACAGCCTTATTCCAAAATGGATTAAATTCATTTTATTCCGCAAAATTCTACACACAATACCCCATAATGGCAAAGTGAAAATAGAGTTTTTGAAATTATGGAAAATTTATTTAAAATAAAAAGTCTCGAAAATCACATGTACATAAGTATTCACAGCCTTTGCTCAATACTTTCGTTGATGCACCTTTGGCAGCAATTACAGCCTCAAGTCTTTTTGAATGTGATGCCACAAGCTTGGCACACCTGTCTTTGGGATTTTTTGCCCATTCCTCTTTGCAGTACCTCTCAAGCTCTATCAGGTTGAATGGGAAGCAACGGTGTCAGACATTTTAAGATCCCTCCAGAGATGTTCAATAGGATTTAGGTCTGGGCTCTGGCTGGGCCACTCAAGGACATTCACTGAGTTTTTGTGAAGCCACTCCATTGATATTTTGGCGGTGTGATTTGGGTCATTGTCCTGCTGAAATATGAGCCATCGCCCCAGTCTGAGGTCAAGAGCACTCTGAAGCAATGAAGCAAATTCCAGGTAGGAAGTGGCTTCCATCTGGCCACTCTACCGTACAGGCCTGATTGGTTGATTGCTGCACAGATGGTTGTGCTTCTGTAAGGTTCTCCACTCTCCACAGAAGAACGCTGGTGCTCAAACAGAGTGACCATCGGGTTATTGATCACCTTCCTGACTTAGGCCCTTATCCCCTGATCACTCAGCTTAGATGGCCGGCCAGCTCTAGGAAGAATCCTGGTGGTTCCAAACATCTTACACTTACAGATGATGGAGGCTACTGTGCACATTGGAACTTTTAGAGCAGCAGAAATTTTTCTGTAATCTTCAAGGATCTACAGACAATTCCTTTGCTTGGTTTGTGCTTTATGCACTTCAACCCTGGGACCTTATCATGTTATCATGTCCAATCAACTGAATTTACCACAGGTGAACTCCAATTAAGCTACTGAAACATTTCAAGAATGATCAGTGGAAACAGAATGTACCTGAGCTCAATTTAGAGCTTTGCGGCAAAGGCTGTGAATACTTATGTACATGTGATTTCTCAGGTTTTTTTATTCTTAATAAATTTGCAACAATTTCAAAAACTCTTTTTTCACATTGTCATTATGGGGTATTAAGCGAAGAATTTTAAGGAGATAAATTAATTGAATCCATTTTGGAATAAATTCTGGATGCACTGTATATTGATGTTTATATCAGTATAGGCCAATAAATGGTCACTTGTAATGTCATTATCATTATCAACCTGAAAAATCAGCTGATAAAGTATTGATCCACTTTAGATGTGCTATTGGCCATGAGGCTTTAATATTGATGACTTCCACATAAATAAGTTGCATATAGCAAACATGTACTTTAGAAGAGTTTATCCTAGAGTGAAGACATGTCATATTTTTATACATATATTTCAGTGAACAGAAGAACAGAGGACAAAATAACTCTGAAATCTACAACAACTGCATTTTATACGACTCAAAGGCCTAATGCACAGACCCAATATACTGATAGACATGTATTCATATACTGATTTGCCAATATCATAATTGACTGAATGTAACCAGGAACTTGGGTGACAATGGAGTGAGGATATACATGCAGCTTTATTTAACAGAGAATGGTCAGGCAAGCAACAGTCAACAGGTACAAACTGTAGCATGAAGTCAATCCAGAGGCGTAGTCAAGTCATAGACAATAAGGTAGGTACAGGCGGCAATAACATAAACAAAGAAAACAAGGCTAGGGTCAAGAAACATGGAAAGAGATACAAAGAGCGCTATGTTATGTTACAGCAAAACAAGTCTCAGCAACGTGTGAGAGAATGTGAGCAGTGTATATAATCTGTGTAATCAGTCTTTGATCAGCTTTCAGCTGTGTGAGTGTAATCATCAGTGATCCAGCAACAGGTGTGTGTAAGGTGCATGACGGGATTTGTAGTTCATAAAGTGACAGAATTGAAGTCATGGTGCATGGTTCATGATCTGCAAGCCTGGATCTCTGGTGATCGTGACACTGAGTTTACAATAATACTGTATCAAGAAATGTGTTTTGCATAGTTGAGAAGATGATGATTAATCTTCACAACCATGGGGACTGGTCTGTATGGATCACAGAGATGATCAGTTACCTAGTGTCTACATTCCAAACTATTAAATTTTGTCCCAGTATGTTTTTCCCATGACTAAAGAGTAAGGTACTAGCACTTATAAATGACAGCTGCTCCTTCTGAATCTTGTGCCAAAAGTTTAATAGACATAGCAGAAACATTAGTCAGGTTTTCATCTTAATGCAAAGCAAATCTTTAAAAGTTTGCAAAAAATAAACAGTTCCAAAATTGTGCATTTCTGTCAAACTGTTAGAGTGGCTGACTTTAATAGTGGTAACATACACTGTAAAAAATATTGTTTCTGTATTTTGTGATTCAAAAGTGTTTTCCATTAATTTCCGGTTGTGAATTGCATCATGAGAATTCTACATTTTTACAAAATTACTTTTATTGACATTTTAGCAGTTTGAAATAACACATTGCTCAAAAAATAATATATAGAGAAATAAGTATGTATAATAACCGAAAATGTACTGACAGTTATTTAAGGTTTTTTTACCGTAAATTACAACACCCACCCATACAATATATCACTTTAAACTGTTAAAATGTTAATGAAAGTCACTTTTTCGAATAATTCTAAAGGTTCTTGGCAGAAAGATTAAGGTCCTATAATGAAATTAAAAGCATAAATAATTGAGGAAAAATTAAAAAAATTATCACAAAATATGGAAAACTGCTAATTAACAGATATTTTTGACAATGTAGTTGACAAACAGTTACTACAACAAGGCAAGCGTAATGAGGATTATTAAAGTCAGTTTAAACCGGAAGTTGCTGAGACTTTTATTTCAGTATATTGATGTACTTCCAACTGAAACTAAATACTGAGTTGCAGCTGGCTTTAGCTTGAAAGATTAGTTTTCATAGAAAACAAATGGTAAGAGGGGCGTAGTTAAGAATATTGTGGCTAAAGCGGTCAAACTGATGTCAGCAGCAAAGAACCACCACTTCAAGAGCGGAAGCAAATGGTCAGACTTTGATCGAAGATGAACAAAACACTTTTTTTTCAGTAGATCAACTTTCGCAGATTAATTGTTCACCTAAAGAATAACCATGTGTACTAGCAAAATTAGCGTTGCATATTTTGATTTCACACAGACTTTACGCAAGTGGATGGAATGTTTGGCCAATGCATTTTAATCGCCCATTATTTGCATTAACAATTTTTCAATCAATAAGTCCAAAACAAACTTGTTTGTGAAGTAAGGGATTTGTATTCGAAACTTGCATTTAGTTCTTTCTCATGTGATACTTCAAAATGTGGATTAATAGAGGCTGATGGAAACCCAGCTACTGTCATTTAGGAATAAGACTGTGTGGGCTTTTGAATCTTTTATCAATTAATTGTGAAGCTAGGGCTGGGCGATTTAAAAACTGTATCGATATTTATTGACCGAACACCATTGTCAGTATCGATAAAAAAGATTTGGAATGGAGTTTCAATATAAAGCGCCATAGTTTTATTAAAATGTGGCTGTTGAGTGGGTGCCTTGGAAGCAGTGCCAATAAGCTTAGGGTGTAAGTTACGTACCTAGTTAAAAACATCGGCACTTTTCCGAATGTCGCAAGCGCACCGCAATTCATGCAAGTAGAACTAACCAATCTGCTTCACACTTTGTATGCAATATACACATTTCAGTAATAATGGTAGACTAATTACATCAGACAGGCAGCGCATGTTAACACTGCTGTGCTTTTTACCTTTCTCCATAAACTTGTATCGGAGCTGCAGCAATAATTTGTTATCATCTGAGAAAAGAGACGCCAGGGGAGCTTGAGTGCAAATACCATTGTAAATGGTCAAGGAATCCATGCGCTTGTCAGTTCAGGTCAGAATAACAACACATGCGAAAGTGACTTCAGTGGCTAGCAGCAGTGAGGAGATTGTAAATAAAAAAAGGATGTCGCCAGAGGGGCTTTTTGGTTTCTTTTCTTGTGCATCCCAGCCACCAGCACCCCATCTGAAAGATTTTTTTAGCATAGGGGGTAATATAGTCATTCAACTTCACAATTGGTAATGTTGCAATATGTATTTGAATATGATGGCTGGTTCCTTTACTTGAAATCTCAGAGTTGATTATCACAGTGTTGTTTACATATTTTGAGGTTTACTATATTATTATTATTCACACCTTAAAGTTTGCTTTGATTGTTCAATAATTACACTTTACCATTGCACACACTTTGTAACATTTTATTTAACAAATTTAAGAGTCTCTTTAACACTTATGTTTATTTTATTATAATGAGATCAGATATTTTGTTGAAATATTTTAGTTTTTGACTCTTAAAACTATTTGCCTTAGTAATGTTGGTAAATTAAAATAAAGTGGTTAAATTAAAAAAATCCTAATATTCCTAAATGTACTGTTAAAACATATTCAATAATTATCGATATTGAATGATATAAAACATATCGCAATATCGGCCAGCAGCACCCCCCCCCCTCCCCCTAAAATGGACTTCAGTAATGAAAACTTCATACACTTGGAGCTGTATGCGGTGGTTGGGTTTAACTTTAAATTTGAATTCGGTTGTCTCTTAACCTTTCTGCATCATTTTCCAGTGACTCTACAAAACAACAATCTTGTTTCAGACTCTGAGCTTAAACTTTCATAGACCTTTCACTGCTGAGGCTCCGTTCTCTTATACTTGTCTGCGGCTCTCCCTCTCTCTCTTTCTCTCTATTGCAGCGCTCAGCAGGCCAGGGCTGAAAGTCAGTCGTTTTGAAGAGAGGACGTTGAGATTGAATGGCTCATTCACATTAAAGAAGAATTAGAGGGCTTCCACCCTGCCACTCTTACAATAGTCAAACAGCCTGGCACAACAGGAGAACTGTTCACGCCAGCTAACACACAAATACACACACTCACACACGCAGACAGAAAAGCGTGGCCTTTGTGTCTGGTAGAAGAGAGTGAGGTTTTGTACCAAATGTATTCTCTGCTTTATTTTTAGATGGATAATATGATTTCGATCTGTACAGTACTGTGGCTTGTGTCATTGCTCATCCAAAAAATTATGACTTTCTTTCCACCATTCGGCAGTCAGGCTGCTCTTTTCCATCCAGTGAAAATAAATGGTCACCACTGGCTTTCAAAAGCCAAAAATAAGCACCTATAAAGCACCATAAAAGTATAATATTCTATAAGACAAGAACAATAGGACTATATGGTAAAAAAAGTATAATTATATCTAACCCAACAGCAAAATCTTCACCAATAAAAATATCTACACTAATACATAGTTAACCCTTTTGTACTGTTCAAATTGACCTCTCTTTTCGCCCAAAGTGTATAGTTGAATTTTCAAAGCATTTTTCCAAAAACACATGTGTACCAAAGTAAGGTTTGTCACCAAAAATCATTTCATTTGCTGAAACACAGAGAACGTTGTGGCCAAATTAAGGCCAAGATTACCCAAAAACATCCCCAACAGCACACAAGGGTTAATCGCTATTCATTATTCCTATAACGTGTTCTGCACTTTTGTTGCCTGCCGCTTTAAATGCTCAAGATCCTTAAAGTAGGATGATTTGTAATTGGCTGTTTGTGTTTTAATGTTTGTCAGCTGAAAATCATAAATTGTGAAAGTAGTTCCAACAATTTTTTTTTACATTGTGTGGTTATTGGTATAGTAATGGTTTATTTTGATATATTTAGAACATTTTTAGAAATATATTATTGCAGCTATTGTTAGAGCTGTTGTGAAATGCATCGCTATTTTTACAGTAGATGGCATTGTTTTTATTTATTTTATTTATTTGACATGGACATCACAATTACACTGGACAACCTAATGCATTTGTTTAAATGTTTTAGCAAACTTGCTAATTCTCAACACCTGTCAACAGGAGGCTTGACAAAATTGACAAAATGGAACTATAATAATAAAAAAAACATATACACAGCATTATAATTCTTTACATAAAATTACTGGAGCAAAAGCAAAAGTAAAGGCGACATGATCCAACAAACTAACAGTAGACTATTTGTGCAAACACTGCTGTTTTGCTTTTAACCACTTTTTAAGAACACTACTAAAAATATTTAGAATACTTTCTGATATTAAGCTAACAGGTAAATCATTCCACAGTGGTCACGCAGGGACCTTCTGTGACCGCGAGAAATGCAAACGGCTGAAGTTTAAGGTAGACGCAATGAAAAGTACACATGTTTGCAAACCCACCTACAAACAAACTAAGTTACAAACAATAATTCCGATTAGAGTGATCATGTGGTGAATGTTGATCTTGTGTTGAGCCCAATGAGCCTTACATCTAAAAACAGAGCAAGGGTGTTGCTTTAGTGACATCGCTTTGACTCACACGCTGAAAATGGCCGAAGTGAAACAACAAACTGAGGATATGGTGATGCGCGCCTGTCAATCAATATTGGTGGGCAGGGGGACCGCACTCCTACGTCAAGTTGCGGTCGATCTGAAAACCGCTCCAATTGGTCTACCGTTTTTATGTTGTTAAATTGAAAAAAAAAAGGACTGGGTGTGTTTATATCACCCTAATATGGCGGTCTATACACTATACCTACACATATGTCTGTCCAAACAGCTTGAAAAGTAGATTTTTAATTGCTTTATGTTCTAATCACTTAAATTTGTAAAAACAATTAAGTTAACTTAATTGATTTGTGTTGGGACAACATGAAGGAATTGTGAACCCAGCATTTTTTTTTGCAGTGAACGTAAGGTTATATCTAGCCTGCTGTTAAAAACAAAGCTCGGACTCAAAGACAAGACTTGCTGTTTACTTCTTTTGGATATTGACAACGCTGCGTGCTGGTTGTTTGACTACAAAAACACATATTAGAGATTCAGATTAGATCATTTAAATGACATATTTTCTGACAGAATCTGCCATATACAACTGGAACTGTTTGATATCATTGTTAAAGACCTGATCTGATCTAAAATAGCTGTAATATTCTGTAATATGGTTTAATTTTTAATTTAAAAAACAGTGTGGACTGAATTGTTTGTGCAAACGACTATTGGGTCTTTCTCTTATATTTGTAAATAATATAAAAATTAATTTGAAATCAGATTTTATACTCCACTCATTACTTACTGAGATCAGTGGTGTGGAAAGATTGTGCATACGTATTTTTGTCTATATCTTTCTTTAAAGGGCTTTATCCGTTTTGCTGTTTTGCTGTCGGCGACAGTAATGGTTGTTTAATTACTCAATGAAAGCATTTTATGGATGCAGTGTGTGTGTGTGTGTGACTGAGTCTGTGATGTATTGATTTTGCTGACAGCGAAACCTGAGATTTCACTTAGGAAAAGTGAGTGTATCTGTCAGTCGATGTGCTTCTGGTTTTAAATAAGGGGTCTATATGCGTTCACGCACATGCATAAATACACACACGGTAAGCATTGTGTAAAGAGACAAAGTTTGTTAAAGTTCATCCGCCTTTAAATTCTGGAACATTGCTTTAGAAACTGCTGTGTGTGTGTGTGTGTGTGTGTGTGTGGGTCTGTGTGTATTTATGTGTGTATGTGAGATGGGCCAGAGGATTTGTAGCTAGTGGGTATATTGGAACAACAGAAAGTCATTCTCTCAAGCACCAACACACACTTTTACACTAACAAAAGTACACACACTAGATCAGCAGCTAATGGGATTGTCCTGGAAGTTTTGTAGGATACAAGAACATTTAAGAGAACATTCCAGCAAACCACAGCTAATATCTTCACATCACTTTTACCTCATGTAAGGCAGGCAAAACCAGCCAGAGAAATAAACGGCTCTCCATAATGAACAGTACTTTATCTTCCTCTTGTAGGGCAGTTGAAGTTAGTGTGTAATTCTTATGAAGAACCCTTCATGCGCTGTTTGGGGAATTTCTGCACTTATCTCAAGAGGTCTGACTGATGTGGTTTGTAATTGGGGCTTCATTTTAGACGACATCCTCATCCTCTATGCTTGTTTTATAGTCTAGCCTAGTCATAATTGCTGCTGCTTGCCATTGTTCATTCTCAGGGTTAGGAATTGGAATTTGTTTTGGCATGTTAAGGCTCATTCATATCAATAATGGTCATTTTTAAAGTACAGCTGAGTGGGTTTATCGAGTTTGTACAATATATTAAATTAGAATATATTATAAATGACAACATATTATAATTGCTGGCACAGTGGCGCAGTGGTTAGCACTGTCGACGCACAGCAAGAAAGTCACTGGTTCGAGTCCTGGCTGGCTAGACTCGTTGGCATTTCTGTGTGGAGTTTGCATGTTCTCCCCATGTTGGTGTGGGTTTCCCAGTACTGGGATGCGGCTGGAAGGCATACCTGTCAATATTGGGATTTGAAAATAAGGGATATGCCCACCACAATAAGGGATAAAAACACCAAGATTGACATCTTTAGATATTATTATTACTATTAATTATGTGTATATGTAAACCCATGCACCCAAAATCCAGACTTTCGCTCCGCTTCAAATCGCTTGTACAGAATCCGTTTGGGAAACAGTGTCTATTTATCACTATAGAGTGCGTCAGCTGACAGTCATGCACATACAGTATATGACTGTTTTAAAGATTGCATATGAAGGGGAGACTGTACCTGTAATGAAAAGTAAAGGGAATCCTGCCGTTTTTATAATTATTTCAAAGTGTTTTCATGCCTAAATAAAGCGAAAGCACAGAACAGACTCTCATGTAAGTGCAAAGGGGCGGCCCCCGGTGGTTCGGCGGTATGGGTTGCGTATAGGGAGGCTCGGCTCTTTAATATTTATTTGCCCCCCTTTAGAGAAAGACTAAAAATACAGGAGAAATACAGCAAAAAACTTTTACGGGATGATAGAGAGATAGAACTGTAAAATACGGCAGAATCCCGGGAAAAATGGGAGGGTTGACAGGTATGTGGAAGGGCATCCGCTATGGTGGGCCGTAATCGGCATTAACGTGCTGCATTAATGCAAGACTCTTATCGCGCGATAAAAAAATATCGCCGTTAATCTATTCTCAAAGTTGGGTTGGGAGCTGGGTCTGTTCTACCCAAGCTATGATGACTTTCACCTTGATATTTTAGCATGGATGTATACCTGAACGGTGAGCCATCTGACAAAAAAAGTGCCCTTCTGAATCAAATCAGCAGGATGCCTTTCTGGATCTTTCACTTACCTCGAAGACACTACTGACTATGTTTACATGGACATCTGTAATCTAGTTATGTGCCTTAATAGACAATAATATAATTAAGGTGTTTACCTGAAGTGCTTTCATGTAAGAGTTTCCTGTAATTTTGGGTGACTTTAACTGCAGTTCGGCAGTTTCACTTTAACTCATGAACATTTTAGTGTTTCGTCTTGGAGGCGGCAGGCCATTTACAGATCTACCAACTGCTTATATTATTTCAATGACAAACGTCGTAAGCGCACTATTACAAGTCGAGATCGCATTTAAGTAATACGAGCATGCGAATCTCCTTGCTTACGTGCCGATTTCCTCTGTCCGTGCAAAAAACTTCTTGCACACCCTCAAATATATACACTGCGCAAGCGCAGATTTTATTGCGCACTCTGAAATAAACGCTGCTGAAGTGCCATTTAGTGCATTTATGTAACGAGTATGGCTCCAACATTTATTAGATTTGCTAGTAATATGTATGAACCATAGACCTTTATCCATTAATTAAGTATAACTATGGAAACTGTGTTTATCTTAACTGAAAGCTATGTCGTGTTTGCTTGTCTCAAGAATCACACACCTGTCAGTCAGCGCGTCACCTTAAAGGGCTAATTAAATAACGCACAGCACTACTACAGTTACAGAAAAGTTTGCGCTGTTATAATTCACATTCCTTTTAATATGTTTTGGAGCGATTATAACCCGCTATTTAAAAAAACGGCTGAAGGTTTTGAATGAGAAGCTGTAATGTAGCCGTGGCAGGATGAATTTTGGTGTGGCACCCCGCCATGGAAGAATGAATGTAGCGGAAACCATGTGTTTCATTCATGCCCCCATGACAAACTGGGGTATTAGACGCAAAGAAGGAGTAAGGACTAGTGAGAGTGTTATGGAATTTAATAACACACGCCGAATGGAAAGAAAAAAACTTCTGTTTAGTTCAGTTATGACTTTAGTCGGATTAAGGTAATCAAAAATCGCTGTTTGGAGCTTATGTAGGCCTACAGTTCAAAATTCATGTTTAACTGAATTAACAGTTAGTAAACACAAGTACATCTTATTGAATATAATTTAATTTCATCACCAATTATCATAGTAGAACAGTTTCTCAAGCAGTTTGTGATGCATTTTGGAAACTGGAGATGAGCCCCTGGTCTAATGCGCCACCTGGCTTGAGAAACCCGTTCTCAAAGACTTACTTTTAGTCATTATTTGGGTAGCACACATATTCTGAATGCCTTCGGCAGAATTCAATTGAGCCATTATAGATTAATCTAGATTAATTCCAAGATTACAGTGAGATTAATCTAGATTTAAAAAATGTATCTATGCCCACCTAGTAAAGACATAGGCTAAAATAGTTGGTGATTCATTCCACTGTGGCATGAGAGAGTTGCTCGTTGCTGTTGCCGAATCATCGACAGCTCTCAGCCGCTCCTCCTGCGAGCTAAGCGATTGTTGAATCGTGGCAACTCCTCCTTTACTCTGTTGATATCTGATTGTAGACCGCTGATTGCACTTTCAATTTTAATACAAATGTCATTTTTCATAGACTCCAGCGATTGTTTAAACATTTCAGCTGAAAGTGATTCTCCCTCGTGAGTACGTCGTGAGTCAGCCGAGCAAGCTGTAATAGCTAGCATCTTTTTGCCACCTCGTTTGTTGCCCGGAGCAACCATTCTACACATGATATCCACAAATTTAGTGTCTGAATGTATATATAAGCCGTATTAAAGCAAAAGAAAGTTTGAAATTAACTTCTTGGTCTGATTGTTGCTTAAGTGAAATGTCACCTGCAAGGAGCTCACTATAAATGCGTCTGCATCGTGCAGTCTAATTTCATGCTAAAGTCATGCCTTATATATTATTTGAATCCTATAACTTGATGTTTTAACAATATTAACAATACTAATATTAGTTTGTAGTGGACCAGATGCTCAGACATATTCATGTGCTGCTGACAGTATACTTTTAATGGGCTGTTTAATGTGTTTTACTCTGTGTGTAATTCATGCTTTACAGACAGCATTCTCCATCTGTAGTCATAAAAGTCATGAAAATATTTCCATTTTGCTGTCTGGGGTACATGTGCCTGTGTGTTTCTGCTGAACTTCATGAGTAAATGAGTGAAATCATGCACTGAGCTGAGCTGAGCTGGTGTGGTTTGGGAATCCTGCCCCTCTGGAATTATTAGGTTTTGGTGAGCTATCAACTTATCAAAAACCTGTTGTTAGAAACCTAGGGTTTCAGTTCGATAGTGATCTGAAATTTAACAAACAAGTAAATTCAGTTGTTAAATCCAGTTTCTTCCATTTATGACTTGTAGCAAAAGTGAAGTCATTTCTCTATTTTAATGACCTTGAGAAGGTGATCCTTGCTTTTATTTTGGGAAGACTTGACAATTGCAACTATTTGTATGTGGGTATTAGTCAAAACGCCCTAAATAGATTGCAATTAGTCCAAAATGCGGCCACGAGACTTCTGACAAGGTCTAGCAAGTATGAGCACATATCCCCAGTTCTTTCCTCTCTGAACTGGCTGCCTGTTGATTGATTTTAAACTATTATTTTTGTTTTTAAATCCTAAATGATCTGGCACCACCTTACTTATCAGATCTCCTACATGTATATAATCCTGGTAGGTCACTAAGGTCTTCTGATCACTTTATTCTATCTGTAACAAGGTCCACGTGTAAGCGAAGTGGGGATCAGGCTTCTGCTGTTATCGCCCCAAAACTCTACATCAGACATGCTCCAGCTCTATCTTTAGCTCTATCTCTATCTTTAACATGATTCTGAAACTGCATCTTTGTTCTTTAGCATTTGAGACTTTTTAATGTTAAGGGGTTTGTCTTACACTGTAAAAAATAAATCCGTAAAATTTACGGTAAAAAAGCGGCAGCTGTGGTTGCCAGTATTTTACCGTTAAAAATACGGTACAAACCGTAAAAGTAATTTTTCATTTTTACAGTAAACTACCGTATTTTAATAATTTATAGATATAATATGTCTGTATTTTGAATTACCAACATCTCCATATCTTTTGTTACACAGATAGACACGTTAACACAGCCATATGCAGGTGGTGATGAGGAAGTTTCATAATAAACCAAGGCAGAAAAAGTGTATTACAAGCAGAAAAGTGTATCAGTGTATAGAAGGCGTTTAGTGTCATTCACACAGCTACTAAACACCAGTATGGTAACACGCATAAAATTTAAGTCATGAAATAAACATTGTTGATCAACATTAGATGTAACATAAATCTCTAATGTACATAACTGATGGGGAAACAGCTAAAAAGATCCATAGTAATGTCAACAAAAAGCATAGAAAGTAATGTGCCATGCAGAGAATTCTGGGAAAGTCAATTTACGGTTATTCGCTGTATATATTAAGGAAACATACTGGTAACCAGGTTACGGATTTTTACTGTAGCATTTTTACAGTTTTTTACCATTGAAATCATGGCCATTTTTTACAGTGTATGTTTTAATTGTTAGGTATGTGATGTAGGACTTATTTTAATTAGTATTGATTGTGTTCAGCATGTTGGGCAATTTTGTATTGTAAAGAATGTGCTATATAAACTAACTAACTAACTAACTAACTAACTAACTAACTAACTAACTAACTAACTAACTAACTAACTAACATGTGCACCAAGTATTCTGACTAAAATGTTAATTTTGATAAATATTTCTTGTTGGCTGATTAATGTTTCAAATTTTAAACATACAGATGTGTATTTTTATGATAGTAGTAACCATAAAGCAAGTATCCTGATAAACCAAATAGTTTTGCATTCAAAAGTATTGTTTTTAGTGTATTGTTTAAATTTTTTAGTCTTAATTTGGCCACAACTTTGTATTGCAGCAAATTTAATAATATTTAGTGACAAATCTTATTTTGACACATATTTTGGGAAAAATGCTTTGAAATATAAAAAAAAAAATTCAACAATAGACTCTGGGCAAATTTAGTACCTTTTCGTTATGTTCATGGCAGTTTTTTCCTAATTGACCTCTATTATAATGAAATTTTTTGATTGCAAAGCCATGACACCATGACATGTGAGAGAGACCTTTTTGCACTTATCTTGATATGTCTGAGATAATCAAAATAAGCCCCTCAGCTCTCAAAACAGTAAATATAATAAGTGTGTTTATGCACGCACACTATAATCTGCAATTGTGCTCCATAGAACGCCATAGAAAAGCCAGAAACTTTTTAGCATAGGCCTATCTAAAGGGTTAATGCTGCCAACTGGTGATCATCAGTAAAAAGTACACATTTTACCTCTTCCCAAAAGGGAAACCACCAACAATCAAGAATGCATGATTATATGCTGTCATGGCTGTGCATTTCCCAGGACTGGGTTTCGGCTGGAAGGGCATCTGCTGTGTAAAACATATACTGAAACAGTTGGTGGTTCATTCCACTGTGGCAACCCCGCTGCGATGTCAATGGGGCTAAAACAGCCTCGAACATAACGAGGGTAGTAAATTTGAACACTACACAAGGGTTAAATGTTATTATTGTGTGATTTTAAGCCTTCTTTAACATAGTGTGTAGTATAGCTTACATTACATTACCGATTTGTTTTTATTGCCTTAAAGAAGATTTTTTAAAAGAATTCTAAATGACATATTCTATGATAAAGGCAAAGAGGAAAAATATTTTTTAATCTCCTCCATAGTGATTTCTCTTTCCAGTTGAAAAACAATTGATAAAAGCTTTGACAGCCATAATCCATCCAGCCTTAAGGAGCTCAAGCATGTAAAATAGCAGATGAGCAAACATCATTACATGCTTACAATTAACAGAATGTTATTGTGCAGTGGGGTGAGTGCTAATTTACTTATTACAGTTAGATTTATTGTTATTGTTGTTTGTTTGTTTGTTTGTTTGTTTGTTGGCCTTAAAGGCATAATTAATTAATTTACTCAACCCCAGGGAATGCAAGATGTAGGCGACTACAAAATGTACACTGAAAAAATTATTCAAACATGATTCTTTGGATTTACTAAATGCTTAGTAAAAGTTAAGTGGTTGTAAACAAATTATTTGGGCTGAATTTTAACAAACAAATTAATTTGAACGTTATTACATATAGGTGAATTAAATAAACTAAATTGGCCGTAGTGTATGTGTGAGAATGTGAGTGTGTATAGGTGTTTCCCAGTACTGTGTTGCAGCTGGAAGGGCATCCGTAAAACAAATGCTGCATAAAACATATGCTGGATAAGTTGGCGGTTCAAGTTGGCAGTTCATTCCGCTGTGGTGACCCCTGATAAACACAGGGACTAAGCCAACAGAAAATGAATGAATAAATGCAAGTCACTTTAGGAGTCAAAAGAACATTTACAGGCAAAAGAAAATGAATACCCTTGGCCCCTGACAATAAATTAATCATGTGACAGAAAGCATGTGTCCAATGCTGTCCAAACTCTGCTATTTCCACAAAGCTTGTTCTGTTTCTATATTTGGGCTTTCGAAGGACATGACATAAAGAGAGAAGTGCTTATAATTTAATTTTAATTATGTTATAGAGAATTTAAAAAAAAGATATAGCTCTAGCATTTGACAAAGGAGAACTTCAAGAATCTCTCTCAGTTCAGTTCTGGATTCGGCTAAAACTCCTCAAAGAAGGAGCAGCTCCAACCACAATAGACGAAGCTGTGGATTGTGAGCCACAACCTGTAAGTGTTTTTATTTGTTAAAATTGATCTATTACATGCATGTCTAGCGTTAAAGCTATGTTGTAGCAAGGACGTAAACAAGGATGTAAACAATAAGAAATGCTGTTTGGCACTGCTAACAATTTAGCTACAAATTCATATTTATTCATCAAATCACCCAAAATCAGTGCTGCAGTGTCTCTCTATGCGGATGCTTTATCCGCGCCGATACGCAAATCACAGCACATTATGTTAGCTGACCAATTAGAGCCTCTTGAGGGTGGGCTTTCGGAGGAACTAGAAAATATGACAGTCGCTGTGTATAATCAAAGTAAGATATATGAAAAAATAACATGATTTTCTACAAATGAAGCATGAACACACATTGCTTTGCATCTAATAAACATAACCAAGCCTTAAAAATACACTCAGGACCACCCTTTAAGACCTCAAGACCTTGATCTGCTCATGTTTTTCTAGACTCTAAAAGTGCTGCTGTTTAAAACGGTTTACTTGTTTTTTTATGAATCACCAAGAACCATGGTTTCTTTTCTTTTTTAAAATTTATTTTATTTTTATTTTTTTTTTTTTTTCTCATTTAGTTTTTTATTGTTGTTTCCAAATGTACATACATATGTATTGTATATAGGGTTTCCACAAAGGGTACACAAAACAACCAAACATCAGAATCCAGAAAATTGTAGAACTTAATGAAATTATAATTTCATTACAAAAACAATTCTATAAATAAATATGGAAGTTGCATTAATGATTCAAGGACATTATAAGAAACAAGATAAACTATACACTCATAATTGTTTTAAATATTATCAAAAATAAACAGATAAAATTAATTTGTTGCTTTTCAGTTACAATTCAATTTTGAATTGAACCCAGTCTACCCTTTTCTTTTTTTTATTACCTAAACTATGTACAGTACATATGAAACTGTGAGGATGGTACTTTTAGGATCTTAAATGTAAATTATTTATTTATTTGTTTATTTTTTTAAATAGGTATTGTTCTTCTCACTATCTTTCTTTTATGTTTTCTCTCATTACAAAAAAATAATACACAAAATAAACAAAATAAAATTCACATCTTTCTGACTATACATTCTATAATAAATCTGGTCTTAATGGAAGAATATATTCTACCCATTTTCTCCATGTCTCATTAAACTCCTCAGTCCGTAAACGATGGTTCATTGTTAGCCTCTCCATCTTATAGATTTCATACATTTTGTCAAACCAGTCACTAATTTGAGTTATTTTGAGCTGTAACTATTTTGTGGTTATGGCTTTTTTACAGGCTATCAGCAAAATTGTCTGCAGTTTTTTGTCAGATTTTTATTTTAACATAGGATTTTTTAAGCCTGAGTATAGAGTTGAGAAAGAAAAATCGATGGAATATGGAATATATTCTCTAAACATTTATGAATTTCTTGCCAAAATGCCTGAATTTTTAAACATTTCAAGAAAATATGTGAATGATTCGCATCATTTGAGCCACATAGTCTCCAGCAGACTGCATTTTTGTTTAAGTACAGTATCTCTTCTGCTCAGGGGTGACGAAAAAGCGAATGAGGTTTTCCCAACCAAATTCATTCCAGACTGAGGAAGATGTAGTTTCCACTGTGTTTTAAAAACACTTTTCCACTCTTCCTCAGTAATTTCAATATTACACTCTATTTCCCATTTATTTTTTATATAACATGTGTTCTCTAATTTATTGTCTTGTAGACTTTTATATAATTTAGTAATTAGTTTGGTCATGTTGGCTCCTTTATAAGCTGACATAAATATTGTAAGAAGACTATTGTTTTTGTTTTCATCGCCGTTTCTAATGTTTTTAATTTTGTTCCTTATCTATAAATATCTATGAAAGTCAGGATCACTCAGTGAATTTTCATTTTTGAAAGTTTCAAAATCCTTAACACTTCCATTATGTACAAAAGTGCTGTATGTTGAAAGTCCTTGCTTATTCCAATAGTTAAAACTAGTGTCTATTTTGTTTGGGGCAAATGCAGAGTCAAAAGCTGGCCATCTCAATATTGATGTGATACTGATTCCATTAAATCATAGAACCATGGTTTCAGCTAAAAAATGTTTATTGATACATCTTGCATGTTCTGAGGTTGAGTAAATTAATAGTTAATTAACATTTATTTCCATTTCTGCCCCAGACATGAATGATACCTCAATTAATGTGGCTTGTTGCCAACTACTTTTGCATATTTAGCATTTTCTCGTGTATCTGTTTTTATAGGTGAACATAAAACCCGAGAATTAAATGCTGAATTAATGACGACTATTATAACGTGCTAACCTCAACCGTTAAAATAAAACAAGTAATTAGAAAGCTGTTAAAAGACATCTTTTCAGATGCGTTATTGATATTGCTTTTGATCATCCGTCATTTTATTTTATTATGCTCTTCTTTTTTATCATATCATTTCTCAGCCACCTGTCCAGCTAATTGCCATTAGTGTGATTTGTACGCGGTATTGTAAGTTGCTTGGGTTTTAGTGTCTGATAAACAGTATAACTTCAGTTTTGAACAGTTAAAGCGATTACTCATGTAACGAGTGTGATGAGTGACTTTCAAAGCTTAATTTATGTCAGTTAAAGTCTTTCCAGAGGAACGGCGCCAGTTTGTGTGTGTGCGTGTGTTTGCAGTGTTTTCCCATGAGAGCACACTGACTGACCTCAAGTTGCGCGTATCGATCAGGAGGATTTGCTGCTTGATAGAATTGAATGTAATTGGGCAGTTTTTAATTGAGATGGATAGAACATGTAAATGTGGCTCCATCAGGCCAAAATCAATATCCATCTGCTGTAATAAAGATTGTGTGTCTGTTTCTGTATTTTATTTGGTTTCAACAAAACATCAGATTGTTTCTGATACACGAGGCTTTGCTAATCTATTGTACTAGCAAGGTCAGAGGAAATTCAGTGTTACTTTATCTTAGAAGTGCTGTATGTGTAATATTTTATGGCTAGGGACAACTTCTGTCTCTTTCTTTCTTTATTTATCCATCCTCTCCCCTCAATCTCTCCCTCTCTGCTGCCATATGCCAAAGTTCAATGCAGAAGAAAAGCTCTTTGTTTCATAAACTCAAATCTTAAGTCGCGTGCTTTATGAGCGAAGCAGATACAGTATTTTTAGGGGTAACATCTGTTGTCGGGTTCAGTTGCTAATGCCGAGAGCTGCATTATTGATCAGTCATTATTACAGTATGCTGAAATATTATGTTCCCGTACGACGTGCGTGAGTCAATGAAACTGAGAAAGAGACGGAGAGGGTGTAATATGAGGTTCCTTGATTACATTAAAGAGCTTTTATTTTATTCACTTGAGATGAAGCCTTCTGGTGTATCTCAGTATCAGACCCTAATGATATCATCAGAGCTATTCTTGATGCTTGTGTGGGGGTGAATCCAGATCTACCAGTACACATGTAGCTGAATTTCTCTGTCAATCTGAAGATCGCAAAACAGCTCCCATGGCTGCTTTAAAAAAGGAGACTGTATTTGCTTTTGTCTTTCAATATTTTATAATATTATTCATTTTTGTGAAATTATTTTCTATCCTAATGTTTTTTTTTTTTTTTGACAAGATGATTATGCAAAATTGGTCATTATCTGGAACTGCTGTAATTTTCTAATAATGCTAATTAACCTAAATTGCTCAAATTTTCTCTCTGCTGTGTTTTTGCAGCACACTTAATTTAAATTGCCCTGAAAAAAGTTAGAATAATAAGGATAATTAGAGTCTTTTTTATTACATTAATATTATAGCAAGTATGCATATTGATTAGCAAGTTTGTGAAGCTGAAGCTGTCTGTAAAAGAGTCGTTTTTGTAAGCTCTTTAAACTTCTTAATTTTCTATAATCATCCATATGTTTGAATTGACCCAAATTGTACTCTTTTGCTTGCAGGCGTGACCATGCAGTGGAGCCCTGAGCAGTCCCAGTGGGCGGAGCAACACTATGACATCACCTCCACCACTCGTTCACCAGGGCATAAGATCGAAGCGCTTCGGGATCCGAGGCTAACCGGTTCGACCTCAACTGCAGCGTACCAGCATTCATGGGCAAATGATGACATTTCAGCTCTGACCGCTTCTAACCTGCTCAAGAGGTATGCAGAGAGATATTCTGCTATTCTGGATCTACCTTGTGAGAGTGGACTTATGGGATATCCTGACACAGCCATCTCTGTTAGTGTAAGGGGACCCGGTATTGTGAATAACGGGTCCCCCCTTCTTAATGGACGAAAGCTGGAGGCTGAACCTTGGCTGGAGGGTGTCTATCCTCCTTTAGGTTGCATACCTGAACTTCTTCCTAAAGCGCCACTGAGCGTGTCAGATGTGTCCGTCAGTGCGTGCAACTCTCCGGTTTTAGGCAACGGGAGTCTTCCGGAACCTTGTTTTTCCAGCAGTAGTTGTAACAGTCAGACAGGCAATCAGGAATACAGCAGCACTCCCTATAGCACTCCCTTCCTCCAGCCTGTAGGTGCTTATGGTGGCCCCCTTTTCCACCCTACGCCTTCCCATCCTAGTCTAGTCTCAGCCTACAGTGCTAACACCTCACCAAATCTGTCTGCATACAGCTATCCGAATCCGCGATACCCCTCACAAGCTGTTCTTCCTGCAGGCTACAGTCCTCCTCCAGCATACCTGCCTACAGGTGTAACTCCACCTAACCCTCTTCCAGCTGTGGGATACTCATATCCCACCACCAATCTGGGTGGTAGTGTCTCTGAAAGTGATGCCCCAAGTGCTACCAACCTTTCCAAGTCATATTACCCATCAGCTCAAGGTGAAATCGGAGTGTTTGAGGAGTTTGATTTTGGCGGGAACTCCAATTCGGACTCTAGGTCTGAAGGCAGCCCTCTCTACAGACCGTCAGGAGACGACACGGTGGACAAGCAAAATGGGTTCAGCCAATCAGCAGATGTGACATCTTCATCCTTCAAGCCAGCCAATCATGGAGATTCTTTAAGAAGCCTGGAGACTCTCACCGCAGCCATGAGCGGAAGGAGCAGTGGCACGTCCGGACAACGATTCCCATCTACCTCGACTCCTGTCGTCACTCCTCACCAACATCTCTGCCTCGACACAAACACACCCTGAGCGACCGTGCTCAACCTCAGCAAGCAGTGCTTGAGTTGATGAAGTGTGAGTGCTCCCTCCAGTGGACCGGAGGTAGAGAGGAGAAACTTGCTCAAAGCCATAGTGTCAGGGTTCAATGCTGGGGCCTCAAAATATAGATGCACCGGGGGAATTCTGGGCTGTCGGGTCAACAGGGACAGGAGGAGTTTAGTTTCTCCTTTCTGCAAAGATGACACTGATGTTTATGCCCCTTCTAGCCGAGCCTAACAGGTCAATGCGAGACAGTGACCCCTGATGGAACAGACAGACCAGCATATCCTCAATGACGGACGCATATATCTTGAGTGGGAAAGGGTTCACTCCTCCATTCCGACAGATAGGAAAGTACATCAAGGGAATTTATATGACTAACGGATGTGTGGTGGCTGCCATGGAGACAAGGAGTCGCAGTAACAGATGTGGTGGTTGGACAGTAGCTATGGTTGACCATATTGCCATGGTGTACATTGTGTGTGTGTTTGTGGCCTTGTATTGGTTATTTATGTGGTGAGCTTTAATTGTAAACCTCATTCCCTTTTCAACAGGACAACTGACACATCCTGGTTTAAAGAATCCATGTGTGTGAGTGTGAGGGTGGGAGAGATAGATAAAACCTCAGGAAAGAGTCTGTCAGATAAACGCTGTATGCCTGAGCATGTAGCACAAAAGAAAAGGTCATTTCACGAACCGTCCTTGGGGAGAAAAAAATTTGGTGGTCCAAAGCAAACTGTTTTTTTTTGTCTGTTGATCAGTTTGTATGCACTTTCACTGCGTTTTAATAGAAGATACCCATCTGTTACTAGACATCTTTGTCGAGTAAAGATAAGACAGATGCACACAAATCGAGAAGCCTGGTGTTGTTGTTAGATTTGTCAAAAACATTTCAAGACAGATGTCCAAAGCAGATAATCTAATCACCAAACATGCTATGTATGTCAACAATGAACTGGGACAAAGATAATGTAATTAAATGGAGCACTTTGTTAGTAGTGTGGGAAGATTTTAAAGGGGTCATATCATGCTTTTTTCTTCAGTTTGTTATGCAGCTGTTGGTGTAAGTGTAAGATCTGCAAAGTTACAAAGCTCAAATTGGCCCACAAATTGATTTGTTATTGATTCAGACCTGCCTAAAACAACCTGATCCAATTCTCCCTCTCATAGCTAATAGCTATATCACTGTGTTGAAATATTTGCATAATAATGCCCAAATGTCTCCGTAAAGGCATTATTTTAAGTATCACTCCTCATTCATTAGCCACATTCACTCTAGCAGCGACTTTGTAACTGCCTGTTGCTCTGGATGGCGACTCTACTTATGCTCCTATTGGATCGCTCAAGAAAGTCGCTCTTTATTTGCATAAAGTTGAAAGATTCTGACACGCCCACCTGGTCGCCAACGATCGCTCTTGTTCGCGTACACGGAGGTCGTCGGAAGTCACTCTCTCCGTTGAAATGAACGGTTGCTTGTCGCTCGTAGTGTGAATGAAGTTTTAGTTTTGTTGCCGGCATGTCATGTTGTATGTATTTCTCAATTTGGAGTTCGGTAATGTCAAACTGTTCAACATTAGTAAGACATTTACTGTTTTCTTCAGCATTAAATCCTCGCAAAAATAGTGGCCGTTCATGATGTTTTTTTCAGATTCCATACCAAAAAAAATAAGTAATTACAATGGTCCCTCGTTAATCTCTAAAAATAGTCCGCAATTGGAGAAATCTGCAACGTAGTCCACAATAATTATAGATGTTTTAAGGTTGTAAAACCCCTCATGACACACTTTATACACTTTTCTCAGACAGGCATTAACATTTTCACACTTTTCTCTCTTGTTTAAACACTAGCATGATTTCCACCTTCTTTTAGCATGCCCAGACGTCCAACTTTTTGTGCGAGGATTAGCATCTTCCTCTGCATTTTTGGGTGCTACCGTGGGTGCCTTTGACAGTGCAGAACGTTTCGTCGACGTTATGGGGTTTTTTTAGGGAGAAAACTTGCAAACATACAATACAGCACTTTAGAGTCACACTGCTAGCGATCAAAGATTTATGTAAATTTGGCAAGCTGAACGCATTCTGTACTGTGCAGGTGACACGGCAGAGAGGAGATTGATTGACAATGGTCTACAGCTAATCAGTATGCAGAACACAATGTGCTGTAAGAAAAAAGCATGTAAAATTGCACTAAAACAAATCCGCGAATCTGCGAGACCGCAAAAGGTGCGTTATGGCGAGGGACCTTATGTAGTAATGCTTTAAGCAGGTTGCACACCAGAAGCGCCGCTCGGAATTCTAAACATAGGTTTCAATCAGGGTACACACACCAGCGCCGCAAGTCGGCGGCTGTCCACGGCGCCCAGTTACAACTCAGGATACGGTTCATTTCTCTGCCGCGCCACAAAGCGACATCTGATTAGTTTCATGTTAAATATCATGCGAATGTCCGCGTCTGGTGTGTGATACTTTTAACTTTCATGTGCGATCCGTGTTGCGGCGCTTCTGGTGTGCGACCTGCTTTACACATCAAAGATGTAAAACCTACAAAAGGTTCTTGAGCAGAGGTTCAACATGAGCAAAAACAAGGTTCGTCTCAAAAGTCCAAAAACAGTTGAATAGATTTATTTATTGACAGCATTCAGTTTATTTGATGTTTTTTCAAATAATGTATTTGTTTATTGATGTACATGATCAACATTATATTTTAATTCATTCATTCATTCATTTTCCACCTCAGCGCAATGGACCGCCAACTTATCCAGCATATGTTTCATGCAGCGGATACCCTTCCAGCTGCAACCCAACACTGAGAAACACCCACACATTCTTGCACGGACTTACACTATGGCCAATTAGTTACTGTAATTCAATTCACCTATACCACATGTCTTTGGACTGTGGAAACCAACACGAAGACCGGGAGAACATGCAAACTTCACACAGAAATGCCAACTTACTCAGCCGGGGCTCGAACCAGTGACCTTCTTGCTGTGAGGCGAACGTGCTACCCACTGCGCCCCTTGCTGCCCTATATTTTAATAATTTGTAAATAAATAAATGGTAAATAATAATAATTTTCCAACATAATCACTATTGTAGGTGCATATAATTAGATCGTTGGTTCTGGCATATTTGTTCCGTGAACAGTTCGATAATAAAATAAAATGTCCATACCTTTGAAAATAAAGTTGGATGTTCTAATCCATTTATTTGTCCATTTCCTCAAAAATAAAAAAGTAAATATCAAAAAAAAACATAAACCCATTCTCAAGTCCATCATGGCCAAAAGTTGGTTTGACCTTCCTCTCTACACCCCCAGGCCATTGCTAGGAGAGCATAAATAAATTATACACCCTCTAGTGGTGTGAAAGAAAAGTACAAGCAAAAAAATGGCTCCGACAACTAACAAACATTTAAAAAAAAAACATTAATATCTGTATACATTCTTACGGTCATGGAATCATTTTGCACTTTTGCCACCTCTGAAAGGGGACGGGGAACAGCAGGTTGTTTGCATGTAATAGACATTTTAATGGTACTCCACACCAAAAAAACGGTAATAAATGATTTGCAGGGTATTTTAAGCTTAAACTTCAAACGCACATTTGAACGACACCACAGATTATATTACATACTGTCAAAAGATCACATGACCCCTTTAAATATCCTCCTGAGTTGTATCTGTGTCTTACCTCTGTGCAAAGATTATTAGAAAACAATGTGTTCCAGTTGTAACAAAGACACTGTGCATCTCGTCCGGCGTATGAAACATTATGCAAACCGTTTTTTTAGGTTGTTAAAGCTGCTCTGTGTAATTTTTTCTTCCTGAGTTAATATGCAGAGAAAACTGTCCTACATTTGTATGGTGACTTTCCGAAACTTATAACACTGGCTTTACCATTGCTATAAATATGGTAGCGGGACATCCTTTTTCTCTGACCAATGGTAGATGGAGGGGAATGTAGGATTTGGAAAAAAAATCTTTATTTTTGTAATGCCGACTGGTGCCCCTAGTGGCAAAATTACAAGATGCAGCTTTAAAAATTGTGGTTTGATTTCAGATGTTTTGTAAATAACAAAAATGATCAGTCGTTGAGTTTTGTTGAGCTATTCTGTCTTTTCCACCAATTTCTGCTGTTGTCTCAAAAGAAATGTCTTGAGAAGTAAGCATTGCTGCAGACATAAAAAACAACAACTGGAATTCAGACTATTCAGGCTACTTCCTGAGACAGTCGGCCGGCTTGGCTACCAAAAATAAAACATTGCCTTAAGGGCCAAGTGTGAAAATGCTCAGCAAGACGGAGAGCACACGATTTTACATGTTTGTCTTCACTTTGGGTTTTGTGCGGTTTTAAAAATAGTGTTGCATTTACTTTATCCCAAGCACTGGAAATTGGTTTGGCAGACCTCGCTACATCTTTCTGTTTACTTCCTTTCCCTTCTTTATGAACCCCACCAAAGGGAATTAAGATATTACACTTATTTATGACAGTCAGTCACCGAAGCCAAATCACAAGGAAACGTTCAGCCAAAATGACTCCCTCTCTGTGAATACGTTTTATTTCTGAATTGAATTGGATTGAATTGGGATTTGTTTAAAGGGACGAATAGAAGGAACTCCTTGTAAAGATCTACCGGGTCAAGACTCAATAGTGAATTGAACCAAATTGAATTTCCTTGGCTGGAATGAATGGAACAGGCCTCAATCATGATGATGAATCTCAGTCTTCAATAAGGCACATCACTGTATTGTTTCTGTGCTATTGCTATGCTATCGCATGCAGTTTTCCTGTTGATTGCGAACGTTAAACCTAAAATGTGAGAATTATGTAAAAGTTTGTCAGTGGTTAAGGCATACACCAGTACACTTACACAACTACAGGATACATATTTATCATTGTATAGAAAAAAGAACAGGCGTTCTTCATTATTTTTTCAACTGTTTACCAAAAGTGGCATTTTTTATTTATTTATTTTTTCTAAACCACGTCATGTTTTCATATACACTGTAAAAAAAGCTGGGGTACTGGAAAAGAAATGTAAAATAACGATCGTTAAATTACAGAAATTTACAATAAAATAATGAGCGTTAAATTACAGAAATTTACCGTAAAATATCAGGCATTAAATTACAGAAATTTACCATAAAATAACAGGCGTTAAATTACAGAAATTGACGTAAAATAACAGGCATTATATTACAGAGATTTACCGTAAAATAACAGCCATTAAATTACAGAAATTTACCGTAAAATAATAACCGTTAAATTACAGAAATTTACCATAAAATAACAGCCGTTAAATTACAGAAATTTACGTTAAAAAAACAGGCATTATATTACAGAGATTTACCGTAAAAAAACAGGCATTAAATTACAGAAATTTAACATGAAATAACAGGCATTAAATTACAGAAATTTAGCGTAAAATAATAGCCGTTAAATTATCGAAATTTACGTAAAAAAAAACAGACATTATATTACAGTGATTTACCGTAAAATAACAGGCATTAAATTACAGAAATTTACCGTAAAATAACAGCCATTAAATTACAGAAATTTACCAAAATAAAAGCGTTAAATTACAGAAATTTACCAGAAATTTTAATTGAAGGACATTTCTATAATTTAACGTCCATTATTTTACTGTAAATTTCTGTAATTTAATGCGTTATTTTACGTAAATTTCTGTTATTTAACGTCCATTATTCTATGGTAAATTTTTGTAATTTAACAGCCATTATTTTACAGTAAATTTCTGTAATTTAATGGCCATTATTTTACGGTAAATTTCTGTAATTTATTGGCCATTATTTAAAATTCTGGATTTTTTACAGTGTAGATTTGACTGATTTTCATCTCGACTGTGTTTTGATCATTTTGAAAATGAAGCAAAGGTGAATCTAACTATTTCATTAAAATGGTTGTTTGGTGTTAAAACCTTCAAAGGCAAGTGTCACCATTGATGTTTTACCGCCCCCAAAAATGTTTTAGTCTGTAGAACTCTATGCAAAACTCTGTACCAAAACCTTGCGAGAGCACTCTTCATGTGAAGGCTGTTCTAACTTTAGGTCAAGTGAAGAATATTTGGACCATTGATTTGAATCAGAAAATAATGCACACCAGAGACAGAAGATGCAGCACTCAGGAATGATTTTTAAAAATCATGTTAACGTCAAATCAAACAGTCGTCATGTCAGTTTGCTACTTGCCTCTGAGAACATCTGATTGGTCCACTGCTTTGGAGCTGACATTGACGAGCAGTGCTGCCTGTAAAATTTGACATGGTGTCTTAAAAATACAATGTGTGAGGTACTGAAACAACACATCTGTCAAGTCACTCACATCTCTCAAGCGCTTGTTTACATAGGAAAACAATGTAAAAATAAAGCATTGGAATAGAAAAACATCTTCTTTGTGAATGGCCCCTACTTAAACTACACAAAAATAAAGGTAAAAAATCTGTCACTGGTGTGGTACCTTTTCAAAAGGTACATTTTGTACCTTACAGGTGGACATTAGTACCCTTTTGTACCTTTTAAAGTCCCCAAGAAATCAAAACTAGCCATATTGATTTTGTTAGCTCACATTGCCAGTTTTGTGGTGAGCAATTAATCTGTGCGTGTCATTAAGAAAACAAAAATGTTGCCCTTGTAATCATAAATTCTTATATCTAAGGAATTGGCCGTGACTAACATATTTAACCACACCGCTCCAACTGTCTGTTTTGACAACAAACAGAAATGGTGAGCAGGAGGAGTCTGCTAGGTTGTAATAACTCTTCTAAAACCCCTTTCCTGATCTTTCTGAATGAAACAAGAAAATATCCAAGTGCAGCAAAAATTAATTCATTAAACAAAACAATGATGATCCAAAAAACAAGAGGTGAGAATAGATGCACTGTACATCATAAGCATATCATACATTTATTTCCATTTTTACAACCACAAACAAAACCCAGGCCGTGGAGCTCTGAAATCTTGTTGTGTTTGCAGTAACGGTGCACTAAACTCTCTGAAGTTGTTTTGTTATTCGCTAAGACTTTGGACAGCTGTGTTTGGTATTTCTGAGTCCTGGAATTGGTGTTAAAGGTGCATTACAACCGCACATGATGTTTCACTGTGTAAACACCACATTTAGTGGTTGCTCCCTCCTTTCTGCGTTCCAAAATATGACATTTTACAGCGTGTGTTCTCACTATATAAACTGCAGTTATACATTTAGAACTGAGTTGTGAGTTTATCGCAGTCGGACAGAGAGAGTGTGCGTTGCCATCTTCTTAATTGACTCTGTTGTGTTTATTTTCATGACTTTTTGAGTATTGTAAACAATTTGCTAATTAAATATGTTTATCTTAAGCATCGTTTGCAGTTTTTAATTGATCTCAAAGATGTCATGTTTGTGTCTTTCTACTTTTACTTTGTGGTCAAACCTGACAAAAACACTTTAGGCTTGCAAGTGACTTTAAAAATATGAATCCAAATAAACATTACCTTAACAATGCACATACTTCTTTTTAACATAGTGTTATAAAATGTTCTATGTATGTGTGTGCACTGTGCAGTGGAAAAGGGCTTTTATTTTAAGCACTTTTAAAGAGGACATATTATGAAAAATTTACTTTTACATGGTGCTTAATAACTGATGTGTGTCCACAATGTTGATGTCTGTAATGTTTAAAACCTACCCACTATTTATACATTTTGTTTCAAAACCCCATAAATCAGAAGCAGTGGCTGATAATACATTGTTCCAAATTTCCCCTAACTGTGACATCACAACCCTGCCCACATCAGGTGACAATCTGCCCTATTAGCAAAGATCAGTAACTCCTATTAAAGGGATAGTAAAAATTACCTCACCATTTACTCTCCCTCATGTTTTAAACCTTTTCTAGTGAACAAGAAAGAAGATATTTTGAAGAATGCTGGCTGCTAAAACCCCCTGATTGGTTTTAGGACAAGTAAAGACAGTAAATGATAACAGAAATTAGATTTTTTTTTTAGGTGAACTATCTCTTTAAGCTATTCAGTCAAGGCAGGTGAGTGATTTTCTGTTATTCTTTTGTGGTTTAAGTCATATTAACAGCACACACACATCCAATACAAACATGATTTCTTTCCCAGCTGTTAATGCTCACAAGCGTAATAATTGTTTATGAACTGTTAGGTGTTTTTATTAACCTTGTGTGTATTTTAAAGTCTATGCTCATTAAGAAGCTAAACAGAACTTAGTCTTATTACGCATGTGGCATGCGATGTCTGACAGCCATCTGAAAAGCATATATTAGGAATTTAAACGGACAAATGTGGAATAAGTTAAGTTTTTTATTTTAGAAAAAAACTTATTTTGTATTAGAGACATCAGAGATTTATCTTGAAATATGTCATTAAAGGACCTTATTACTGTTCTACCCTGTAAAATTGTCCATAGTTTGTAATTCATATTTTGTTTAGTTTTTTCCATTTAATTATGCATTCCAATTACAATATGGCATCTTTGTCTCTGTGTTGTCAACTTTTGGTGTTGAAATTTTTACTTTATGATTTAACAAATGGACTTTTTGGATATTTTAGAATTTAAAAAAATGTTTATTTATCACTGCCCTTTGGCAATAACAGAATAAAATTGAATTTTTCCCCGGAAGATAGTTTGAGTCAACTTTACCTTGATCTTTAAAATAAAAAGGTCTTAATTAAAAAAAAAAAAAAAGTAATCATTTGAACACTTTTTATAAATAGTTGTAATTGTCTCTCTCAGTTGTCCTCATTGTAAAAATCTCAAAATCATACAGTCACTGCTAGAAAAGCTTCAAACATGCAAAAGCTGCTGGAAAAATTAAAAATGTGCAGGACATGGTGGGTATTTCTGAAGACAGTTTAACTGTTCAGAAAAAACAAGAGACTCAATAACTAACAATCACAAACCACACAAAAGCTTAACAAACAAACAAAAAACCCTTGTAGATTCACACAATATTAAAACCACACACAGTATTAAAAACCAAGGGTTTATGATCTTTTGCACGGAGTTATTTGAATTAATTTAGCAATTTTGTGGTCTTGTAAATACAGCAGGGGAAAATAAGTATTAAAAACAATTCACCATTTTTCTCAGAAAATTTTTTTTTCTAATGGCTCGTTTCCACTGACTGGTACAGTACGGTACATTTTGGTTTGGTACAGGTCACCTTAAGGTCTAAAGGTGCCGTAGACGTGAAATTTTCTCCGGATGTTGGTAACAACAAAAGAAATCCATGTATGCAAAGAAAACAAATCTAATTCGTTTAAAATTTCATTTATGCGTAATAAAATGAAATGACGCAAGTAAAAAGTATTGGAGAACACATGAAGAAAGGGAGGTGTAGAATGGCAGTGAAAGCCCAGACAGCAGCTGAAAGTAGTTCTCAGTAGTTCTTCAGCAACCCTCTGCCCTTCATCATTGTAAATAAATATTAGCTGCTTCAGTCCAACATCTACATTAGCAGGATGGTGTTCAATACTTATTTTCCCTGCTGTATCTTTTATGTAAAACATCATCGGAAGACAGCACTAAGCAGAAATAACATGCATTTTGTATCTCTCTTCTGTTAAAAATTTTAATTTTCATTGATTCTAGGGGTTTACAAACATTGACTTAAACAAACAAATAAATAAATGCAGGTATACAGTTGAAGTCTAAATTATTTGCCCTCCTGTGAAATTTAAATTCTTTTAAAATTATTTCCCAAGTGCTGTTTAATGGAGAGATGTTTTTTTAATAACTCTTTATCTTTGCTATGATGACAGAACATAATGTTTTTCTAGTTATTTTTCAAGATACTAATATTCAGCTTAAAGTGCCATTTAAAAGCTTAATTAGGTTAACTAGGCAAGTTATTGGACAACAGTGGTTTGTTCTGTAGACAGTTGAAAAAAATCATCTTAAGGGATAATAGTATTGATCATAAAATTGGTTTAAAAAAAATTCAAAACTGCTTTTATTCTAGCCAAACTAAAAGAAATAAAACTTTCTCCTGAATAATAAATATTATATGAAATACTATGAAAATTTCCTTGCTTTGTTAAACAGTACTTATATTTGGAAAATAAAAATAAGAAAAAAATCTAATTATTTTGAATTCAATCTTAAATATGACAAAAAGAATGCCAGCTCTATGCAGTTTTTGTACCGTAATTTACATCACCAACCTATATAATAAAATGTCAATAAAAGTAACTTTTCAACATCTAAAGTATAGTCAAAGCACAGATCAAGGTCTCCTAATGCAATTCAAAAGCATAAATGAACACCAAATATCGTCTAATAGAGGTTCTAAATGTGTTTCTTTGTCATTTTCATTGCAATCTTCAAGTTTCTAAACTATATAGATGCACTGGAAGCACTAATCTGTCTAAAGGTGAATATGTGTATGTCTGAGCTTTATTATGTTGTAAGTGTTTTAAGAAAATGCAAAGATAGTTAAATTTTAAAAGTGCACACAAAAACAATACATTTCTGTGTTTGCGACATTCAGGTAAATTAGATTGTATTTTTTCAGTCGTTTGTTGCTGTTACAGTGATGTGCATATAGGAAGATGTTTTGCAGTGAGCATAAATTTTTTCCTCATAGATCATAAGATTTTTTTTTTTTACATTCTGTCATCGTGACTTATGTTTTAATGGCTTTGTTTTTTATTTCAAGTTAAATGTAATTTTCAACAATTAAAATATGCAGGGCAGTAATTCCATTTAAGAACCCTTAAATGGACAGTCTATGCAAATTAGGGGAAATTGTGCAAAGGCAGAAAAGAGAAAGAAAAACACGAATAAATTATGCAAATAACAAAGAGACTTGACCATTTCAAAGCCTAAATTTCCCAGTAATAAGCGCAGTTTTTCATTTTTTATTTTACCATGCGTCTATGAAATGACAGTGCTTCAGTGTGTGTGTGTGTGCGCGTGTCTGTGATGGATTTGACATGGGGTGAATGAACACAAACGGCACTAAATGCCAGTGTGCATGTCTGTGTGTGCGTTACGGCTTTCTGGACGACGGTACATTTGTGGGGTAATTATGCATGGTATTGGAATGAAGTTCAAATTATGTGTCCATTTGTGTGTGCCTGTTTGTATTTTCTGTTACTTTAACAGCTAGACAACATGTTTAACCTTTCTTTTTAACTTAATCTTTCTCTCTTTTGAATGAAAGACCAGGTTTTTTGGAGGTCGGTTTGCTAGGGGTTAGTACTGATAATTAAAAACATAATAGTAACTGAATTGAACCCAAATTAGAAAATAATAAAAATTAAACATACATAAGGACAGGCCTTTTTCTGTGAATTGACAAGAAATAAGCTAGATCTTATGCTTTTAAAGAAAATGTGAGTGACAAACAAATAATTTTCATTAGCTGAAATAAAGGTTAACTGAAAAGTAAAACATGAAATGCATAAATTAAATATATTTCACTTGTTTTCAGTTCAACATAAAACGAAAACATTACTAGAACTAAAATAAAACTAAATATTGAAATACAGACATACACTAAAAATAGACATTTGTTGTTTGTTCAAACGACTTATTTAAAATGAGCTGAACAACACAATTCTTGATGTTTATTTGTGACAACTTGATTGTTTTACATTCAATACACTTAAATTGGCAAAAGTAATGTTAATTTAATTCCTTCATGTTGTCCCAATATATATTGACTGTTTGAAACCCATCGTTTTTTACAGTGTACTAAAATAAACTAATACAAATGCAAAAAACACAACAAAATTGTAATATAAACATAAAATAAGGAAAAATAATCAAAGATTAAAACTAATTCATCCCATTAATTAAAGCAACAATGGCTACTAATCTGTGTGTTTTTACTTTCTTAAAAATATTTGGGGAATAAACCTGAGAAAATTTCTAATAACGTAATTTTTAGAATGTCTTTAAAATAAAACCTGTTAAAAAAAAACACAATAGCTACAATATGAGGAAAAATCAAACACAAGAAATATATTTTTGCTGCTTGTTCTATCTACTTATTAAAAAATAGTTCAAACAACAGAATTGTTTAGGTTTTTTTAGAGCTTAATTGTTTTATGTTGTTGTTTCAACTTTAAATTGTAAAAAGTATTAATGTACTTGATTTGCGTTTGGACGACATAAAGGGATTGTGTGGAACCCAGCATTTTGTACAGTGTACGTACTGTATACACATGGTATATATATATATATATATATATATATATATATATATATATATATATATATATATATACATTTTCTTTCTTTTTTAATTGTAAAAATGCTGTAAGGTTTCCTCTGAGAGTTACAGTCAGGTTACAGTGTTAAAATGCTTCACATGCCATGTCCACATTAAGGTAGTAAGTATAGTAACCAAGTATGTGCTTACCTGCTTAAATCTGTTTACCATTTACTTCACAGTGACCCTTCATTCATTACAGACTAGGTGAGCCCAACAAATGCACTGAAACAAAACAGTTATCCACTTATTAGCTAAACATTTTCTAAAAAAAAATCTGGTTATCTTTGTGTTTTTTTTTATATATAAAATGGAATTCGCTAAGGCAACTAGAACTATTGTTACTGCATAAAACTGAAAAAAAAAAAATATATATATATATATATATAAATTTTTGTAAAAAAAAAAACTAAAAAACTGCAGCGGTGTACTGTAAAAAAATTATATGATCTGTTAGTCATAATAAGATAGGGTTTTAGTTTATTGTAACTTATTAAACTAAGCAAATCATGTTCTAACTTAATTTTATAAGTTACACAAGCTGTTTAAGTCAAATTTGTGTTGTCATATTTTTGTCATACATCAATGTTTTTAAGCACTAACATCTACACAACAGTGTAAACAATTCTGGGTTTCACCAGCCTGATCTCATGAGAAAACGTAAGTATTTTACAGTTTGTCAGTTGATTGTATAATTCGTACGAGGAGTTCAGTCGTACGAAATTGTACGAATTTAAAAAGGAGGTGTGGCACCTAACCCCACCCCGAAACCCAACCGTCATTGGAAGATGAGCAAATCGTACTAAATTATACGAATTAGATCGTATGAATTCATACGAATTAGCCACTAAATCAAAAAGTTACGAATTGCCGTGAGATTGTGTTGGTTTCACAAAATCGATTTGTGTTGGGACAACATGAAGGAATTAAGTTAACTTACTAGTTTTTACAAATTTAATTCAATTGAACATAACACAATTAAGGCCCAATACCAGTTACCAATGCCAATCTCTTAGCCCTTCCCCTTACCCCTCGTTTGCGTGCACGCCAAGGGGTGCACTGCCACAGCGGCAGCATTGCTGAACCCGCAAGGAGAACAAATCAGTATTTTTTGTCATTATTACGAATTTTTATGACAAACAAGCACACGTTTTAATATATTCATAACCGTGTTCGTGTTTTACTGTCATGCTTTAAAAAAAAAAAAAAAAACGCAAAAAAACCCCAGTAAATTTCGCGATCTATAATCCCTAATAATAACCCCTGTACAGCAATCCCACAACATTCTGACACTTGATGACACTCGAATACCCTGTCAGTAATGTCTAGTGGCTGGGAATGAGCTTTTTACAGTGTCTGCTATAATGTTAATGTTGTTTTTGGTGTGTTTACAATGATGAATATGGCCACTGTGTAAATACACAGTACAGTTACGATCTTATTGCCACATTAGATCGTTATGATAACATGATATATGCCTTCAGTGATTTCCTGTAGATAAATACCAAAAAATAGCACAACTATAACTGCTGCAATCCCAATCATCTGACCTCTCATGAGGCATGAGATCGCAATGACATATGATGACGTCGTGTGCAGGTGCTGTAGTGCTGTCCCAATTCTTAGGAGTAAATTTTGAAGCCCTTCCCCTTAACCCTCGGTTGGAAGGGCCAAGGGGAAGGGGAAGGGGTACAAAAATAGAATTGGTATTGGGCCTAAGCTGTCCCAAAAAAACTCAATAATTGTGTTATTGCAGCTCATTTAAAATAAGTAATTTGAACAAACAAAAAATGCCATTTTTTTGTTCAATTAGTGAACTTAAATTTGTTACACAAACAAAAACACCACCATAAGCAGGTGTGGATGGTAAAGTCAAATAATGAAGCAAAGCTAAAATGAGCAACTTTCCCCACAAGTACAGGAGAAACATACTAATAAAAGACGCTCAGTGTCATTTACACAAATACTAAACACCATCATATAGTAATACACCTAAATGATGCCAATCACTTCTGTAGGCATCCATAATCCTGGACCAGGCTGTATCCTGAGCAGATGCTGTGCAGGTTATGGAGGATTGGAGAGCATGAGACCGATTCCTGAAAGACCCCAGTGACAGACAAGTCTCCGCATTGATCCTGAAGAACCAGCCTGTACATTCAAATTGAATTGGATAAAATTAAAGTAAGGCAAGGCAAGTTAATTTGTATAGCATAATTCAAAGTGCTTTACACAAACAGGAATAAACGAGACAAGTATAAGAAAATAAAAACAAATAATAAAAATTATTAAAAACAGATTAAAATGTGTTAAAACAGGTTATAAAAGAATGAAAAAGAAAAAAAAGACATAATAGTGCGATCTGTCGGACGTAGCACAGTGCTCATTCAGTAAAGGCACAGCTAAACAGATGTGTTTTCAGTCTTGATTTGAATTTGCCTAATGTTGGAGCACATCTGATCATTTCTGAAAGCTGATTCCAGCAGTGAGGGGCGTAGTTGCTGAAGGCCGATTCACCCTGCTTTGACTGAACCCTTGGAATTTCTAATTTCTTTGATCCTAAAGATCTGAGTGATCTGTTAGGTTTGTATTCAGTCAGCATATCTGTAATGTATTGAGGTCCTAGGCCATTAAGTAGTAATACTTTAAAATCTACTCTGAAGGTAACTAAGAGCCAGTGTAAATACCTGAGGAAAGGTGTGATGTGCTCTGATTTCCTGGTTCTGGTCAGAATCCTAGTAATGCAATAAACATTATTTATCAACATTAGATGTAACATAAAACTCTAATGTGCATAACCAACACAATCTCACGGCAATTCGTAACTTTTTGATTTAGTGGCTAATTCGCATGAATTCGTAAGATCTAATTCATACATTTTCGTACGATTTGCTCGTCCCCCAATGACAGTTGGGTTTAGGGATGGGGTTAGGTGCCACGCCTCCTTTTTAAAATCATACAATTTCGTACGACTGAACTCGTACGAATTCGTACAAATTAGCCACTAAACTGCCAAAACGTAAAATATTTACGTTTTCTCATGAGATCAGGCTGGCATAACTCAAGAGAGAAAAACTGAAAACAACCACAGTAATGTCAACAAAAAACATAAAAAGTGGCATGAAATTATGGGAACGTAAAATTATGGTTATTCACAGTATATACATTAACTTACAGTTAAACAGGTAACAGATTTTATCATGCAACTTTACAGTTTTTTGCCATCGAAATTACAGACATTTTATTACAGTCTCACTCCTTGGTGCACAGTATTTAACCTGATTCTTGTAAAACACAGTTAATGTTGCATAAAATCTAACTTTCATATATTGTTATATTTGATTTTGTAAACAAAACAACATCTTCAATGCATTAAAGAAATGAACAAAAATAACACAGTTTTTATGGTTTCTATAATAAAAGAAGTTCCAGAAAAAGGCCCGTCCATCTTGAATTTACATTCCGAGTCACATCGAAAACCCAGACAACCCTATAAAGCTCATCATGCGGTCCAATCAGCTGCCCTGCCATTTGATCCTCTTTTTAATGTGCCCGAGATGCAGGAACATTTCGTTCTAGATGAGGGCTGATAACAGTGATGATGTCTTCTAATCTCAGACAATTATCTACATGTTATTGTGGTTAAGCCAGAATGAAGATGTATTCATCGTCACGATTCTCTATTTTAATAGACACCTTAATTACCCCCAACACAAGTCATTAAAATGTAAGGTAGAGTACTCATTTGAATAATCATAGTGCTGTCTTGGCAGGCATTGAGACCTCTTGTTCACAGTAGCGAGTTCAACACTGAACTGTTAAAAATATACCTTTTATATTTTGATTTGAGCTCTTTTTTTTATTCGGAAGAGATGTCTTTCAGAGATAGATAGGTGTGCTTTGTCCAGGCTTTATCTGCAGTTCTGAGCTATTTTTCTCTGTCTCTGCTTTCACGGTTGCTACTTTTGATGGCACACTGTTTACACCATTGATCTCGTACAATGACAGGTGTGAGTTTTGTAATGGGGTGCCCATTTAAGCCTATTGTTTGATACTGTAAAATGTTTTTTTCTCTGATAGTTCGCAGTAAAAGCACATTTCACATAACCTATAATTTGCTACATCGTTGCATTATCGAACCAGATAATATTTGAAAAGTGTTTTTATGACCTTGTGGAAAACACAGATAATACGATCATCTATCACTGCTTTAATGACAGTTTAACTTGTGTAGTATTGCAGCATTTTTATTCTGAGAGAAACACTGAATTTTTATCAATTTAACTTACCAGATTAAACCGAGTAAAGCTGCAGGAAAGCTTTTAAAAATGTCTGAATTCTGAATTTCTAAAAAAGTCTGAATTATTAGTCCCCCTTTGAATTTTCTTCTTTTTTAAATGTTTCCCAAATTATGTTTAACAGAGCAAGAAAATTTCCACAGTATGTCTGATAATATTTTTTCTTCTGGAGAAAGTCTTATTTATTTTATTTCGGCTAGAATAAAAGCAGCTTTAAATTTTGAGTTAAAAAAGGAAAAATTATTAGCCCCTTAAAGCTATATTTTTTTTGATAGTCTACAGAACAAACCATTCTTATATAATTAGGCAATAACTTGCCTAATTACCCTAACCTGCCTAGTTAACTAATTAACCTAGTTAAGCCTTTAAATGTCTTGAAAAATATCTAGTCAAATATTATTTACTGTCATCATGGCAAAGATAAAATAAGTCAGTTATTAGAGATGAGTTATTAAAACTATTATGTTTATAAATGTTTTGAAAAAAAATCTTCTCTCCATTATACAGAAATTGGGGAAAAAATAAACAGGGGGGCTAATAATTCTGACTTAAACTGTATATATTATGCAAATATACAAATAATTATGGACAAGTCAGAATATGTCTCACAAATTAGGGCTGCACAATACACTACCTGACAAAAGTCTTGTCACTTATCCAAGTTTTGGGACACATAATAACTTGACTTCTAGTTGATCATTTGGTATCACAAGTGGCTTATATGAAAGACAAAGGCCTCTAGATTTTGTTTACCAAAATAAAATATGATCATGCCTTGATTTTAAATTATTAAATTAGGACAGTAAGGTCTGACTTTGCTTAGACAAAAGTCTTGTCACTTAACAGAAATGATGTACAGTATAATGATCAGTGGGGAAAAAAATAATATTGTGTATGACTCTTATGAGCCTGGATGACTACATCCATACAGTATATCTCTGCAATGACTTAAATAACTTATTAAGAGCTCATCAAGATTCTTTGGATTCATTTTCAATGCCTCCTGCTTCATCTTACCCCAGACATGCTCACTAATGTACAGTACATGTATGGTGACTGGGCTGGCCAATCCTTAAGCACCTTTTGCTTTCAGGAACTGAAGTATGAGAAGGCGAATTTGCCCGCTACTGTGGTTTGTTGTGTATGGGCAGCACAAATGTCTTGATACCTCAGGCTGTTGATTTGGCCATCCACTCTGCAGATCACTTGCACACCCCATACTGAATGTAACCCCAAATCGTAATTTTTCCTTCATCAAACTTGACTGATTTCTGTGAGAATCTTGGGTCCATGCAGGTTTCAATAGGTCTTCTGCAGTATTTGTGATGATTCATCTGAAAAATCTACCACTTTTCTAAATGATCAACTAGAAGTCATTATTTGATGCTCTTACAACTGGGATCACCGGCAAGACTTTTGTCAGGTAGTGAATAAGGTTTTAGCATCGATATTGCAACGTGTGAATCCACAATATTCATACTGCAGTACATGCAATGTGGAGTCAGGATTATAGTTGACCAGGTACATCAGTTCAGAACACAAGATAACTTTGGAGTCATTTCAGTTTAACCATAGTAAAGTAAAAGTTTATCAATTGCATGTGTTTTTAAGGCCTGTGTAAACATTTTAAGCGAGTTTAAAGCATTTGAGCACAAGGAATTATTATGTTTGTAGCTTTAACAAAGATTAATTGTACTGAATTATTGAAGAATATACAGCTTTATTGTACATTTGATTCATTTATTTCTGTACTTGTATACTGTTAGAATCCTTTATTTGTATATGTGTTCTATTTATCTCTGCTTGTAATTTGTTTATTATATTTTATGCACTCCACTACAAAATCATCCCAATTAATATTAAATTATTAATTAATTACAGTATCTTGTGAAATAGTGCAATATAAATCACATAAAATCAAAATATCGCAATGTACCGTGCAAAATATTGTGCAGCCCTATCAGAAATCTGACTTTTTGTTCAGAATTGCATGATACAAACTCACATTTGTTAGTTTTTCAATTCAGAATTGTGAGAAACTTGTAAAATGAGATATAAAGAGCAGCTTCAAAGGGAAAAAGAGACAATTTTCTATCATTTGCTTATATTTTCCTAAAATAGTTTGTCTCACAATTCTGACTTTATAATGCAAAAGAAGGATGTTATCTTCCAAATTTGAGAAACAAAACACGAATTGTGATGGGGAAAAGTACAATTTGTGAGAGAAACTATACTGTCTTTCTATACTGTCTTTTTTTATTCACGCTTCAATGGACAATATGCATGTACAGATGATGAATTATAAGCTATAAGCATAAACAGTAGCCTACAAATCGACAAATTGCTGTACCCTACATTACGTAAAGTCAACCAAAAAAACAACAACTTAGTTTTAAGAAACTGGTTAGGTTTTATAGTGTAGAGCCAACTCAACCATATATAAAATTTTATTCCCTCTTTTGATTGAATGCAAAATAAAATGGCCTTTCCAGAACTCCAATAGGGGGAAATACAGCTTTTACAGTTTTTTACAATTGTTTTGCAACAAATTTCAGAACACTTCTAGACACAAAATTCACAACTATGGCCAAAATTGCATATTTTTGCAAAACTCTTAACTCTTTTTTTCAAATGCTTGGATACAATACACACAAGTCAAATATACTTTGTTAATTGAACTAATATCACCTTTTCAATAGAATACAATTAAATATCAAATTGATCCCATTTCAAAATGCAACTAAAACATTACATTTGAAATAAATGCGTATTAATTTCCTTAACATGGTGTTGTTATGTTATATTATGTATCAACTGATACAAGCACTCAAAATGACAAATAGCTGCTGCATTACTCTTGATGGAAACTGATGTACAATATTACATGTTTAGATGATGAACGTTTCAGGATAGATCAAATGACATCAGTTACCACAGAAGATGACCTAACTGGACTACATTATCTATAGATTTAATCTTTATTTATCCTTATTTTATGGTTTCTTTGTTCCATGTACCACTTTTACAGACAATGTTTTCATATTTGGGATTACTGTTCTGTATGTAAGAAAGCCCAATCACAGCACACCAATGTCAGGCCTGTATTCACATTGACAGTAGGTTCTTTTCAAGATTTTTGAGTAATGAAAACACCACTGTGATGTAGAGGAGAACCTGTGCCAAAATCCACAAGACCAGACTGATGGAAACACAGATCCCAAAATAGAAATCTGATATATAGAAATATATGCAAATTACATATGTGACATAATAGTTCCTATGAATTTTACATACATAAAATATGTTATACATGTCAAAATATTGCCATTTTTTAAACTATTAGAATTACAAATATGTACATATATGTTACGTAAATATATTATCTATTATATTATATATTTTATCCCAACAAATATATTACCTAAAATTTGTATAGGTGTCCATATGGCTGTATATGAACACACGAACACAAACACACACACACACACACACACAGAGAGAGAGAGAGAGAGAGAGAGAGAGACTGTATATGTGTGATATGGTTGAAAAAAATGTTAATAGTAATTTTTGCACTATTTTGACAAATAATTGACTATTATGAGATTTTATATACAGTATGTGGAATCCAATTGCAATTTGCACATGTTGCCATATATCATGCCATATATCAGCTATATGGGGACGTGCAGTGAGAAAATAATTACAGTAAACCTAGTCTACATTATGATGGAATGAATAAAACTAGTTCAGTGTTTCCACTGTCTGAACTGTTCCCTCTACACTTATGTATAAACCATAATAAAACCTATCATATATCTTAAACATTATTTAATGATTGTTAAAGATTGTTTATTGAAACGATGTGCATCTTTGTGTGCTGGTGATCTAAAGTTCTGTTCCTGTAGTATTTGTATGATAAAAGGATCATGTGAACCAATGATCCTGTAAATGCAAGACTTCTTTAAGATAACGAAGGCAGCATGCAGAGTTTTGAACACTGGAGAATCTGTGTTAAAAGTAGTGACTGTTTAGAGTTTTGTGTCTAGAGTTTTGAAATTTGACATCAAAATTTGTGGCAAAACAATTGAAAAAAAGCTGCAACTCTGTAGTGAAAAAGATTTAACGTTACCTCAGCAGATTAGAAATCCTCCTCAAAGCATTGTTTACCGTTTATAAGTATACATAATAAAGTTCATAATAAAAAGCCCACAATGTTGATTGTCGCGGAAGCCAAAATTTAAATTGGTGAAAGGTTCAGATGATTCAAATGACCGTTTGTGTGTGTGCGTGTGCGTGAACTGGATCAACCGATTCATTTTAAACATTAGATTCAAAACAAACGATTCGTTCACGACCAAAGCAACTTCTCCCGGACACGGTCTGTCACAACACGGTTTTCAAGCCTTCTTCTTTTGTTTTCCACGAAGGGACGTATATTAAGCACGTTTTGAAAGATATTTTTTTGGGTGAGTATATGATAACAGGAGACATACCCTTCAAAATGAACACCGCCAAACTCACGGTAAGAACTTGCACGATATACGTAAAAATTGCATACCAGTCTACATGGTATATCTCCAGGCTATATTAATGTTAAATGATAGAAAATGACAGGCGTTTTTACATCACGCAGACACGGGTGTGCAGATTAATGCCGCTTTCCAGTCGACGGCGAAGTTCACAGGCTGGATGAATTTCCGCATCTGACAACAAGATGGCATCCACAGCGGCATTTTATCGGTGTAAGTTTCTAAACAAAATATATTTTTATTAAGGTAACATTTGTATAAATGACAAATATCAAAATACCTTGTTTCAGTTGACAGTTCACTAAGTGTTAAATAGCTTTCACAGGTTCTGCAAAAATGTTTATCATCTAATCTGTTTGAGGGATTTATCAACCAAAACACAATACGCCATCTTTCCGGTGCACTCGATTTCACTCCCTCTTTTTTTGTTCACTCCTTCAAGTGGACTATATTAGTGGACTACTGTATGAAATAGTGAATGAGGGTGTTGGACGATTTTGGATGCAGTACAGCAGTTTCACTCTATTAGAAACTTCACCAGAAACTTTTAGTGAAGTGTTTTGGATCTGATGAAGCTAAAATATACAGAAGCTGGATTGGACAATAGGACATATGCAGAGCTAGTATTTCTGCCCCATACTGATAAACTTCTGGTGAACGGTTAATGTGACTTTTTTGAGTTTTATACAGTTCCTTTTACAGCATCAATGTTGTTATTAAAATATAATCAGTTAAATAGACTTTGGCATTCATTTAGTTGCTCAACCGTAAAATGAGATAAAAAGTGTTTACACGCACACGCCCGCCCGCCAGGATTAGCAGGCTAGCGCAGAAACTCCATTGAATATACTGGGGTAAAATAAATGTTCATATTTTAAAGACATGGTAGGGAAAAATGTAATTTAATGCAGTGCTTCTTGTCCCGTCTGAGACCCTTTATATCGGATATCACTCAGCCAGTGGAGATCGCAGATTTTTAAAGAAAACAGATCTTGAACGCACGATTTTGTTATGCCATACAGTTCACCAGAAGCACTTGACCCGGGTTACTGACAAATTAAAAGTCCTTCCACATACTTCTGCATGTACCCTATCCTAAAACATTGTGAGCTAACGTTCATTAATTATTTTTGATGATATTCAGTAGTATGCAGCTGTCTTTGATTAGTGACATCACTATCTGCCCATTTTCGGCACCTGACTCTAAACCTCATTTTGTCGCTGCTGTTTTAAAGATGAATTCACACTTCAGTTATTCAGTGGTACATTGAGCTATTCCTGTATACTTCTAAAGTCACAAAGAGCAGAATGTGTGTCTAACTAAGAAGTAAGTGCCTTAGGTTTATAAGTTTAGGCCCCATTGTGTCTGTTACTTCCTGCACTTTGGCCTTTTCCCTCTTTGGCATTGCATCGGATTGGCTGAGAATGAGGTAAAGAGTGAATTTTAACCCACTGAAATACAAATAGCTTTAATGCACCGGCCTCTCATTCTATAATACCAGCGGTGCGTCTGTGTGTGTGATGCATCGTCTCTCTGGAGACACATTACACAGCTAATGGTCTGAGCGTGCTTCATTACTGCTTTAATCCAGCATAGTGAGATCATTTCAAAACACACACAGACACACATTTCATATCTTTGACACATTTGTATTAATTCCCCCCACCCCACCCTCCTCAATCACCAATTTTGCTTCTGTTTGTGTTTCCTGTGGAAACATACAGTATGCAAAATATCATTGGTTTTTATTGTATATATTTTCAGATGCCGCTCTCTTCTGTATAGGCTCGCTGTCGCTACACATTTCTAAAGCCACCCTTCAGCAGGCGAACCCTGCTACCTCCACCTTTTTATCTCTCCCTCTCTCTCTTTCTCTCCCTCTCTGTAAATGCCATCTGAGAAGAGAACACTCTGACAGGCTGACCTTGAGTCAGCGCCCATAACTCAACAGGTACTTACAGTATGAAACAGATTGCTTTTATATGGGCCTGTAAAACAGATCCATGTATCTGTCTGTATGCTATGACTCATAAACACCAGTCAATCATATACCTATCTATTTGTGTTCATTCTATCTCTCAGAGGGGTTTTTATTTGGGAATTTGGCCCATACATCTTTACATAAACAAATAATGGCATATAATTGTGGCTTAATGGATAGCACATTATTATTTGCTAAATTATTAGATGTACAACATGTAAACAGGTATTTCCTCGAGGAGCAAAGTACAATTCCTAAAAAATTCTTGTCCTCCTGTCTCACATACAGTGCTCAGCATAAATGAGTACACCTTATTTTGAAAAGGAATATTTTAGTGAATATAGGTAATATATTTGGGTGCATTTGATCAAAACATATTTATTTAAAAGATATATTTATTAAAATAATATTTTATTGCTAAAAATAGATAGATAATACATTTAAATACATGCAAAATATCGCAAAACAAATACAAAACTTGTAAAAAAAAAATTAAACTAAATTTTATCGATTTTTTTTTTTTTTTTTTTTTTTTTTTTTTTTTTTTTTTTTTTTTTTTTTGTTTTTCTTGATTTTTCCTCTTTTAAATTTTTTATCTTCCTAAAATATAAACTTGGGTGTACTAAAATGTAAAACAAAGTAATTTTGTTAGATTAGCTTCAGATTTGGCTACAGTACTGACTAATCCAATGTATATGAACAAATATAATATTGTAGGATGAATACTTTTAGAAAATAATCATTTAAAAGATAGATTTGTGAGAGGTGTATAAATCTCAGTGCATTGACAATAGATATTAAACTCTTAAATATTTAAATTGGAGTCAAACAGGACCTTTTATTTTTGTTTGAAAAACACTTACGTTTTAAAGGGGTGGTCCAGAGTGTATTTTTATGACTTGGTTGTGTTTATGGGGTGCAAAGCAATGTGTGCTCATGCTGCATTAATAGAAAATCACATTATTTTTCATATATCTTACTTTGATTATATACAGCTACTCCGCTAACACGAACACGTCATATTTCCTTGTTCGTCTGAAAGGCCTGCCCCCACACCTCTGGCCACGTCCCTTCACTGCGCAGAGTGTATGTGCATAACCTGAAGGGTTTATGACATCATTAACGCGGATGTATTTTTTTGTAGTCCCCAAACTTCGTTTGTTGTAGGCTTTGCTAAGCTAACTCTGTAAAAGCCAGTGTCTCTCTTTGCATTGAACTTTGAGCGTATTACATTCAGAGAGGTTGTTTATGTTCACACATCTACATTACACATCAACTAAAGTTTAAAATATGATATCGAAGTGGATCATCCCTTTAAACAATATATATATTTATGCACTATATTTCATACATATTATATAATGGTATAAATTTCTAAAACATCGAAATCTTTCTTAAGCATGTGCAGTTGTCAGACAAATAAAAAAAAAATGAATATATGTATTTAAACTTTATTTCATTATATACAGTGTTGTTTTTTAACCGTTTGTCATTTTTGCCCTGTTTGTGGAGCACTTTGGTCAACATTTATGTAGTAAGCTATATAAATAAAGTTAAATGACCAAATAATGTTGAATGAAATATTTGAAAGACCAAAAATATACATTTACAATTACAGTGCTTCTCTGAATTTATACCTTACATTATCACAAACTTATTTCTCAATTAATTTTGCATATGCAGTTGTCCCAGTACTGGGTTGCAGCTGGAAGGGCATCCGCTATGTAAAACATATGCTGGATAAGTTAATGATTCATTCCACTGTGGCAACCCCTGATGAATAAAGGGACTAAACTGAAGGAAAATGAATGAATGAATGAAAATGCAGTTGTCTTGATAAATTATAATATAGTTTGTTGAAATGTTGAGTTCTGCAAGTCATATATTGCTCTGCTTCTCTGAATTGATTTATACAGAACTGTTGAATTAATTTACAGTATTTAAGGCAGTAACTAATTAAATTACTTAAAAATGAAAAGCAATCTCCTACTTATTCAGTAGAAAAGTAATTTAATTACAGTAATTAATTGCAGCCAATTTGCAGATGACTTGTCTGATATGTAGAATGACTGTAGAGTAATCAGTTACTTCAAAATATACTCTGTAAAAAATTACATAATAAAAAGTTATGACATACGTTACTTTAACTTAACTTAGAAAGTTAACCATGTGTCAACTTTTTAAAAAATTAAACAATTGTTTAACTTGATGTTTTAAGTCAGCTTAATTGATGTAAGTTAAATTGACTTGTTAAGTTAAATTAGTTTAACTTAAATATGTGAGTGAGCTGTAAAACATGCTAGATTCCACACTATTTAAATGACTAGTTTTTGCAAATTTAAGTAGATTGAACATAAAACAGTTAAGTTGTCCCAAAAATCCTTGAGATTTGGAGTTGTTTTAGCTCATTTTAAATGAGTAGTTTGAACAAACAGCAAACATCATTTTTTGAGTGTATAGGAATCTACACCGTAAAACATGATGGTTTCCACACAATTCCTTCATGTTTTCTCAACACAAATAGATTAAGTTTACTTAATTGTTTTTACAAATTTAAGTGCACTGACCATAAAACAATTAAGTTGTCCCCCTAAAAAGCAAGAATCGTGTTGTTTCAGCTCATTTTAAATAAGTAGTTTGAACAAGCAGCAAAAAAAATTTTTAGTGTAGTAAAAAATTCCTGTATTTGTTTAAAACAAAATATTTCACCATCAGTATCCCGTGGCCCAGAAAGCACTGAAAATTCTCATTTCAAGAGTTCTCACTTAGCTGATGATTGATTAGAAAGCTTGTTTGGCATGCTGTCCCGGGAGAGAGTCCTGAGCTCATTAGATCCTCGAGCATGGGGCTCCCTGCTGTTTGCAAGGCGTGAGGGGAGTTTGAGCTCAGGTAGATCTCGAGAACTCCCCTGCTGTAGTAGCTTATGAACAGATAGTGATTGCTCTTACAAGATAACTACTTACTAGGAGAATGTCTATGGTGCCAATTTGGATTAGTCAATTAACTTAAGTTGCGTGTTTTGGCATGGTGGGAGGAAACCGGGGAACCCGGGGGAAACCCACGTGAGCATGGGAGGAAGGTGTGAACTCCACACAGAAACGTCGGCTGGCTTGGTAAGGACTAGAACCGGTGATGTTCTTGCTGTGAGGCAACATTGTTTGCGTATTGTTTGTTTTGGTTGATAAATCCCTTAAACAGATTAGATGATAACCACTGGGCCACCATGCCACCCATCTAGGAAAGGAGGAGGAGTAGGGGTGGAAGGGGGATTCTTCAAAACGAAGATGGCTGTTATATGGAACTTAGGGTATTAATAGTGGCTTAGGAATCGTCTGATTGGTGAATTAGAAATTAAATATTGCGGGGCCAGCCGCAAGCAATCTTAAGCACGTGATCCTCTCAAAATTAGTTTATAAATAAACTTCACATCACTAAGCATTGTGCACTGGACCATCGCTGACAGAATTCCCACTTTACGTCAAACTGACTCTTTCCACACCCTCAAACCAGATCTTTCACATTCCTGCCCATCAAGTGTTCCGACAAAGCTTTATCTAATGTGCAAGTACCCTTCTCTGAAATTACCACGTCTGCCGTGATTACTTATAGTCTCAGACGCCAGTGAAGATCTGTACATCCTCGTCTGCGCAGCGCCCATGAAGGTATAATTAACCACACAGTCTCGAGCTCTCATTTCAGTCTCGGCGTATTAAACACAGCATGTCTCGGCCGCATTTGGCATCCTAAGTATCTCCGTACTCAAGTCGTGCAGACAAAGGAAAGGCTTTGTTTCTGTTTCATAATTGCATTGTGTGGACGCTTACGCAGTGACCGGCGAACAGTCACGAGGCGAGACGGCACAGACGCTACACGAGCGCTCAGTAAATTAGCATACCATCTGAATTCAGTGAGCACACGCAACTTTGGGGTCAATATGCATGTCAGCGGCATGTGTGCGTGTGAGAAAGAGGGAGGGAGACAGAGAAAGGGCTCTCTCCAAGGAAGTCAAGTGGGGTTGACGGCTGAACAGTCTCTCTTGCTTCTGTGTTGAGAATGGACGATTCTGTTTCCTACGCTTTGGAAAGCCAATCTCAGACTAACCCTAGTGAATAATCACAAATCCTCCTCTGTGCGTTTTTCTGACACACACACACTCAGATGTATCTTTGAATCTTTGAGAGGCAGCTAATCCAAACCACTTTAATAACTTGTGTCGATAAGGATGTCAATTTAATGCTTTTCCAAAAGACGGTTAATATCTTCACATGCTTAATGTCCTCAGCCAGCGCTAAGTTTGACATCATTACACCCCCAGCTTTCGCAATCAGCTTTTGGCTAATAATTATGCATAGCAGTTTTGTTTAATTACATTATGAGTTTAATTCGCCTCCATTTTAGCTCTCCGGTATTACACATCTATCAAAGCCTTCTAACACTCGCGCGTATGTGTGTGTGTGGTGGGTAATTATGAAATTGCATAGCCGAGAAAACACACACACACATTCAGGCATCCACACTGATGGCCATCACAGCTACCATTAATTACCTTTGCAATTAATTGCATCTTTTATTGTTATTATTGTTTAATCGGCTCTATAAAACAAAAGCCAATAAAGAAGAATCTATGATCCATTATAATCAGCAGTTGTGGGTGACCAAAGAGGGTTGGGAGAAAGAGGAGAGAAGCTGTGTAATTACCGCCCTTCAAACCACAACAGCACCATTCTAATCAAGCCTGTATGAAGCCTCCACACACACACACACACACACACACACACACACACACACGCGCACCTTCTCAGGTAGAGAAATCTAATTGAGGATGAGGGCTGAAAATTAAAATTAAAGCTTAACATTAGACACACATAACCTTGAGATACAATTTGAAGTGGTGAATTCTCTGAGAGAGGGAGAGAGAGAGAAATGTTACAACCTCGCATAAAGAACGCTAACAAAAAACGAGTGGGTTGGAATAATGAGTTTTTTCCTGTGTTAAATCCCTTTTTTATGCCGCGAATCCATTTCTTCGAACCTCTCAGTCAGGAAGAGCTCTTTTCGTTAATCACTTCATTTTCCCGCTCAAATGGGTCGGCCCACTCACAGACCTTGACTAAGTATGCGATGGAGGGATGGAAAGATGCAAATGTGGGGCAGAATTATCAAAATATGAGGTTTGGATGGAAGGTTACTGCGAGAAGTAATTACGGGTGTTCGGTGGAAGGAGCTCCAGCCCCTCTTCGCTTTCTCTGACAAGCCTTGCTGAGGCAAATACGAGCGAGTGTGGAGCTAATGACTCTTAATGTGGCGACGCTGGCCATAATTTCATAGTCCTCGCTCTTAATAAGCGTAGATGTAATGAATTGGTATTTAGAGGAGAAACTGTTTCCATATATCCATTTAATGCCATTACTGAGCAAATTAACCTTGCAGGGGATTCATTAAGCTCTGTTCCGATTGGCTGATCATGCGGGTGGAACAGGAAACGTATTAAGGATGGACAACCTTTAAAAACGCCAAGCCTCAAAGTTTTAGTGGCGGACGGAGTAGTTAATAACCACAGCTGTAAACGTGTGTGTCGTGAGCGAGCCCTGCGTTATACGACTAAACAACACTTCGACCCTTCCCCCAGCCCACCTCTGGAGTGGAGCTGATTGACTCGTCATGTTGGAGAACTGCTCCGAGAGTTCAAGTAGGAGTTGAAACGTTGTATCGAGAGGTCATAAATGAGCAGATGATTGACAGATGTCTTTATAGCTCAGTCAGTTTGACTGATGCACTACTAACGGCAAGAACAGATGAGACAAAAGATTTTATTAAAAGAAAACCTGTCTGGTCATCAATCTTGCTGTGAAATGGAATCAGATCATCAATCTAGCAATCGCTTCTTTCTCTCTTTTATTCTTGCAAATCTGTAAATAATATAAACATTATTTTTTAACCTTATTACATTCTTACTCTGGTTGCATAAACTGCTCATAGATATTACACTAGATCAGGGATTCTCGACCGGTGGGCCGCGGCCCACAACGGCCTCAGCGATCCTGCAGGTGTGCCGCGAGATAGCTTAAAATGAACTTCATTATTGTACTTTAATTATTTGATTTCATTATTAAATATGTTTTATATAAAATTATTGGTGTAATGCCATTTCCCGTTTTCTGTTAATAATTACTTTGGTCTCAAAAAAAGAGCCTCACTGTAAAATACAGGCATAACCGTGGCTGCACTTCCAACTACGCTGCACATCAACCAGGACTATGTGCTCAGCTGTATAACATAAAGCTAACCGTCACACAAATGTAAAGGCAATGATGGTTAGAGTTATAACCAGTTTGCGCAAGCCTCACGTCTGCAACTCGTATCAGAGTCGCACATCTGTTGATTCACAAATTATGCGTGCTCTCTTTGTGTGAACTCTTTAAAATATCAGCATAGTTGTCCAAATTAGAATGCGAGTGTTTTATAACGGATGCGTGCCCCATACAGGAGGATCTAGCGAGCTCGGTGGTGTTTTAGTGAACAGCTGTTCACTACTGTCAGTGAACTCCAATAATATCCAAAAAAAGTACAGAGATAGAACTGAAAATGTGCTCAATTAAAAATAAAAGTGGGCGGTGCAGTGGGTAGCACTGTCCCCTCACAGCAAGGAGGTCGCTGGTTCGAGCCTCGGCTGGGTCAGTTGGCATTTCTGTGTGGAGTTTGCATGTTCTCCCCATGATGGCGTGGGTTTCCTCCGGGTGCTCCGGTTTCCCCCACAACTCCAAAGACGTGGTACAGGTTAATTGGGTAAGCTAAATTGTCCGTAGTGTATGACTGAATGAGTGTGTATGGATGATTCCTAGTGATGGGTTGCAGCTGGAACGGCATCCACTGTGTAAAACATGTGCTGGATAAGTTGGCAGTTCATTCCCTTGTGGCGACCCTAGATTAATAAAGAGACTAAACCGAAAAGAAAATGAATGAATGAATGAATAAAAATAAAAGTACACATTTCAGATTCTTAATTCCTGAGGAAAAACTGCTCAATTGCATTAAATATTAAGTATTATTATTATTATATTAAGTAATATTGTAATTTGTAACTTTACACCATTACCACATTTTGTGAGCTACTTCCAGCAGGATAATGTGTGATAATGTTTTTTGATGATCTCCACACTCACCATCTAAATACTTTGGGATGTTTAGGAATGGGAGATTCACAAACTAAGCAACTGCACTGCAAAAATGCTTTTCTTGTGAGTTTTTGTCTTGGTTCTAGGCCAAATATAAATATTCCTAAATCAAGAAGCATTTTATAGACAAGTAAAAAAAATAGTCTTGTTTTCAAAAACACTAAGTTTAATTAAAACAAGTAGTAAAATAATCGGCCAATGGGGTAAGCAAAATTATGTAATTCCTAAGCGAAAACAAGATTATTTTGCTTGTTTTATAGAAAAACCAACTTATTTTTTGCTTATTATTTCTTAAAACAAGACAATATTTTTTACTTGTCTAAAAAAATGCTTCTTGATTTTAAGATCTTTTTTCTCCCCATGTGGACGTGGGTTCCTCTGGGTGCTCTGGTTTCTCCCACAGTCCAAAGACATGCGCTATAGGTGATTAACTAATTTGGAGTATGTGTGTGTGAATGTGATAGTGTACGGGTGTTTCCCAGTACTGGGTTGCGGCTGGAAGGGCATCTGCTGCATAAAACATATGCTGGATAAATAAGGGACTAAGCCAAAGGTAAATGAATAAATGATATATTCTGCGTAATCTTAATCTACTTTCCTAATCTTAATACCTAAACCAAACTACTTTAAAAACTATTATTAAGCAGCTAATTTAATGGTGTATTGTGCCAAAAGTGATAGCTAATGGTTTATTAATACCAAGAATTGTACCCTAAAATCAAGTTTGACCAATATATAAATATAAAATATTCATAAATATGATAAATATATGCAATAAAATGTACAATGGCCATTTAAGGTGGAGTGACTAGCTTTGCTTTGTTTTATTTTTAATCCATCATCTGCTGTGGTTATTAAACCCACATTTGTAAGCGCTATAAAAAAGTGAACGAAATGTTTGGATATTAACCTCCCAACCTACTTCATATGAGCTACCCGTGTGCTTCTTTACACTCGTGGAGTTCACATTAATATCCTAAAGTGCAGCTCTAGCGTGGGCAGCATAATCAAAAGAACGAGAATAAGACATGATCATTTGAAAATCCTTGAGTTGCCAAGAGAGACAAACTGCAATTCAGCGACAAATGATGATTTTTACTCACGCTAATGTCATGTCTTTAACTGGTGAAGAGGGCTCTTAATTATGCTCTCTCTCAAAAGGAAAAAATTCAATCAAACTGTTTTCAATCAAAAGTTCACTTTACGCCGACTTTGTAAATGGGGGGATTTATTTATTTATATAATTATTCTTTTATCTTTGTTTTTTTTTTTAGCTAGACAGGGGAACGAGATTAAATCCATTATGTTATAATTAAAATTTTTCAGCGAACAATGAGTTGCAAATTGAAGTGCAGGTCTTATGTGTGGGTGTTTGTGCGTGTTTGTTTAAAAATGGTGGGAACGAAGGGAGGATAAGCAAACACATAAATCCTAAATAATTTAGATCTTTTCGATTTCTTTTCCGTAGCTGTGTTTTTATACCTGCAGTGCAACCAAAACAGTTGATGATGGCGTCCTCTTTTTTTTTAATATATATATATATATCAGATCAGCTCTCGGCATCAGATATATTACAGTAGATTATATCAGAGTATATTTGTTTTGTCTAGTTTTGTTCAATACCCAAAACCTGTCAACAGCAATTTTGTCTTGTCTTTTGTCAGGAAAAAAGAAGAATAAGAAAAAGAAAAAAGCAAAAGCAGAAGACAAAGGAATGATGATGAAATGAGTATTGATTATTGTTGAAATTGGTGCTGATCTGAAACAAGATATGTTTATATATCACAAACAATAGGAATGAAAAATGATATTTTATGACGTCATTGTGTTAAAAACCTTTTTAGAATAAAAAATGGAGAAATTCTCTTACTATATAAATATTTAAAGCACAAATAAGAAGTTAGAGAAAATGCGATAAGAACCACAATCAAAAGATGAATTATAATCAAAGAATAAATAAGAAGTAATAAATATATGGAAAAAATGCAAAAAAAAAAAAAAACAATAAAAAGATAAATATATATACATACTCAAATAATAAATAAGAAGTAATAACATATATGGAGAAAATACAAAACAATTACAATAAAAACATAAATTATATAAATATTCAAAGACTAATTAAGAAGTAATAAAATGTATTAAGATAATAATAAAAATGACAATCGAAAGATAAATTATGTAAATACTCAAAGCATAAATAAGAACTAATTAAATTTAAGGAGAAAATGAAAAAAAAACAATAAAATATGAATTATATAAATACAATAAAAATGACAATTGAAAGATACATCATTTTAATAATCAAAGCATAAATAAGAAGTTGTAAAATATATGGAGAAAATACAATCAAAATTACAATCACAAGATCCATTATATAAATATATTACTCAAAGCATAAATATAGATATTCAAAGTGTAAAAAAAGAAGTGGTAATATATATGGAGAAAATGCCAAAAAAATGACATTCAAAATATGAATTATAATCAAAGAATAAATAAGAAGTAATAAAATATATGGGGAAAATAGAATAAAAACAACAATAAAAAGATCAAATTCTATAAATATTCAAAGAATAAGAAGTAATAAAATATATGAAGATAAAGATAATACAATAAAAATGATGATCGAATAAGAAATTATATAAATACTCAAAGCATTAATAAGAAGTAATAAAATATATAGAGAAAATGTAAAAAAAACAATAAAAATACAAATTATAATCAAAAAATAAGAAGTCAAAATATATGGAGAATATACAATAAAAATAACAATAAAAATATGAATTATAGAAATATTCAACGCATAAACAATAAGTAATAAAATATGGAGAAAATACAATAAAAATAACAATTGAAAGAAATTATATTAATATATTGCTTAAAGCATAAATAGATAAAAATATATAAATACTCAAAGTATAAATAAAAGTAATAAAATATATGGAGAAAATCCAATAAAAATGACAATCAAAAGATAAATTATATAAATACTCAAAAGCATAAATACAAAGTAATAAAATATATAGAGAAAAATAAAAAAAATGGCAATAAAAATATAATCAAAGAATAAGAAGTTAAAATATATGGAGAAAATACAATAAAATTACAATAAAAACATAAATTATAACAAATATTCAAAGAATAAAGAAGAAGTAATCAAATATATAGAAAAAATGCAATAAATTACAATAAAAACATGAATTATAAAAAATATTCAAAGAATAAATAAGATGTAAAACAAATCTATGGAGAAAGTACAAAAACAGTCAATAGATAAATCATATAATTACCCAAAAGCATAAATATATAAAAATATAAATAAATATTTTTATATAAATATATCTAAAATATATGGTAACATATATGGAGAAAATACAATAATGTCAACCAAAAGATATATTTTAAAATAATCAAAGCATAAGTTGCATAACCGATGATTATAAATGATAGCATGATGAAATGAAATAATTGAATGAATGCAAAACATACATACATACATGCATACATGCATACATACATACATACACACAAAGAATCCTCACATTAATCCTAATTACTTAAATAGTGTTATTTAACAATATTATTAATAGATAATAATTGATATTAGTTCTTGTAAAGGAAAATTTTGCCTGTGATGGCTAATGTTAAAGTAAAGGTGAATGCATTACAAAAATGTACAATTTATTATTGTGCAGTATATATTGTTCCATCTTAGTATTTTAAAGGGGTTCAATTACAACTCAACACAATAAATATACTGCCTCTTTAATCAAATAGAGCAGTAGAGTCTGTTAGAAATGTTGAGTAGGTTTTATAAATGTAAATGTGCTGCCATCTGCTGTTGGATGACATTCTGTACACCATAAACCTTGTACTCATGTAATATTCATATGAGAATGTTTTAATTTCAGTTTCTAGTTTATTATGTTTTGTTTGTTTATGTTTTTGTTTATTTTATTATAACTTGTTTTTTTACTTTATTTATAGAACTTTTTGTGAAAAAATAACACTCAATATTGTACAACATGCATGTTTGTTAACAAAATGTTTTCAGTGTTATTACCTGATCCCAATTCACCCCTCCCCAACCAGAACATGCACCAAAACGATTTGCAAATAATACAGCAGATAATGCAGCATTTTATTATAATTTTTATTAGGTTTATAAGGTTTTTAGGTTTATTAATATTTTAGGTTTAGGTTTTAGATAAGTTTTAGTTTTTAGTTCGATACTTTTTTTAAAGCAAATTTGTATTAGTCTTTATTTATTCATGATATACAAATGATTATTTGTTAGATTTCATTCATTTTCCTTTGGCTTAGTCCCTGATTTATCAGGGGTCGCCACAGTGGAATGAACCCCCAACTATTCTGGCATGTTTTACACAGCAGATGCCTTTTCAGCTGCAACCCAGTACTGGGAAACCCATACACTCTCACATTCACACAAACACTCATACACTACAGCCAATTGAGTTCATCCAATTCACCTATAGCGCATGTCTTTTTACTGTGGAGGAAACCAGAGCAACTTTAGGAAACCCATGCCAAATCAGGGAGAACATACAAAACTCCACACAGAAATGCCATCTGGCTCAGCCTGGGACTCGAACCAGTGATCTTCTTGCTGTGAGGTGACCGTGCTAACACTAAGTCACCCTATTTATTAGATTTCACAGTACCTATTCAGGGCTGTACGGTGGCGCAGTGGGTAGCATGTTCGCCTCACAGCAAGAAGGTCGCTGGTTTGGGCCACGGTTGGCATTTTTGTGTGGAGTTTGCATGTTGTCCTCATGTTGGCGTGGGTTTCCTCCCGGTGCTCCGGTTTCCCCCACAAGTACAAAGACATGTGGTATAGGTGAATTGGGTAAGCTAAATTATCCAGTGTATGTGTGTGAATGAGTGTGTATGGATGTTTCCCAGTGATGGGTTGCAGCTGGAAGGGCATCCGCTGCGTAAAACATATGCTGGATAAGTTGGCGGTTCATTCCACTGTGGCGACCCTGGATTAATAAAGGGACTAAGCTGAAAAGAAAATGAAAGTATGAATGAATGAATATCTATTCATTAGACACTAGTTGTTACTTTGAATGTTACTACTAAGATTTTTCATAGCACTCTATTGTGGTATTTCTGTCATAAGGCAAGTAAAAAGCAATTGTGATTAATGAATTAAGAGTTATAATAATCCCAGAAGATCTTAAAAATAAGTACTTAAAAAGTTCTAGTATCTATTAAATGGGTACTACTGTAGTGTGAAACCTACTGTGTTTATTATGACTATATAAAAAAAAGTACTGATAATAAAGTATGGCAGAGCGAGAACGAAAGTAACGTAGGACTAAAGTAACAAAGCATTTGATTTTCAGGCTCTAACAGCACATTCAGCATGCAACCCTTGATGGAGCTGCCAAATATCATGTGATTTTTAGGCTGTGTCCTGTGGTTAGCTCAAAATTGCAAAAAGTAAATAATTGTAGTGGTCCTTTTTTACTTACTACCAGTTGAGTTTCTCTTTTCATGTGTCGCACTAATGATCAATCTACAAGTTATTTAGTTCAATTACACACTTGAGTTTAAAATCCCTTAGTTTAAATGGCAAGAGTTCCAGTGGGGACAAAAGTAGCACTGTTATTTATGTCCCACTGCTAATAACCATACCTTATTTTTTACTTCCACTTTAGTTTTTAGTGTTTTGACTCATATGTTTTGTAAGATTAATGCATATTGTCAATAATAATAAAGAAAATAATAAAGAATTATAGAAAATATTTACATTTTGCATTGTTGGATTGCTTTTGAAACATTTGATGGAAATAAAATTTAAAATGAAAATGGCGTTTATTTATTTATTTTGTTTGCAAAAATAAAAGACAAAATTATGTTTGCAGTGAACATTAACAAGGTCATAGTCAGATGTGTTTTAAATAAACAAGATTAAGCCAGTAAATCTAGCAAATATTGTTGTGTTACTTTTGACCCAGTATTGGTGTTACTTTCGTCTTTGCCTATGGGGTTTAAGTAATGTGCATTTTTTGTTTAAAGTGAAGTTATATAGGAGTTGTTCTACATTAATACAAATAACACCTGATTTTGATAGAGCTCTGTTGTGAGTTAGTAACAGTATATTTCTGCTTAAAACATCTTTTAAAAATAGGTTTTTATGAAAAATGTTACTTTCGTCCCTGCTGTCCCCTATGTAAATACAAGTATGTAAAAAATATAAAAATTACTCTTGTTGTCCTAGAATTCTGTATACATGTTTGCCTTTCGACCCGCCTTCACTAAACCTCTCAAATAAAGCAGCTCAATTTGAATTCAATCCTCAAATCTATTTTGCATAAAGAAACAACGTCATGTTCATCGCAAACTCTGTGAATGTCTAGGTTTTCCCTCATCAGTGTGGAGTTTTCATCGATGATTAATCAGTGGGGAACGTCCTGGTTACGTACGTAACCCACGTTCCCCGAATAGGGAACGGAGACGTGTGTCTGTTATTAAACAGACTTTTGGGAGTGCTTTAGACGACCAATCACATCTGAAGATAAGAAAACGGGCCAATGAAATGCCAATTGAATTGGCGGAGCTTAGCTCCACAGCTGAAACTGATGAGCCAATTAGGGCTATATCAGTCGGCTGCTGGAGCCAGCTCATCAGAATTTGCCTGCTGAAGAGCCGATCGCTCAGCTCCCAGCTGGAGACTCAGGTGCTGTGGCAGTGGAGACACACGTCTCCGTTCCCTATTCGGGGAACGTGGGTTACGTACGTAACCAGGACGTTCCCCTTCATATGGGAACTTCAACGTGTGTCTGTTATTAAACAGACTTTTGGGAGACTGTATGGAAAGCGCCACAGCAGCTAAGCCTGTCGCGTCCCTGATGTGTAGTTTGCCAAGCCAAAGCGTGAGCGCACTGACATCACCAAGAGCGCAACCTTCCAACGTCCCCTAGGCCCAACATATTACCATTACATGGGAATAAAAGTTTTAAATCGGGGGTCGTAAGTGTGCTTTTACCTAGCTAATATAGACTAGGGATTTTGGAAATACGACAGTACGTTGGGAAAGCGTGCCAGTCCCCGAAGGGGGAGGACGCAGCGGAGACCACCTGCTACCCTAAAAGGGGAGACCTGATGGTAAGGAGACATATGGACTAGCCCTAATGAGGGGGAGTGCTACATATGATAAGCTGGTTAGCGGTTTAGGGAAGACACGGGACCGCCTAATAAGGGAGAACACACCGTGGTAATAATGCATATGACATCACCAAATGGGGATGCACATAGCTGGCACCGATCCTCAATATGCGTGTAGACCTAATGGGCATACCAACCGCACACTGAGCCATGCACTCGACTCCTCCGCTGAGTCGATGCTGGGGGCCTCGGAGGAATTCTCTAGGGTTCGCCTGAGAAGGGAAACTTACTAGTAGAATAGGAAAAAGCGCACGCATCTCCGGTTTAGGGAGCCTGGCGCAGCAAGCGTTTGTGACACCGAGCTTAATTCTCCCCCGATTGATTGGGATTCCCCAATAACCGGGAAAAAAAACGGCTCCACTCGGAGGTTATAAAACCTCGCAAATGTGTTAGGTGTCGCCCAACCCGCAGCTCTGCAGATATCTGTGAGAGAGGCGCCGCGTGCTAACGCCAATGAGGAAGCGACACCTCTAGTGGAGTGCGCTCTCACGTTAGGAGGGCGCGGCTCGCCCTGGCATTGATAAGCGAGGGCGATGGCATCAACTAACCAGTGGGCCAACCTCTGTTTTGACACGGCACTTCCCTTCTGCCGGCCACCATAACAGATAAAGAGCTGTTCACATGATCTTACATTTTGCGTTCGTTCCACGTAAAGGCGCAAAGCGCGAACGGGACAAAGCAGTGAGTGGGCTGAGCCTGCCTCCTCCGCAGGCAGCGCTTGCAGGTTCACCACCTGATCTATAAATGGGGTGGTAGGAACCTTGGGCACATAGCCAGGTCGGGGTCTCAGGACAACGTGAGAGTAACCCGGCCCGAATTCAAGGCACGATTCGCTGACCGAAAATGCCTCCAGATCCCCAACTCTCTTGAATGGCGCCAATGCGATCAGCAGAGCTGTCATAAATGACAGAATACAGAATCGAGTGGCTAAAACAGATCTCTCTGCAGCCACCAGGACTAAAGAGAGATCCAAGAGGTCATGAGAGGGGGGCGGGATGGATTTAATCGCCGCGCGCCTCTGAGGAATCGGATGATTAGATCATGCTTCCCGAGCGTGTTGCCATCCACCGCGTCATGATGAGCGGAGATGCCGCCACGTAAACCTTCAGTGTGGAGGGTGACAGCCTACGCTCCAGCTTATCCTGAAGGAAGGATAACACAATGCTAATCTGGCAAGTTCGGGGGTCTTCTCGGGGAGAAGCGCACCACTCAGAGAATAGACTCCACTTCAGGGCGTAGGCATGCCTCGTAGAGGGTGCTCTAGCCTGAGTGATGGTGTTAAGTACCGCGGGCGGTAAGTCACCAAAGTCCTCCGCGCTCCGTCTATGGACCACACGTGGAGGTTCCAGAGATCTGGGCGTGGGTGCCAGATGGTGCCCCGTCCCTGAGAGAGGAGGTCCTCCCTTAGGGGAATGCGCCAAGGAGGGGCCGCCGCGAGGAGTGTGAGCTCCGAAACCCAGGTCCGGTTGGGCCAGAGGGGCGCAACAAACAAGACCTGCTCCTCGTCCTCCCTGACTTTGCACAAAGTTTGTGCGATTAGGCTCACTGGGGGAAACGCATATTTGCGCGTGCCCGATGGCCAGCTGTGAGCCAGTGCATCCGTGCCGAGGGGGGCCTCGGTCAGGGAATAAAACAGCTGGCAATGTGCGTTCTCGGTGGAAGCAACAGATCGATCTGGGCTTCCCCAAAGCGCGCCCATATCAGCTGGACCGAATCGGGGTGGAGTCTCCATTCTCCTCGGGACACTAGCTGCCGTGAGAGCGCATCGGCTGCACGGTTGAGCTCGCCCGGGATGTGAATGGCACACAGTGATTTCAGCCGCGTGTGACTCCAAAGGAGCAGACGGCGAGCGAGCTGAGGCATGCGGCGAGAGCGCATACCCTCCATATGGTTGATATAAGCCACCGCCGCCATGCTGTCCGTCCTGACCAGCATGTGTTTCTGCTCCAACACCGGAAAAAAGCGGCGGAGAGCCAGATACACTGCCAACAGCTCCATGCAGTTGATATGCCAATGCAGGCGGGGTCCGGACCACGAACCCGCGGCTGCATGCTCGTTGCACACGGCCCCCCAGCCCGTGCTGGAGGCATGTGTCATTACGACAACATGCCTGGATACTAGCCCTATAGGGGCACTCCGGCCCGTAGAAAAGCCAGATCAGTCCAGGGGCTGAGGGTGCGGAGACACAGCAGAGTGATGTTCACCCGGTGCGTACCCGCGCGCCATGCCCGTCTGGGGACTCGATCGCGAAGCCAACGCTGAAGTGGTCTCATATGAAGCAAACCGAGCGGCGAGACCGCGGCTGCGGATGCCATATGCCCCAGGAGCCTCTGAAAACATTTCAGTGGGACCACTATTTTCCTGTGGAGCTCGTTACACAGGAAAGCATTAGCCTGGCGCGCTCCTCGGAGAGGCGCGCAACCATAGCAACCGAATCCAGCTCCAGCCCGAGGTAAGAGATCCTCTGCACAGGGCAAAGTTTGCTCTTCTCTCGGTTGACCTGAAACCCCAACTGGTCGAGGTGCCGAAGCACTTTGACTCTGTGCATAATCAACTGATCGCGAGAGGAGGCTAGAATGAGCCAGTCATCGAGATAGTTGAGTGTGCGGATGCCCGCAAGCCGCAGTGGCGCAGAGCACCCTCCGCGAGCTTGGTGAAAACCCGCGGAGACAGAGAGAGCCTGAAGGGGAGGACTTTGTACTGCCACGCTCGTCCTTCGAACGCAAACCGGAGAAAAGGGCGGTGGCGTGGAAGAATAGAGACATGAAAATACGCGTCCTTCAGGTCTATGGCTGCAGACCAATCTTGTGGACGGACGCTCTGAAGCAAGCGTTTCTGCGTAAGCATTCTGAAAGCCTTTAGTGTAAATGACAGTTCAGTCTGCGCAGATCTAGGATTGGTCTTAACCCCCCGCTCTTTTTTGGCACGATGAAATACGGGCTGTAGAACCCGGACTCCATCTCGGCTGGAGGGACCTGCTCGATTGCGTCCTTCGCCAGGAGGACCGCAATCTCCTCTCGCAAGACAGGGGCGCTCACGGGGATCACCCTCGTGAAAAGGACACCCGTGAACTTGGGAGGGCGAATAGCGAACTGAATCGCATAGCCGAGTCTGACCGTCCGTATGAGCCACCGCGATGCGCTGGGCAGCGCTAACCAGGCTGGCAGAGCGCGCGCTAATGGCACCATCGGAGCGATCACTGACGTGCCAGCGGAGGGGCAGCTCGGGATGGGAGTGCTCATCCCGGGAAGCGGTGCGTCCCGGGGAAGAGCTGAAAATAAGAGAATTTCTCTTACCTTCCTCCCTGGATCCCGCGGTGAGGCCAGAGTGAGAGAAAGGAGTCCGTCCTGCTGCACTCTGAGGGCCTGAGGCGAAGGGTCCCGGTGCTGCGAGCTGAAAGGCGGAGCGTCCCAGACTGGCAGTACTCGGGCTCGCGCATCCGGAGAGAGAGGAAACTGCTCTTTTGGAAATTTGGTTGCCGCCAGCCCAGGGGCCGGCAGCGAGGAGTTTAAAGTCGTTGTGGACTGATTTAATAATTCTCGGCCCCCCACCGAGGAAAGAGCAGGTCCCCTCTTTTCCGAATGGCCCGTCCCAGGAACGCTTCGCGGTCCGTTTACTGGACTTAGCGGCGCCCTGGGGCGGGGGCGTTGCAGTCCCGCGGGAGGCTCGGCATTGCCGCCTGGCCGGAGCGGGCAGCGAAAGCGGAGCAGATGAAGCCGCGGGTGGACGCCCTCGGCGAAGAGCAACCGCAGCGGAAGGGGCAGCGGGAGGAGCAGTTTTTCGAGCCCGCTGATAGATGACCTCACCCCTCGCCTTGGACTGCTTTTCACCGCGGAGAATTCCTGGGTGAACTCCCCGACGGTGTCGCCGAAAAGGCCGGCCTGGGATACGGGAGCGTTAAGAAAGCAAGCTTTGTCAACGTCTCTCATATAGCCAAGCTCAGCCAGGGGTGGCATTCCTGGACCACTAATGTGGCCATCGTCTTCCCCAGGGCACGAGCAGCCGATTTAATAGTCATGAGAGCATAATCGGTTGCCGTGCGGAGCTCATGCAGCAAGCCTGGGGGAGAACCGCCCTCCTGCATCTTGGCCAGCTTCTCGGCTTGGTAGCGTTGATAGGTGGCCATAGCGTGCAGAGCGGAGGTGGCCTGGCCCGCAGCAGTGCAGGCTCTGGCCGTGAGAGACTCAGATAACCTGCACGCTTTGGAAGGGAGTGAGGGCGGACCTCTCCGAGTGGAGCAGCTCTGCGGACAGAGCACGCTCCGCCTGGGGAATCGCCTCATAACCCCTGGCCGCTCCGTCATCGAGGGAGGTGAGAGCGGGAGCGCACGAGGACCGGGCAGAAAAATGTGCCCTCCATGCCTGCGTGAGCTCTCTGTGTACCTCCGGGAAGAAGGGGACGGGGGGTCTAAAAGGCTTCGCCTTCTTCACCCCCACGTAACACCCATCTAAGCGGTCCGGCCCCGGTTCTGGGGGACAAGCCATCTCCAGTCCCACGGCCGAAGCAGCCCGGAATAACACGGCTAACATGTCCGACTCCAGATCCGAAACCTCACTGATAACCCCGGAGGGTGGCAGGGGGTCCGGATCTTCATCAGAGCATGTCAGCCCGCCCTCCGATGCAGCGATGGACATCACGTCCCCGGTGTCATCTAATGAGAGCGCGGCCAACCCAGAGGATGGACCAGCGCTAACACTCGAAGCAGAAACAGAGCGCACTGACGAGGAGCGAGGGGTCCGCGGGCCCGAAGGCGACGGATTAGCCCCCACTGTAACCCTCAGGCCTGCCCGAGTGCTAACCGCTTGGCGGGGAGCAGCAGGGGTGACTTGCCCTAATAAAAGAGCTCGCCGCGACCTCAGTTGCGCAACAGTCAAGCCATCGCAATGCGGGCAAGAACTGTCCGCGAGCACCGCATCAACATGTTGGACCCCCAAGCATGTGACGCAATACTCGTGCCTGTCATCCGGGGAGAGGAAACCACCGCATCCAGAAACGCACGGTCGAAACGACATCTTTAAAAAGACGCGCTGCACGACCGTGTGCTCTCTTAGGGAATTCTGCTCTTTTAACAAACTGCTCTTTCAGGTCACCAGCGAAACGCCAAGGGGACGGGAAACCCAGCTCGACCGCCGCTAGAACGTCTTCCCTCGCACTGGTGAGAATAATGCTTTCTTCAATGTTGGAAGTCAGCTCAGCAGAAGGGTTCTTCAGTCTCAGATCGGGTCTGAAGCAACAATTCTGATGAGCTGGCTCCAGCAGCCGACTGATATAGCCCTAATTGGCTCATCAGTTTCAGCTGTGGAGCTAAGCTCCGCCAATTCAATTGGCATTTCATTGGCCCGTTTTCTTATCTTCAGATGTGATTGGTCGTCTAAAGCACTCCCAAAAGTCTGTTTAATAACAGACACACGTTGAAGTTCCCATATGAAGGGGAACACTCGTTTTTGACTAAAGTAAATGGTATATTTTCCAACGCTAAAAAGACCACATTCATAAAGCAGCAGATTCTTATTGTGTGTCTGTGTGTTTGAGCTTTGTGTGTGTTGGAGTGTGCATGTGTGTTAGAGTGTGCATGTGTGTGCCAGTTGTTTTTGTGGTGTAAAGATGGGTTTATAACTCGTCAGAATTGAACTCAAGGACAACCATTGTACCCTTAATGTGGACAGCTTTCATGAATATAGAAAATGCCTATTTTTTTCTAATGTTGGGGTTACATTATTTTAGAAAAAAAGTCAAGATAAAAAGTTTTTTTTTTCTATTTTTTTTCTTTCTTTTTTAATATCTAATAATTCAGTACAATACGATTATTCATTCATTTATTCATTTTCTTATCAGCTTAGTCCCTTTATTAACCAGGGATCGCCACAGCGGAATGAACCACCAACTTATCCAGCATATGTTTTATGCAGCGGATGCCCTTCCAGCTGCAACCCATCACTTGGAAACACCCATACACTACAGACAATTTAGCTTATTCAATTCACTAAAGCGCATGTGTTTGGACTGTGGGGGAAACTGGAGCACCCAGAGAAAACCCACGCCATCATGGGGAGAACATGCAAACTTCACACATAAATGCCAACTTACCCAGCCAAGGCTAGAACCAGCGACCTACATGCTGTAAGGTGACAGCACTACCCACTGCGCCACCGCGCTGCCCCTACAATGATTTAGTGCTATCTAATAAATAAACATAATGAGCAAGTCCTGATATGTAATAGTAGTACCTAAAATAAGCATTAGCATGAAAATATATACTTGGTGGTACAGTACATTTTATAGATAAAATGTTTAAACAGCTTTCCATACACATTTGTAGTTTTGTAACACTTTTTATCGGATTATAAGTCTATTCTCTAACATGCAGTGTGTTCTGGGTAATATTAACTGTTTAAATGTGCTTGGTTCATAACTTTAAAATCCTTGCAGAACCATCAAGGTACCTTTGGAAAACTAATTTCAACATCCTACAATTTAGGACACACATTTTCTTGTATAGTATACAAGAAATTTAGCATTTATTGGTATTAATAATTATAGTGTGTAGTAAATGTCATTATTATTTACAAAGTAATTAGTTACTGTAATTACAGTGCATCCAGAAAGTATTGATAGCCCTTCACTTTTTCCAAAATTTTTTGTTACAGCCTTATTCCAAAATGGATTCAATTCACTGATTTCCTTAACATTCTACACACAATACCCCATAATGACAATTTGAAAAAAGATTTTATGAAATTGTTGCAAATTTATTATAATTAAAAAAAAAAACTGAAAAATCACATGTACAGAAGTATTCACAGCCTTTGCCGCGAAGCTCTAAATTGAGCTCAGGTACATTCTGTTTCCACTGATCATTCTTGAGATGTTTCAGCAGCTTAATTGGAGTTCACCTGTGGTACTTTCAGTTGATTGGACAATTTGAAAAGGCATACACCTGTCTACATAAGGTCCCAGGGTTGACAGTGCATACCAAAGCACAAACCAAGCATGAAGACAAAGGAATTGTCTGTTGACCTCCGAGACTGTCTCGAGGCACAAGGCTGGGGAAGGTTACAGAAACATTTCTGCTGCTCTGAATGTTCCAATGAGCACAGTGACCTCCATCATCCGTAAGTGGAAGCTTGCCAGCCAACTAAGCTGAGTGATGGGGGGATAAGGGCCTTAGTCAGGGAGTTGATCAATAACTCGATGGTCACTCTGTCTGAGCTCCAGCGTTCTTCTGCGGAGAGAGGAGAACCTTACAGAAGAACAACCATCTGTGCAGCAATCCACCAATCAGGCCTGTATGGTAGAGTGGCCAGACGGAAGCCACTCCCCACCTGGAATTTGCCAAAAGGCATCTGAAGGACTCTCAGATCATAAGAAACAAAATCTCTGTTCTGATGAGACCAAAATTGAACTCTTTGGAGCGAATGCCAGGCGTTACGTTTGGAGAAAACCAGGCATCGCTCATCACCAGGTTAATACCATCCCTACAGTGAAGCATGGTGGTGGCAGCATCATGCTGTGGGAATGTTTTTCAGCAGCAGGTACTGGAAGACTAGTCAGGATAGATGGAAAGATGAATGCAGCAATGTACAGAGACATTCTGAACGAAAACCTGCTTCAGAGTGCTCTTGACCTCAGACCGGGCACAATGACCCAAAGCACACCGCCAAAATATCAATGGAGTGGCTTCACACCAACTCGGTGAATGTCCTTGAGCAGCCCAGCCAGAGCCCAGACCTAAATCCTATTGAACATCTCTGGAGAGATCTAAAAAATGGCTGTACACCGTCGCTTCCCATTCAACCTGATAGAGCTTGAGAGGTAATGCAAAGAGAAATGGGCAAAAATTCCTAAAGACAGTTATGCCAAGCTTGTGGCATCATATTCAAAAAGACTTGAGGCTGTAATTGCTGCCAAACGTGCATCAACAAAGAACTGAGCAAGGCTGTGAATACTTATGTACATGCCATTTTTCAGGTTTTTTAATTTTAATAAATTTGCAATAATTTCAAAAATTATTCTTTTTACATTGTCATTATGGGGTATTGTGTGTAGAATTTTGAGAAAATAAATGAATTTAATTTAATTTTGGAATAAGGATGTAGCATAAAAAATGTGGAAATAGTGAAGCTTAATTACAGATACTTATAATGTAATGTGCTTGTCTTAAATACTGTAAATGAATTCAGCAGTTCTGTATAAATTAATTCAAATACATCAGCAGGGTAACAAATCACAAATATATTATGCAGAATTATTCTGGGTTTTTTTTTTTAGCTAAAAAAGGTTTCATCTATCAAGACGATTGCACATCAATGAATTGAGTCAGAAATTTAATGACCGTATATGGTCAGTGATGCAAAGTAACAGATTACAAATACTCAAATTACTGTAATTGAGTAGTTTTTCTTAGGAATTGTAGTTTACTAAGTTGTTTTAAAAATGTGAACTTTTACTTTCACTTGAGTACATTTTTAGTGCTGTGTCACTACTTTATTTTTTCTTGTCTATGGGGATTGGCTAAGTAGAAAAATCTGTTTGATTCCTGTCCAATCAAATGGCAGGTAGACAAATCTTATCATACTGAACAACCTCAGGACATGAGGCGCTTTATAAATGCAGCAAACTGTTTATAAGCATTAAAATGTCAGAGGAGAAGGCCAAAATCTTTACATGCAATGACCCAGAGACTATTTGGCAATTTTTAGACTGTAAAAAATCTTAACTTAATGTACAACAGAATGTTACGTTTACACACAACAGGATAATACTCACTACTCACTACTCTTAAGCACTTTTAAAGGGGCTACCTTTCACTCATACTTTGAGTAATCTTTACAACAGATACTTTTACGCTACTTGAACTACATTTTTGGGCAAGTAATGGTACTTTTACTTAAGTATGATTTTTCAGTACTTTATGAATGAAATATGGTGTCATTACTTTGAGATGTTTTTTGCTTTGATATATTTAAAATTTATTATTCTTTAAGTTCTACATTTTTAATAAAGCTGAAATGTCCTTAATTGTAAAGAATTAAATGAGAATTTCTATTTTCTTTGCATTGAGATTTATACACATTTTAAGTAGTGTTGAGTCGAGTAGTTAAATTATTTAATGATTAATTTGTTTTTGGGATACTTTTTTATTGATTTTACAATTTATTGAATATTAAGTTACTTTTCCGACATAGTTATTAAAATTAAAATAATGTGATTAGTAATTAATAATTCATTGATTTTTTTTAAGTAACTTACCCAACACTGCTAAGCATAGAATATTTGGATGAAAGATAAATGTCGTTGGACAAACATTTATATGTGTAATTTCTGTCAGTCGTTTCCTCCAGATGGCACAAACCTTGGATCTCCAGCTCCGGTTTTCTGCTCTGTGACTGTCTGTCAGACAGCTGAATGTCATCGTCTCAAGGTCAGAGGTCAGATGTCAGAGCGTGTTTCAGTGATACTGACATGCTATCAAAACAGTGCTTAATTTGCAAAGTGTGGGACGGAGCCTGTGTTTAATTGATAATGGTTTGACAGGCGAAATCTTAGAGGCTGTGTAAGGTTTCTTTAGATCCCTTTAAATATCCACCCTGTAAATATTTGAAAGTAAGAAACAAAACCCAGTTGGGTAAAGTTTGGGAAACTCAGTAAATGAACATACTGATTTAGAACCTAAATGTTTGAAACGTTGTATTTTTAGCACTATATTTATTTACTTCATGTGGATGAATTGCTTTTGTTCATTTTCACTTATACGTTTTCTTGGGTGAATGTAAGTATACTTTAAGTCTACATCTACAGCGGGGAAAATAAGTATTGAACACGTCACCATTTTTCTCAAAAAACATATTTTTAAAGGTGCTGTTGACTTAAAAAAAATTCACCAGATGTTGTTGACAACCAAAGAAATACATATATGAAAAGAAAGCAAATCGAATTAGTTTAGCAATGAAGTTATGCATAATGAAATGATGCAGGGAAAAAATTATTGAATACATGAAATAAGGGAGGTGTAGAAAGGCAGTGAAATCCCAGACAGCAGCTGAAATCAACCTGTAGAATGGCCCACCCAATGACCTGACTTGAATCCAATAGAAAGTACAAATTAAAGATCAAAATTGATAGACGAGAAAATCACACCTGAGCAATGAATCTGACGTCATTCTCCATATGAGAGGCTTCTTTAAGCTGTATCTTTCTGAAGATTAAAGAAGAGTACATTTGAAACAAAGTAAAGCTGTGCAATGTGAAAACTTTGTGTCAAAATTAGCTCATTTGAAACTAAAAAACTGTTTGGTTCTTCATCCAAACGAAATTTTACAGAAAGCAGTAAGACCTAAACAAGTTTTGAATGTGTTTCTTATGAACTGAAAATATAGTATTTTTGTGCATTGTTTTCATATGAATAGACTAAAACTACCATAACTTTTCTGATTACACTTTTTAACATATTTCCTCTTCACCAATAATTCTCCTAAACATTCAAGATTCTTACATTTAATTTCCTGGTTCATGTTTATAACTGATTAACAATGAACACATTGATAATCACTATTGCATATAGTTGAAGGCAAATTTAGTTGCCCTCCTGTGATTATTTCAGTTCTATTTCAAATTTTAAAAAAAAGAAATAAAAGTTTTCTTTTAAATATATTAAAATATATATATTTTCAATATTACAGTATTAACAGTCATAAAAAATATATTTTTATTGGCAAAAAAACAAACAACTGTTGTTCATTGACTTGCCTGATTAGTTAAGCCTTTAAATGACACTTTATGCTGAATACTACAATCTTGCAAAATAACTAAAATATTATACTGTCATCATGGCAAAGACAAAATAAATTAGTTATTAGAAATTAATTATTAGAACTATTATGTTAAAAAATATCTCTCCATTAAACAGCACTTGGGAAGTGATTGAAAAACAATTCAAATTTTAACAGGAGGGCAAATAATTTTACCTTCAACTGCAGTTTTATACTTCAAAATGCTAAATTTTAAATAAAAAACATTATTTTTTTTCTGGGTTTTTAACTTTAATTGATTGGACAGGAGGAGAGTATAGACAGGAAAGTGTGGGGAACAGAGAGAAGGGAAGGGTTGGCATAGGACCTCAGAATAGAAATCGAACTCGGGTCGCTGTGAGCAACAAATTGTCATGTGTTGCGCACTAACCACTACACCATTGACACCGACTGAAAAACATTCATGAACTGAAGTATAGTATATAAAAATTAAACATTTTATTTTAACAGCACCAGATTTATGTACAAAAAATTTATATTGCTCACAAAAAGAATTTCATTATTTGCAGCACTTTTAAATGTTCACAGATTAAGAATACATAAGCTCATACTATATGCAGAATTGATAATGAAGTTATTTTTCTACAGCATGTAAAAACTATATGAAAACTTTATCATATCATATCTTAGACATGGAAAATTAAATAGCCCCTATTATGAGTTTTCATGCAGTGTGTAACAGCTCTAAGTGAAGTGAAATATCCAGCTAAGGCTTAAATCTGTTTGATCTGAACAAATCATATGGGACTCGTTGGGATAATTAGGTAAAAATAAATGCATATTATAAGACATTCAAAGGGTTTTTGGACCTTGCATACATATCAGAATGTTGTTGGGGACCCCTAAAACCAAAATATGACCCTTTTTAATGCATAATAGGGGCTCTTTAACATGCATTTATAACGATTCAGGAATTTAGGTTTAAATGTTTGTTAAATATTGTAAATTACATTTCCCAAACACTAAAAATGTAGATTTCACAGATTTTTGTTTACACAATTTATAATTAAATAATTATATTATGTAATTATATAAAATGAATACAATTATTTTTGCATGAGTTATTTATTAATTACATCTATTTAATCTGAAATGCAGTAAAAATGCGTCCCCCATTTGACATTACATTTAATTATCTTTAATTAAATTTTCTTTTATATTTCAACGTGTTATTTATTGGCAAATTGACAAACAAAGTCTCTCCTATAATTCCCAGGACCTTTATGGTAAAATCCCAGGTCTTCTTTTTTTATCATAAGATTTTGACTAGAGACTGATGCAAAGTTACACAGAGTAGGTCAAGAGAGTCATTTCCATTTTACATGCTGCTCTAATTTAAGCCACCTTTATTAATTCATGTGCACAGTATTGAATTTTGAATATGTTTAATAAATTACTGGCACACTGAACTAAGCCGATCCCTAGACAAGCCCAACTTATACTAACTTATACAAAAAAAAATCACATTTACACTCATTGTCTCATAGTCTCCTTCTATATATGTCCAGTTGTTTCATTAATTGACAGAGATCAGATTAGATAAGAGGTATTTCTCTTTTGACAGTCTGGGAAACTACAAACAGGTTTCACACAGTGGCTCATACACTGACAAACACACACACATGCAAACACACGTGTCTCCTTATGTGCCAGTAAAGCTCTCCATTACAGCGGAGCAGACATTGCCACAGGGGTCTGTGTCACTTTCTAAGTTTCATTCTTGTAAATATTGCATACCATTGAATATTGATGAGTAGCACAGATAATTAATGAAGGAAAGGGCTTGTTTTCTTTAAGTGCTTCAGCTGCGTCGATTTATTGATTTACATTTAGTCCCAAAGCAGGCATGACACACACACACACACACACACACACACACACCATACATTCAGAGAGAGAATAGATGGAAAAGCGAAAGCCAACTGTAGATATACACATTTTTAAAATATCTATATTCACAGTCAAATAGATTGCTTTTGCTACACACTAACAATGCTGGGTTCTTGTAACCCAATATTGGGTGAAATATTGACATACTCAAACATTGAGTTAAAAAGTGCAAGTTAAATTGAATGGAAAAAAACTAACCTAACGTTGGTACATATTTGCCCCAACGTCAGGTTTTTAGAGACAATGACAATGTTAAGAGACAGTTACAAATCTAATATAATATGTAATATTATATACAAGAATAATCAATATCAAATCAATACCAATATCTAATACAAGATAAAGATGTTAGTTAATTATTTCTCCCCGGCGTTGAGTTGAGGCTATTGGGTCAAATGTTGTGTTATTTGTAACACATGGTCATTGGAAATACAGTTGAAGTCAGAATTATTACCCCCCTCTGAACTTGTTTTTCTTTTTTAAATATTTCGCAAATGATGTTTAAGAGAGCAAGGAAATTTTCACAGTATGTCTGATAATATTTTTTCTTTTGGAGAAAGTCTTATTTGTTTTATTTCGTCTGCAATAAAAGCAGTTTTTTTTTTATTTTTTAAAAACCATTTTAAGGTCAAAATGATAAGCCCTTTTAAGCTATATATATTTTTTTAATAGTCTACAGAACAAACCATAATTATACAATAACTTGCCTAATTACCCCAACCTGCCTAGTTTACCTAATTAACCTAGTTAAGCCTTTAAATGTCACTTTAAGCTGTATAGAAGTGTCTTGAAAAATATCTAGTCAAATATTATTTACTGTCCTCATGGCAAAGATAAAATAAAATGTTATTAGAAATGAGTTATTGTTGACGCCTATAGCCTAGTGGTTAAGTGCACCGACAAATAGCACCATGGTGCTCACGGTGACCCAAGTTCGATTCCCGGTTCGAGGTCCTTTGCCGACCCTTCCCCTCTCTCTGCTCCCAACTATTTCCTATCCATTCTCTGCACTCTTCTATCCATTAAAGGTTTAAACCCCCTAAAAAATAATTATAAAAAAAAGAAATGAGTTATTAAAACTATAATGTTTAGAAATGTGCTGATAAAAAATCTCTCCGTTAAACATAAATCGGGGAAAAATAAACTAATAATTCAGGGGGGCTTATAATTCAGAAGGGCTAATAATTCTGACTTGACGTACATTTTTTGTTAAACCTGAAATACATCTTTGTTGTACATTTCAGATGTGCTTCTGTGTACGCAATAAGAAGGCAGGGTTTGTTGTACAGATCACTTAAACCCTTTTCTAAACCTAAACCCTTCTCTAGACCCATAATAGTGGTTTAAAGGTCCTTTGAAATGTGCATTTTTTATTCGTTGTTTGACATAATCTCATCTGAAAAATAAAGAGGGCGGGACATTGTGTAGCTCCTCCCCTTTTTAAAAAGCAACCAATAGCGTTTTGTTTTTATCACAAACATTATTTCTACAGTTTCTGTGCCCGACGATTGGGTTGTTGTGGTCCTAACCTTCGACCACCACCCGTTCCACAATGCACCGGTCCCTTATGACTCCCCCTGTATGTGGTGGGCCCGCAGGAGGATAGTCCCATGTCGCTCCTTCGGGCTAAGCCCGACTGGGTTCTGTGGGAAAAAACCCGGCCACCAGGCACTCGCATACGAGCCCCGAACCAGGCCTGGCTCCAGGGTGGAACCTCGGCTGCACCATACCAAGCGATGTCACGGTCCTCGATGTAAATTAGTTCATAAGAGGTTTTTAAACCGCACTTAGTCTGACCTGTCACTTAAGACCTTTTTGCCTTGGGAGACCCTACCAGGGCTATTAGCCCCTGACAACATAGAAGTCAGCTGAGGTGGGTTGGGCATCTGTTTCGGATGCCTCTAGGATGCATACCTAGGGAGGTGTTCGAGGCATGTCCCACCGGAAGGAGGCCTAGAGGAAGACCCAGGACATGCTGGAGGGACTATGTTTCTCGGCTGGCCTGGGAACACCTCGGGATACCCCTGGAGGAGCTAGGGGAAGTGTCTGGGGAGAGGGAAGTCTGCAGTTCTCTCCTAAGACTCCTGCCTTCGCGACCCGGCCCTGGAAAAGCGGATGAAAATAACTTGACATGACATTATTTCTACACAGATATTTTATTATTTTCATGATTTTTATTGATTTTCTTTTTGAAATAAACACGTGTTCCAGTTTTGATTGATGCAACACATTTCAAAAAACCTTTTCACGACACTTAAAAGTGGTTTGGGGACTGAAGACACCCAGTGATGAAGTGTTTCATGTGTAATTTTGTCCCATTCTTCCTCCAAACAAGTCTTAAGGTGGGCAACAGTATGAGGTCTTCATTGTCACAATTTTAAAATGCGCCACACATTCTCTGGAGAAAGGTCAGGACTGCAGGCAGGCCAGTCAATTACCTATACCCTCTTTTCCTCCTCAGCCAGGACTTTGTAATGTGTGCAGAATGTGGTTTTGCATTGTCTTTTTGAAATATGCATGGGCCTCTCTGGAAAAGAAGGCAGCATATTAAAAAAAAAAATCATGAGGAACACATTAAATAAGTTTTGTCTGCAATAAAATACAAGTCAAAGTAAATTTACAAATCACTACTTTCTTTTTTATTTGCATTTTTCACACTGTCCCAAATTTTCTGATTTGGGGTTGTAACTGAATAATTAGCGCATTGTTGGATTAGTCCATATTTGACTCACTGCTGGGTTAGAGTGTTCATTAATGATGAGCTACACTACCAACGTATTAATATCTAAATGTAAATGGTTGATGTACTGTATGAGTGAATTTACAGTCTTAAAATTGAAATCAAGGCATTAACAGATTCATTTTATCCTATTTTATTCAATTGTTTTTCAGTCACGCTTTACGAGGATATTAATGTTTTAAAAAACTAAATTGAATGTAAATTGTAATTGTTTTAACATAATGTAATGAATAAAATGTAATCATTTCATATTAAAGGCATAACTCACAAAGAAATTTTTATTTTTTTTAGATTTATATTAGATTCAACTTTATTGTCATTACATATGTACAAGTACAAGCCAAGGAAATGCAGTACAAATGCAATGAAATTTTGCCGTCATTTACTCACCCTAAAGTGATTCTGTGAAAGAAGCACATCTTGATAATGAAAACAAATGTTTTGAGCATCTGATCAGCATATTAGAATGACACTGACCATGAAGAACATTTAACACTCAAATAACCAGCCTTTACATTCCACCAAAGTTTCTGAAAATAGATTCTTTCGATTTTTTTAAAAACTGTTCACACTAAGAAACAAGTATTTGTATAGACCTGTTGGCTATAAGTTTAACCCTAAATGTTGTTTCATCTCTGTGAAAACTCCATTTTGGAACCTTTATATTTGAGAGTGCATTAAAACATTTTAATATTTTACGATAATACTTTGTTGTTTTAAAATTAATTAAGCCTTAATGATTTCAAATCAGTCCAACACCATTTGAACAGTACTGTACAGTGTACAGTTTGTAAAATATCAGATTTTGCAGTTTGCATTTTCTTGTTGTCACCGCTAGATGCCAGCGCGGAGTTATTCTCCCCGTATCTCTCTCTCTATCTCACGGGGTTTTCCTCATATTTCCGTGACATCAGAGGTCACTGAGCCACTTTAATGATCTCTTAACAAACATTTAATTGCAGTAAAGCAGTCAGCGTTTAAGGGGTGGAAAGTGCTGACGCAATTTTCCCGTGTTGCAGATGGAGAGGAATAGAGGGCGTGCTCGTGTTTCTGAATAAGGAAATGTATACAGAATATGGAAAGCCTTAGTTACATTTGCATGTAATAGCCATATTTTTTCTTAAAATATTATTTAGAAGACTAAGACTGTTTTGGTGGGCTGACGCAAACTTTTTTGTGTGATTATAAATTTATTTAGATAAAAAAATGATAAGTAATCTGACAAATAAAATGATTAAGAGTTTCTGCAGGTTTCACCAAATTAAATTTAAGACTTTTAATGACATTTTTAAGACCACTATGAATGAAATTTTAGACTTATACAGGGATAAATGCTAAGGATTATTTTTTCGAATATACCAGTTGGAAAAGATTTTCACTTGACCTATCAAATTGATTGTAATTTAATACATTTAATAATAATTTAATAACAAAAAGGCCAGGTCAGTATCCTCAGCAGTAAATAATGAAGAACTTTTAAAGAAATGTAACTGTAAGGACAGTAATTAAATGCTATTTTTTTAATAAAACGTGAATTGTTGGTGATTGTATGGGTGTTAATAGCCAGATTGGTTAGCAATAGAAAAATTAAGACCTGTTTTAAAGTTTCAAGATCTACAGCACAATATTTCAGTAGATTTAAGACTTTTTAAGGCCTAAAATGTAGCTTTTGAGAATAAGGATTTGTTAAGACCCTGCTGATACCGTGAATACAAATATATCCCTTTTCCAAATTATGACTTGAACATTTTCTTGTTTATAATATTTGTCACTATTTGCTGAAAGCGGTCCTTTAGTCCATTTTTGTTTTTATCATGATGGCTGTTGTTTTATTAATCGCTTTTCTGAAGGCTAAATTATTAATACAGAATCTTTCTCTCGTTCTGTTAAAATTAGTTTTTCCGCTTTAAGCAGGAACGCTCTCGACGTAGCCCATCATTTTTAGGACTATTTCCAGCACCATGGACAGTCCCAAATGAACCAGTTGTAAAAGATTCTCATCGCTTTACTTGGTTGGCTAAAATAAATACAGTTTACAGTTTCACTTGCATTTTTGCATGAACACTCTTTAATTTACACGGATCCAGATAATGCCGTGACCGAGCTGTCTAATTTAGTCACAGCCCCTCTTAAGTTCACAGTCATGAATATCCTAAAGGTGGAAAAAGAAACCCCACGTGTTGTGCTGTTTGACGTGCTTTGCGGAGAGCGATCCGTGTGAACTGTGCCCTCCTCCCGGGCTCCTCTCTTTCTCAGATACCGTTTCCTCCGCGCACACCGGGGGGCCGCGCGCAGAGACACACACACACACACACACGTCACCGCTGTCAGTCCGCCGCCGCCGCTCGTCACATTGCTGGGTTTCAGTTCGGTTGAGATGCTGCTCAGACTCGCAGCCTCCTCACAGAAAACCGCGTTTTCTTGTCTTTCGTACAGCGACTACCGGTGAAGACAAACACGGGAATGAATCACGGAAAGCCACAGTTTAACGGCGGAAAGAAGGAGAAGACGTCGCCGGAATGACCCCTCACAAAGAGACGCGTTTTCTGCGCTCGTGAAGCTCATCCAGCGGATTCAAAGGGGCGCGCGGGCAGCACAACCAGCCGTCAATCATGCCGGTGCGACGGGGTCACGTCGCGCCACAGAACACCTTTCTCGGGATTATTATCCGCAAATTCGAGGGTCAAAGTGAGTGTCGCCTTCTAGATATGTATTTTTTTTTGCCATTGGAACAATAAGAGCGCCCCGTGTTTTGATTCTGTTGCTGTTTGTTGTTAGTGTGACCTCTGATAGTGTACATTTATCTTCGTAGCCTGACTGTACGACTCATTTAAATCTATGTAATCGAAGAATTAGATACTTTCATTTAATACTACTACCGTTTCGCATTGATGTAAACATCTATTAGTTAAAGGGACAGTTCATCCAAAAATGAAAATGCTATTATTATTTAGGCTACTCACCATTTTCAACCCTTTGCTGAACACAAAAGAAGATATTTACAAGAAAATTACCAGAAAGCTGGTAACCATTGACGCCCATAGTATTTGTTTTTTCTAACATCAATGTTTTTGTAGCTTTCCTAAAAATATTTCTGCTGTGCTCAACAGAATAAAGAAACTCATAAAGGTTTAGAACCACTTGAGGGCAAGTAAATAGTGAGTAAATTTTCATTTTTAGGTGAACTGTCCCTTTAAGTGATGACAGCACCATAGATTTCAGTGTTTGGACTCTTTCTCCATAAGCCGTTTGGGAGTAAAACGGGTTATTTGTGTTGTTCAGGGCTAACTAACATCATGTCAGTGTCTTCAAAATTCACACTTTGTGATGTGTTTGAGTGTTAATGTGTTTACTCACACTACCACAGGCACTCAGCTGAGGGGCCCGGTGTCTCCTGCCAAAACCTCACTCTTCCATGTGTTACTGTCTCTGCTGCCTTACCTCAAACATAACTGTTCAAAGAAAAGGGCATGTTGTGCTTGAACAATATGGATGTGTGCATAAATGTTTCTTAAGGTAAAAATAGGCATGAGCCATTGTTTGCTTGAGACATATTTGGTGACAATCATTTGTGCAAATTATATTTACATTAATATTTTGGGTTCAATTACTCAAAATCAAAGTAGACTACCACCATGGAAATTTTTTGACTTCATCCTGTGTTTTGTTACAAAAATACATTGAATTTACAGTGAGGCACAAAAAAGGTTGTTCACCCATTAAATGTACATTTGCTATTCATTTACCCATTTTCATTTAACCATTTTAGATGTAGGACATGTTTATTTTATTTTTTTAGCTGAAAGTGGATTTATAAAATGCCAAGTCAACAGCTACCAACATTTTAGGGCTAAAACATAGAGGCCTACAGAAAAAATACTAAACTGTCTATGGCTTGTTACATTGAGTTCTGATGAAGAAGCAATGATCAGTCTATTCAAAAAATACATTATTTCCAACGTTATTACCTTTAACCCACAGCCTCAGCAAATAGTTTTGAGCGTGTCCATGACAGTCGAGAGCACTTCCTGTCGCATAATGACAAATGCTTGAGCAAAAATGCACACATTAGCTGTCGCTGTTTCTTTACAATGTAAAGAGAGGATGCATGTTCATCTAAATGGAACTTACTTGATGCTACTTGATGCACGGCCTCAATCAGAAAGATCAAATTTTCACTGATTGCTAGCATTTAATATGTTATTATATGTCAGAACGTTTGCTGACTCTCAAAGGAGTTGTCTTGCATTTTATAAATCACCAGGGATCACGATTTCAGCTGAAATCTTTTTTTTTAATGTTCTGCTGAAATTTACAAATTAAACATACAAAATAAAAGAAAATGTTAAATAAATTGAATAAAATGGAAGCAGTTTGGACCAGTTGTTTAAATTAAGATAAATATGATGCATATTTAGATATTATTTATTAAAAAATATTTCTTCTTTAACCCTTATGTACTGTTTTTCATCCACTCTGGGATGATTTTGTGTCTTAATTTAGCCATAACATTTTCTGTGTTTCAGCTATCGGACTGATTTTTGGTGACAAATCTTATTTTGACACATATTTTGAGAAAATGCTTTGAAAATCTTTTTTTTTTATCAACAATACACTCTGGGCAAACCCACTAATTCAGATCCACTGAATTAAACTGCTGTAAAAATGCATAAGATAAATATTTTTTATATATTTTTCTGCGTAAATCTGTTAATCAACCTCAGTCCTCATCAAAACTACTAAATTGTTTAGAAAATTTACAGGATTTTAACTCTTTAATTGGCAAATTCCTAAATGATGTCACTGATTTGGTGAAAAAAAACACACACACACAAAAGCACGTATTTTCAATATAAAAAGTACTTGTGGATTGGATTTTTTTTAACCTTTTATCAAAGTCTTGGACATATGAAACAACATTGCCTCTGATTTTCTGCCTCTCATTTTCATTATAACCTCATTTTTTTTGGTTACAAAACCATGACACTATGTAATCATGCATCTTTGATTGTTGGTGGTTTTTGTTTTTGTAAAGAGGTAAAATTTGTAAAAAAATTTTACTGTTAATCATCAGTTAGCGCTATTAACCCATTAGGTAGGCCTGTGCAAAAACGCTTAGTTTCTGGATAATGGAATATAACAGCAAATTAAAGTGTGTGTCTGGGAGTGTGTGAGAGTTAGACATGGGCCAGTATAAGATTCTGACAGTATGATAACCTTGGATAAAAATATCACGGTTTTGTGGTATTGTGATTACTGCTCTAAAATATGTCATTTTTAAACTTCTGGGTAAAAACCAACTGCTTTGTCTCCACTGAATGCAATTTATTTTATTTTGAGAAACACGACAAATATTTTGGAACATTAGCTTTTGATGTGGATGGTCCTTTTCTGCTGGAGATACTGTTGCCCTAATAAACTAAATAAAATAGTTGTAAAAACACATAAAACAAAAACTTACATATACAGTAGGAACGGTATAACAGAAAATTTGAACGATTTTAAAATCTTGACTTTTCCATACTGTGATAAACCTTAAAACCAGTTATCATCCCATGCCTAGTGAGAGTGACTAATTGAAAACAAAGACTGTGTATTTATGCAACATCAAATGTGGTTATAATGGAAGTCAATGGGGCAAGAACAGCCACCAACAGTAAATTAGGAAGAAAAAGTGAAAATCTAACAATGCATCAGCCAATGTTGTTACTAATTGTTCACATGTCCAAGACTGTGATAAAAGGTAAAAAAAAAATCCAATCCACAATTACTTTTTATATTGAAAATACGTCATTTTTGTGTTTTTTTCACCAAATCAGTGACAGCATTTGTGAACTTGACAATTATAGAGTTCAAATCCTGCCATTTTCTAAACAATTTAGTAGTTTTGATTAACAGATTTATGCCTTAAGAGAAAGAAAAGTGTTTTTTTCTGATGCATTTTTACAGCAGTTTAATTCAGTGGATGTTTTCATCCAGAACATAACAAAAGAGTAGTAAATTTGAACAGTGCACAATGGTTATAACGTAAAAAATTGCAGTAATTATTTTTATTTTTAATTTTTTCATTGCCCTGTCATGGTGACAAAGTTGTCAAACTGGACATAATATTTAAGCACAAAGAATATAAAACAATTTTGTTTTCACGCTAAAAGCATGCCAGTGTGTATCATGGCTGCACTTTTGAGGGGTCTGTTTTGTTTTTATGTGTACAAATTGTTCATTACCATCCAAAATGTTCCAGTACGATCATACAAATGCTTAACAACATTAAGCCACACGTGATTGAAATTGAAATATTTAACCATGAAATGTACATACATTTTTTCTTACGCATTCACATTTTGTTCTAAGCTGAGTTTTTGTATCCTCATGTAGTGGCAGAAGGTTTATATTAGATGCATACAAATGCAAAAAGTCAATGATGACTTGTATCCATACTGGTTTTAAAAGCAGAGACGTTTTCAGCAATCACAGTGTAACATTCAAAGCTTTTCCGGCTTAATGACTCAAATTTACAACCCCACATTGAGTAATCTAATGGAGCACACTGCCAAAAGCGCCAGTGCTCATATGGCAGGATAAGCAACACTCTCATAAAAGCTTTGGGGATGATTTGCTGTATCCTTTAACCCTTGCACACCTTCTTTATCCTAATAACTGCTCTGTTTTGTCCGTTTCTGCAGACAAAAGATTTGTCATCGCCAACGCACGCGTCCAGAACTGTGCCATCATCTACTGCAATGATGCCTTCTGTGAGATGACAGGGTTTTCCCGGCCGGACGTCATGCAGAAGCCATGCACCTGTGACTTTCTGCACGGACAGCTGACCAAGCGGCACGCTATTGCACAGGTAGCACAGGCTCTCATGGGCTCGGAGGAGCGTAAAGTGGAGATCACCTACCACCGCAAGGACGGTGAGTGTGTGCGCTTTGTGTCTTTATACAGGGGGATAAATCAGCTGATTAAAAGCCCTTATTTTAAACAATGGTTGCAATAATTTTCACCTTGTTTGGCTTTAGAAAAATTAATGAGTATAGTCAAGAGGAAACCTGAAAAGTTTTCAATAATTGGAATCCCTTTATAGGATTTTTGAAGGAAGCTGTTGCAAACCTTTTCTCTGTGTAACTTGTATCTTGTAGCATCTGCTATTGATATACCGGTGTTGTTATATGATGTACTTTTATATCGTGTGTGTGTGTGTACTTGCATTTATTTATATATTTGTATACACTCTCTGGCCACTTTATTAGGTACAACTATTTACTAGTGCCGGGTTGGGCCCCCCTTTGCCTTCCGAACTGCTTTAATCCTTAGTGGCATATATTCAACAAGCTACTGGAAATATACCTGAGAGATTTTGGTCCATATTGACATGATAGCAACATGCAGTTGTCAGGCATTCATGATGTTAATGCCAAATTCTGACCCTACCATGTGAATGTTAGAGCAGAAATCAAGACTCATCAGACCAGGCAATGTTTTTCCAATCTTCTATTGTCCAATTTTGCTGAGCCTGTGTGAATTGTAGCCTCAGTTTCCTGTTCTTAGGTGACAGGACACCCGGTGTAGTCTTCTGCTGCTGTAGCCCATCCGCCTCAAGGTTGGACGTGTTGTGCTTTCAGAGATGCTCTTCTGCATGCCTCAGTTGTAACGAGTGCTTGTTTGAGTTACTGCTGATTTCTATCAGCTCAAATGAGTCTGGCCTTTCTCCTCTGACCTCCACATCAAGGCATTTGCGCCCACAGAACTGCTGCTCACTGGATATTTTCTTTTTTTCGGACCATTCTCTGTAAACCCTAGAGATGGTTGTGCATGAACATTCCAGTCGATCTGCAGTTTTTGAAATGCTCAGACCAGCCCGTCTGGCAGCAACAAACATGCCATGTTCAAAGTCACTTAAATCCCCTTTCTTCCCCATTCTGATGCTCGGTTTGAACTACAGCAGATCGTCTTAACCATGTCTAAATGCATTGAGTTGTTGCCATTAGTGATTGGCTGATTAGAAATTTGCGTTAATAAGCAGTTGGACAGATGTACCTATTAAAGTGGCCAGTAAGTGTATATAGAAATTTATGTATTTAAAAAACATTTTTTTTTTATTATTTTTATTAAATTTTTCGTATGTTTGGTTTTTATTTCTTTAGTAGATGTTAAAAGCTCTTTAAATCATTAAAGACAGTGTTTGAAAAAAAAAAAAAGTTGATAAATCAATTTGGAGAAATTTAAGGCCCTTAAAAAGTATTAAAAAGTCTTAAATGCTATTTTACATTGTATTAAATTTCGTATAATTTTTGTTTATACAATGTCTGTTTCTATTCTAAATTTTGCCTGAATTTAATTTGCAAATTTGTATGGGATGCTCTAAAGTTTATGAAATCCATGTAATTCTGCTAGATTTGACATCACATTGCTTTGTTTACTGCAGTTGCAAGGTAACACTATTATTTCTGCTGTTCTATAGGCGCCATATGTTGTTTTTAATTCTTTATATGACTAATTCATTATTCATTATATTCATTATTCATCATTTTAGTTTAGGATTTATTACTTACAATCGCTATTTAGTAAATATACTGCAAGTTAAAATGTTGTCAATGTTACCGTTTGAAACCTAAAGTGGAGATGACGTCTTATGGAAAGAGTTTTATGAAAGGTCTTAAAAGATATTGAATTTTACTCTCTGATTCCTGTATGTACCCTGTTATAGTAGCTCTGTCAACCTGAACATTTCTGTTAGAGTAGTAGTTTAGAAAATGATAAAGTGTTTATCAATGTTTTGATTCATGGAGGCTACATATGAAACCTCTGTGAACGGAAAAAGGGCGCATTGCTTAATGAAAAAGAATGATTCATACACAGTGCTGCAGAAAATATGCCATTAGCCACTTACAAGGAAGCTATTAGTAGGTTGATTCATACATTAGCTGTGTGATTCTATGGAAACCCTTGATTGTTTGAGAATCCCAGTTAGTCTTAAAGGTCCCGCGAAGTGCTTGGAAAGTGCTTGGTGCATTGTTTTTAATGTGACCAAATTTGACGATTGGTCAACGTTTTTGGTAATGTTAGTTTGTGTAATATCTGCTTCAGTGAATCAACTTTATTTGATCTAATTCATTAATAAAATGTACTTAAGTTTAGTGTATTCTGGCCTACAGTAACATCTGAATAGATATTTCAGCGGTTACTCTAGGTAGAACAATACAAACGACGTGTCTATTTTTACTATTTTTTGGCTAAATGTTGATACAAACAACTATTTTACAAGGAAAGTGTCTTGTGAACACTTATGAAGTCTATCAGTGCTCTATATCTGCTGGTTTCAGACGCGATTAAGCATTTCACAATCGTATGAACCATTACAGGGGTGGCCAAATGTATATTTGTATAATTGTTAATATTATTATGTAAGAAACCGATAGGTCTCTCACTATTAAAGCCAATAGCTTTTCATTTTTATTATAACTCTGCCAGTGAGAGTGATTGAGCTCACACGAATATAGCAATGAAGGGGGTGGGACATGCCAGATACTAGAGAGCATTTGATTGGTCAGAAGATTTGATGAGGTGACGTCAAAAATAATGTTCATCCGGTTAGGCAGAAGTGACAAACTGTAAGCTAACAGGTGTATGGACACGTAGCTTATGTCAGCTGAACCTGTTCAGTCACGTGAAAATAAAATCCAAGCAATGGCAACAGACTCTGACAAGGGTAACACACCTGATACAACAAACTTCGAGAGACAGAATTTGTTTATCTGTTCAGTGTGAATTGACCTTAAGCTGCCTTTCCACTGCACACGACAAGCGACAGACCAGAAGTCATTCATTTCCAATAAAGAGCAGCCCGGGAGCTGCGTGGAGTTCCAAACATTTCTGTATGCGGAAAATAGACATGGGACAATAACCATGTTCAAGCTATACTGCGGTTTGAAAAATTCAAGGTTTTAAAACCCCCAAATTTTTTCTGCTACACTGTTCCTATTACTGCTAATGCAACACCAATCCAATAATGACGTCAAATGAAGTTGATATTTGGTTGATTTTAGGTTGTGTTGGAAAGTGACTAAAATCCTACGTCGAGCTAACATCTTAAACCAACGTCATATTGACATCAAATACTGACATTTATTCATCAGTTATGGCAACCAAAATCCAACGTCTGATAGATGTTATAGTGGTAACATCCACACAACGTCATGCTGTAACATCATTAGACGTTGATATTTGGTTGATTTTAGGTTGGATGTTGGACACGGACATCGGCCTGACATTGGTTTCTGATGTCAACTTAATTTTCAATTCCAAACAAAATGCAACGTTCCCTCGACATTGGGGTACAACATCAATCTGACGTCATGTTGACATCCTGTGCCTGCTGGGATGTTTACTGTTACAAAATATTTAAAATGTTTCTCAAAATAAAATTCATTGTGTTTAAATGGGAAAAAAGTTTTTGTTTTTTACCCAGACATTTAAAAATAATATATTTTAGGGTAGTACCATGAAACCGTGATATTTTTATCCAAGGTTATCATACCGTCAGAATCTTATACCGCCCATGCCTAGCAGAAAATTCATATTCAATTTGAGCTACGGTTCCGTTAAAATATTTCAGCTTCTGCGACTAGACCGTACTGTATGCGACCTGCTGACTGGATGTGATGAATTTCAGTATTGTCCAAGCAGGTCCGTGCATGCAAGATGAGAAATACTAGTTTTTTCGTTATGTTGTGAATCAGAAAAAAGTCTATCTAAAAAAAAACATTTCTATTTATAAATGAATAATAAAAATATAATTTTTTAAATGTTGTCTCCACATTCACCACAAAATTTGTAGCGGTCTATGAGTTTCTAGTATTCATTCATTCAACCATGATGAGCGCACAGAAAATAAACACTCTTGCTTTTGCACTTCTTTATTTCGGACACCGCGAGAATCAGCTTCTTTCCCATGGTGCACAACAAAACTGAAAATTCTGTGCGACTGCCACAAGGGGGCGTATCCCGACAGTCGTGTCTGAATGTCATGTGCAGTGGAAAGGTGGCTTTACACATAAACATCTTTTAGCCAATACAAGGTTGGGGCGGGGCTTTCTGTTGGCTAACCAATGGCAGACAGGCCGAGTGAAACCTGTTTGGAAACAGGGATTGTCTTTGTAGTTCCATTTGGTAATCATGGCACAGTGAGGTTGCATTTAAGTTACAGAACATTTAAGTTAAGAACATTAATAATGTTCCTTTTGATTTATAAGTCAAATTTCCATCATTTGCATCAGTTATTTTTTTGCACATCACTGTTATGTAACTTGGGATTTTGTTTAATAGTAGCCTTTCTCCATGTATATGGTCTTTCTAAGAATAGACTGACATATTGCTATGGAATATACACTGACAGAGCTAAAGACAGGGTGTGTTTGTGTGAATTACTGCAGAGGAAGTTAAAGTTAGCAGCTCATGTTGTCTTGGAAAATTGTCACAGAGAAACTGCAGAAGGATGAGATCATTATTTTTAATCGTGCGCAGCTGTAGTGTTTCTTGTAGTGTAAAACAGATGCACGTTTTAAATCATGATTCAAATGTATTTACATTCACACAAACGTGTTGATCACACACTCAGCGGTGTTTGATCTTTTTACCATTATGAGACCATTCACACATCAGCACTAAATACCCCATAATGTCAAACATCAGAAATGACCTTTAAATACTGTGCTGTTGTCTTCATCCACCAGCACTTTAGTCACTATCTGTCCATTTTGACATTTTTTTCAAAACTGACTGACAGCTTGATCTTTCAGAAGCGGAGTTTGCTTTTAAATATGAAAGACTTAACAGACTCAACTGTATCCAGTAGCATTGCAATAGTATCCAACTGCAGTAGCCAAAGCTGATGAAAGTGTAAGAAGGCAGGGTATCGAGACGTGCTTTTAAAAATGCATCATGCTTTCGGGAGACCCGGCACATTGGCCAAACATGCCCGTCTAGCACAGGTGTGCATAGAAAACAATTAGAAAGCAGCAGAGCTAATTGTACAGTGCTGAATCACATTAGAGCTTTATGATTGGCCCAGAACAGATGTCTTGAGTGTAAACAAGCTCATATTGGTGATCTTATAGCTTATAGTAGCATTTTTTTAAAAGGCCCTGTTCGCTCATCCTCTCTAAAGGTTATTTACTATTTATTTACTATGTGTGACTGGGAATATAGAGTACGGCAGTTGCATTCTGGAGTAAATTCTCCATTCATTTTCTCCATATAGAAAGACTTTTTTGATGATAACTTGTAAACATGTTAAGACTATCATATTGTGAGCTCAAAGTAGGGCTGCACGATATTGGAAAAATCTATCATTGCAATAGTTGCTTTTGCTCCGATATATATTGCGGTATGAACATAATTTCACCTGATGACTTTAAGAGCTCTATTTGGAAAGATTTCATTAATCTAGATTGGCTGTGATGATCAATTCCTTTTCTATGCAGTGCAATTGCAAAAATTATAATTAATTACAAGCAAAACTAAATAAACAAACAGTGCTTTATGGTTTTCTGCGGAGTCTTAACAGTATTTAAGTACAGATATTGATCAATCAAATGTAAAAAAACATGGTCATAATTGTATAAATGAAAAAACAATGTTTCCTTCTCTTTTAATCTTTAATAAGTAATCTAATCCTGCGATGTGACTATTGCAGATACACACATTGCGATATCGATGCTCAAACGCTATATTGTTCAGCCCTAGTTCAAAGGTTGTCAATTGTATATACATTTGTTGAAGTCCGCAATGAAAAAAGGAGACCACTTTCTCAGATTTTCTAGATTTTTGTGGTGTATGTGTGTGTAAAATGTGAATATTTGGTTAATTCTATAAAGGTCTAATATTTTTTTGAAACTTCAAATAAAAAAATTGTAATTTAAAGTATTATTTTCTCAGAAAATTCTAATTGTTTTGTAATGAAACATGTACTGTATTTGTTCTGACTAAATATCAGGGTGAATATCAACTGAGCTAGCTCTCTGCAACTCTCACATGGTTGTCCACTGAAGCTAAGCAGGGGCTGCATCTGGTCAGTACCTGGATGGGAGATCACATGGGAAAGCTAGGTTGCTGCCGAAAGTGATGTTAGTGAGGCCAGCAAGGGTTGCTCAACCTGTGGTCTGTGTGGGTCATAACGCCCCACTATGTTGTCTATACTAGAGGTCTGCATTTCCACGGGACCCGACCAGATTTCTTGTGAGAATAAATTTCCAAATAAAACACAGTAGCTGTCGGTAACTCTGGTTTAATTTAAATGGGAGTGGGGGTCTAACAATATAGCATTCCTGGTGGAGATAGAAAGAGAGAGAGAGAGTGTGCGCACATCCACCATGGTGCTGTGCGTGTCGCTTGTTATAGGCTGTCTGGACTCTGTAGCATCCAGCTGGGTGTTTTTTGGGAAGCATATTTAAATCTATACATTTGACATTTTTCCTTGGGCCAATATGTACCTGTTACTGTATGTGTAGAGAAATAATGCTGATATGATATATGAAACACAATATGGAGTTGGCAAATATATTGAGTGAATATGTTTGTAAATCTGAAAGAGTCAGTGCCTCACCAGCCACAAACCTCACCGCACGTCACTGTTAAGGCGGCACTCATGTCTCATTACAAAGGGGCAAACAAAACTGACATTCACAGTGGCCTTCAATCCTTGTACAACCTACACTTTTATCTGTTATCTTTCTCTTTTGGTAACTAGGCAGGTTAGGGTAATTAGGCAAGTTATTGTATAACGATGGTTTGTTCTGCAGACTATATAAAACAAAAAATAGCTTGAAGGTGCTAATAATATTGACCTTAACATTTTTTTGAAAAAATTAAAAACTGCTTTTATTCTAGCCGAAATAAAACAAATAAGATTTTCTCCAGAAGAAAAAAATATTGTCAGACATACTGTAAAATTTCCTTGCTCTGTTAAACATCATTTAGGAAATATTAAAAAAAATTCAAAGGGGGGCTGATAATACTGATTTCAACTGAATGTGATGACATTGAGTGTATTTGTGTTGCCTGTTTTTTCTGTGATGTGTGTAATGTGGTTGTGTGGTGAAGCCAAAGATAATTTTTCGCTTGTGGACAATAAAGAAAAGTAAAGTAAAATTATTATCTCTCTTAAGTAATATATTTTTAGATTATCTATTGAGCAAATCATCGTTATACAATAATTTTCCTAATTACACTAACTTGCCTAATTAACCTAATTAACTTAGTTAAGCCTTTAAATGTCACTTTAAACTGTGTATTGAAAAATATCTAGTAAAATATGATCATCATGGCAAAGATAAAAGAAATCAGTTATTAGAAATTAGTTATTAAATCTATTATATTTAGAAATGTGTTAAAAAAATCTTCTTTCTGTTAAACCAAAACTGGAGAATAAAATACACAGAGGGCTAATAATTCAGGAGGGCTAATAATTCTAACTTCAACTGTGTATATAGAAAATAATTTGAAATAACACGGGTGACATTGAGACCAGAAACGTGCTGTGAATGCCCAGTCCGCTCGTAACTTTGTTTTGCTGTCTGAGCAGAAACCCATATAATTTCTTCAGCATCTATTCTATCGATTTCTCACGCATACAAGCCTCTGTCCACCCGCTGATAATTCTCTCATTCAATAATCAGTGTTTGCTCTAACGTTTCTGCAATGCATTCTATAGCAGACCTCTTGAGTTTTTCGCCCCATCTCATATGTCCATCTTTTAGGTTTCATTCTTCATATGTTTAGTTCTCCGGAGACTTCTAATGGACGATTATAGTTCTGTCAGAGCTGACCGCATTCCTTCAGCACGGCAGTCTTAGCCACAACAATTACACCACCATTTAAAATGTGAACTTGTAATAGTGCATTATACAGAGAGGATAGAATGCATTAGGACCATCATTCACGGCCTTTAAAAATTCAATAGCAGTTAAAGGGTCTTTTAAATAAAGTTCCTAACTGAGCCTCGGCTGAACATTCATATAATTCTGTCCGCCATAATGCTAGAAGCATACAAAGCAGCCACAATTTATCTGACGTCTCGTCTCCATTAAACCCTTGGCTTCTCTTTATAGCTGTGTCCCAGGGGGAACTTTGAGCAACTGTTTCTAGACCCTGCTTTATTGTCAAGCGGATTCTGTCGACTCTCTTTCTGTGTGTCTCGTAGACGTCACATGAACGTATGAACTAATGGACGTGTCATTATGCCGGTTTCCACCCTAGAGACTGCATATAAATTCACTTCTCCTTCTGAGGTGTAAATGAGGACGCTATCATCTCGCTGAGCCACAGCACATTCTGGACCTGCTCCTTTTTTCTTTTAAATTGCAGTTTCGGTGGCTTGTGAATGCATTAATCTGTGAATGGGGATCAGGTACATGCATTTTTGGAAAGCCCGTGTCGTTCTCTCTCTTTATCCATACCTTTCTTCTATTTAGCCACTTATGTAGAAAATTTTAAAGCTTCAAAAAACCCTTTTTCTTCTCTATTGTTCATTAGAATATCATCTACAGTATGTATTGATTGCAGTGCTTTCAGTACTTGTGTAAGACATTTTTATTATTTAAATTAGCATGTTTTGATATTCCAAAGAATATTGCATATGCTGTAGTAAATGAATGGGAGATGCAATATGCAGAATTTATTATTCATTATATGAATATATATATATATATATATATATATATATATATATATATATATATATATATATATATATATATATATATATATATATATATATACTGTAAATAAATCTAAGGACTCTTATATGTGGACATTGTGATAATAAACTACCATACTCAGATGTAGTATAGTATTCTACATAGTTGTGCCCTAAAGTGAAAGTGTTATACAAGTATGCAATATCATAATATCATATCACATATTCATGGAATAGATTTTTCATTTGATCCAGAGATATGTTTATTGGGCAATTATACAAATTCTAACCTCCAGCAATCATTCTATTAAGTTTACTGAATTGACAATAGCTAAAAAATGTATTGCTCACGGATCTTAGGAAGTTTGCTGTTGTATACCATTGGAGAATATCGCATATTCTTTGAGAGGAAAGTGTGAATTATTTAAAAAGATTTGGAATTCATTTTTGAATTATATAAATACAGTACCACATGATTTGATTTGACGAAATAGATTTTCCCCATTGGTTTTATACTGTATCTCCTCCCTTTTTATTAATTTATTATTACTTTTATTTATTTTTATATACTGTGTGTGTTTTACTTTAGTTTGTTTGTTACTTAGTTTCGATGTTCTTTATTGTTAACTTTTGAAAAAGCTAAATAAGAAATATATAAATAAACTACAATACTCATAAAATAACTCCTATACAGTAAATGAAGGTGAGAACTGATGATACAAATGTGTTGCTTTTCATTTGTATTCCAGTTGTATGTGTATTTCTTAGGCCATGCTGAGTAACTAATGTGTTGCTACCTTTTTGTTAATCTC